>NC_135884.1:64522424-64964924 GCF_964194155.1 Cetorhinus maximus
CCCCTCCCCTCCCCTCTTCCCCCTCTCCTCCCCTCCCCTCTTTCCCCCACTCCCTCTCCCTCCCTTCTCCCCACTCCCTCCCCTCCCCTCCCCTCTTCCCCTCCCCTTCCCCCTCCCTCCCCTCTTCCCCCACTCCCTCCCTCCCCTTCTTCCCCACTCCCTCCCACCTCCCTCTTCCCCACTCCCTCCCCTCTTCCCCCTCTCCTCCCCTCCCTCTTCCCCCACTCCCTCCCTCCCCTCTTCCCCACTCCCCTCCTCCCCTCTTCCCCACTCCCTCCCTCCCCTCTTCCCCACTCCCTCCCTCCCCCTCTTCCCCCACTCCCTCCCTCCCTCTCTTCCCCCACTCCCTCCCTCCCCTCTTCCCCCACTCCCTCCCTCCCCTCTTCCCCCACTCCCTCCCTCCCTCTTCCCCCCACTCCCTCCCTCCCCTCTTCCCCCACTCCCTCCCTCCCCTCTTCCCCCACTCCCTCCCTCCCCTCTTCCCCACTCCCTCCCTCCCCTCTTCCCCCACTCCCTCCCTCCCCTCTTCCCCCACTCTCTCCCCTCTCCTCCCACCCCTCTCTTCCCTCCATGTCCCTCCGCTCTCCTCCCTCCATGCCCTCCCCTCCCCTCTCCTCCCTCCATACCCCTCCCCTCTCCTCCCTCCATGCCCTCCCCTCTCCTCCCTCCATCCCCCTCCCCTCTCCTCCCTCCATCCCCCTCCCCTCTCCTCCCTCCATCCCCCTCCCCTCTCCTCCCTCCATTCCCCTGCCGTTCCCTTTATTCTCTCCCCACCCTAACCATCCCCCTCCCCCTCCACTTACACCCTCTCTCCCTCCTCCACCCTCCCTTTCCTCTTTTCCCCCTCCTCCTCTCCCTCACCATCCCCACCCCTCCCTCCTCCCCTCCCGCTCCCCTTTCCCCCTACCTCCCCTCCTGCTCCCTTTTTTCTCTCCCCATCCCCTCCCTCCCTCTATTCCTCCTTTCCTCCCACCCCTTTTTTCTCTTCCATCTCCCTCCCATCCCCCTCCCATTTTGGTTTTCTTGTACTGCTTTCTATTCAAAGCCCTGTTTAGCAGGCCTGTGAAAGGTTTGGTCTGTGCCTTTTAGAGCAGCTTGGCATGGCAGGGGTTAAAGCAGCTATATTTGGCAGTTGGAATAGTTGGAGGATGAAATCAGTGGGATTGCACGTAAAAGGCAGGAAGGGGGCGGAACCGGATTAGATCACACATTCCCAGCCCTTTCCCACCAGCAAATCAGCTCTGGAGATCTGCAGTGTGTGTACTTTCCAATTTCAACGGCTGGCAGAGCGAGAGAAAGCCCCCAGCACTGAGCTGAGACAATACAGGAGTAACCAGAGCGAGACAGTAACAGTGAGGGCTTCCTTATCCACATAGAGGACAGGACTTTTTGTGCAAGAGCTTTAACAAGCAGTTGAGGCCAGCTTTCCTCCACTTTCAGTAGGTTATCTCTTTTTTTCCAATTTTCTCCTTCCCTGCCTCCTCTCCTCGTTGTTCCAGATGACGTGGACCAGTACTAGCAGCAGTGGTTACTGCAGTCAGGAGGAAGACTCAGAGTTTGAACAGTTCTTCACTGCCAGGACCTCCTTCATCAAGAAACCCAGGAAGTACAAGGTGAGTTACTGTGAGCTCAAGGCATGGGTGAGGGGAATAGAGAGGGACGAGGGCTGTGGAGGAGAGCTGGGGAGTGGCGTGAGGAGGAAAGCGGGACAAGAGATGTGGAGGCGCGTTGGGGATCTGATGAGGTAGTGAGGAGGTGAGTTGGGGACGTGGTGAGGGGGCGAGCTGGGGACGGGGTGAGGGGGCGAGCTGGGGACGGGGTGAGGGGGCGAGCTGGGGACGGGGTGAGGGGGCGAGCTGGGGACGGGGTGAGGGGGCGAGCTGGGGACGGGGTGAGGGGGCGAGCTGGGGACGGGGCGAGCTGGGGACGGGGTGAGGAGGCGAGGAGGCAAGTTGGGGATGGGTTGAAGAGTGAGTTGGGGAGGGTGGTGAGTTAGGGTGTTGGAGATGCTGGTGGAAGGGAATAGTGGGAATTTGGAGGGGAGGAGAAGAAGGGGAGGGCGACATGGGGGGTTACAGAGGTGAAGGGAGATGAAGAGGAGAGGAGTGAGGAGGAGAGTTGGAAAAGGGGGTCTGGAGGAGTATTGATGGAGCTGGAGAGTTGGCAGAGTATGGGGAGAGTTGGGGAGTTGTGGAGAGGAAGGGGGTTGAAGAAACTGGAGAAGTAGAGTGGAACAGGTGGGCTAGAGGAGAGAAGGGGGAGTATGGCAGTGAAGGGAGCCTGGGGTAGGTTTTGCGGGGAGGGGGGGGGGTGGTGGTGCTGGGGGGCGCGATGGTGTTGGGGGAGAGGTACAAATGGGAGGAGATCCCGGGAGTGTTACAGTCCATAGCTTGTTCTTGTCACTGTGAGCAGTTAAGATGTGTAGAAGCCATGTCTAGGGAAAGGTTGGGGGTGGGGGTGCTGTGGAAAAATTAAAATGTTTCAGAAAGAGACAGATAACTGGAATGATTGACTTGTACTGACTCTTGACCTTTGACCCCTGACCTAGTGCTTTGATGATTGTCAAAAAAATATTGCTGCCTATCATGGCTTTAGGTGTACTTCTCTACAGCGTTCTTAGGATCCCTTGTGAGATTCAAGCAGGCTCATGATGCCTAAGCCCCCTCCTGTAATTTTAGAACGGATTGACTCTGTGTTTAATATCAGTTCATTTCTTTAAATGGGACAAAACTTCAAACAACCAAACTGGAGTTTCCAAATGACATTCTCTTGGCCAGCTCACTGGGGATTTAGAAAGTAAGTTACTAAGTAACTGGTCTGACTCGAAACACAATGTCCTCACAGACGGTGCTAATTAAGGTTTTTGTTTCAAGATGAATTGAGGTCAGGTCATGGAACTGTACAGCGAGAGTTAAGGCCTTATTACACTGAGGTTTTGTTGCACAGCACTGGCTCCAGTTCTCCCTTTGATCTTTCTCCCTTGACTGCTCCAGTCATGCAGGACAATATCCCCCTGCCTGATTCCTTTGCCCAAGTAGTGTATTCTCAGTGATGCGGGGTAATAAATATTAGGGGGGCCGCCAACTGCAGTGGCATCAAAGCCAGTAGAATACTGTCCTCAATCCATATCAACAACTTGCATTTGTATAGCATCCTAAACATCATTGTACCCCAAGGTGTTTCATATAAGGGGAAGACAGAGGGTTTGAGACAGAAAGGGACTGAGTGGCAGAGGGTTTAATAAAGAAACAGAGTGAACAGTGGCAGGTCTGAGAACAAAACAGAGCTAATGGTAGAGGGTTTAATAGAAGGAAAGGATTTGGTCGTTTTGGGTGATTTGACAGGTAAATTAATCCCCTGGAGTGGCTCTGTCACACAGCTAAGCTAGATTCTGTTTTCGCCTGACGCTCACACTCCTACTTCCCTGTGGGAATAACCAAAGAAAGAAGCCCAGCTGATTTATTTTTCTTTCCCCTCTTGGAAAACCAGGACCACTAAGGTTGTGGATGGTGGTGGAACCCCCACCCATGAGATGCGCTGGCCTAGCATAGGGCAGGGATTAAACCTGGGACATTCTGATCCTCATAGTTCAGTAACACACCAGGTACTGGAGGACCTATAGCATGTTATACCACTGAGCTCATTAGACCAGGACACCACATAATGGGGATAACCAATTGGTGGTTACAACCTCTGTGGCGATGTGCTGTCACCAGGGAGAAAGGAAAAGTAGACAGAGGTGTACCAAATAGATTATCTTCTATCTAGTCTGCGTCTGAGACTCATTCCACACGTTAAGGTGTCAAAAGTATGATAAGGGGAAAGAGCTTGTGCCAAGCCAAATCGTGCTGGGTGTTGAGGACAGATAGACTGTGCAGGACTACAGCAAATAGTGGCACTCTCTGTTCTCACTCATGCTCTTTCTCACAGACAGCAGTGTCATTTTCATTTGGGGAATCCTTTGTAAAGTCCTGTTGAGTTAGATATTTTCTCTTGCATTGTTAGCCCTTCACTAAGGCTCAACACTGCCCTTAATTGACCAGAGAAAGGTCATTGGGACGGTGGGTAGATGGCCTGGATCCATCAGAAAGTTTCAGGTTTAGTCGGGCCGAATGATCTTTTCCTGTTTCTAAAGATTCTTCTGTCGTGACCACAGCCCGATTCAATTCCAGTTCAATGTGAGAAGGTAAGGCTAGCGTGATTAACAGGGTTGTTGTACAGTATACAGAGTAAAGGATGCCAGGCAACAGGAGGGTGTTCCACGTGGACTACCCAACCCCGCCTTGGAATGCGATGATCTAATGCTTAGTTGTTTTATGATGGAAGCCGGAAGTGTGGTCTGTAAGCAGGCTGAACACAGGCAGTCAGCAGACAGTCAGCGTGGGAAGCTTCCTGGCTGATTCCAGTGTGAGGATTTGAATGTGCACTCTGCATAACCAATCCATATCAAAAAACTCTTGGCTTCCTTCCTTTCTCCTCCCAGTGTGCTGGGAAAGTTTAGAAGATTTCACCTTTGAACATTTTTCTCATTCAAGATGTTTAACGAAACTTTTTGTAAAAAAAAAGCCTTGATCCGAGCTTTTAGCTCTTTCCCCACTTCCCTCCCCTGTCTGTATTTCTTCTCCTCACCTCCCTGTTCTTCTGGCCTCTCCTCAGCTCTTCAGGGTTACAGTGTAGCTCTGGGTGATCGTTAGTCAAAGGCTCTTTTACACTGGTGATGGGTTCTATACTTCTTTTGATTTTTTTTTGATGGAGATAATTGCATTTTGAAAGTTAAAGCATTGCCAATTAAGTAAATTAGGGATGTTAATAATCAGGCCTGTCTCAAATGGATTAAATCTGTGTCACTCACACTGGAAGATGGCACCAGGTTAATGCATTGAAATCAAATCTCACATGCACAGGCACCAGGACCGAGGTTTCTACTTCATTAGTACTGGATCTCTCACAAGCATGTAGTGTTCAAGCGATCTAGATCTTTCATGCATGTAGTGTTAATTGATTCTGGAAATCTCATACATGTAGCATAGGATCTGCATTTCTCACACATGTAGCATAATGGATCTGGATTTCTCTCACGCCTGTGGCATTGATGGGATCTGGATATCTCACAAGTGTAGCTTTAATGGGATCTGGACCTCTTGCACATGTGTTATGTTGATGGACTGTGGATCTTTTGTTTATGCGATCTAGATCTGTCAGATATGTAATGTCAATGAGATGTGGGTTTTTCACATGGAGTATTGATGTCCTCTCTCAAACTTGTAATGGTGTTTATATCTCTTTTTAACTGTAGCATTGATAACTTGTTGCACCTCCATTCTTGTAAGTGCTGACTCTTAACCTGATGTAACTCCAGTCTCAGCAGCCCTCTGGTGTTGAGTCCAAGAGGCCTTTCTTCATGTCAGTCTAGACTGAGGACCAGCAGGAAATTCCACTATATAGAAAATCACTGTGAGCCTGATCCTGTCTTGCCGAGAATGCATAAAAAGGTCCGCTTAGATTACTGGATGCCAGTCAGGAAAAGGAATCCCTCAAGAAGTCCATTCTACTTGGGATCACACTTCGGGAATAATTTTTACCTGATTGACAGAGCTGTATAATGGGCAGCTATTGCCCTTTTTACACTTTTGCCAGAAGTCAAAATTACCCCCTTGGCTAGTGTCAAAACAGAAAATGCTGAAAATATTCAGAAAATCACTTGGAGTCTAAAGAGGACAGTCAGGTTAGCATTTCAGGAATAACCATTACATTCCTCCAAAAACATTAAGTTGCCCTTTGCTCGACCAAATTAAAAATAATTCATGAAGCAAAAACAGGCAAAATACTAAATGACAAAATGCTTATAGAAGGGATCCAGAAGAGTTCCTCTTTCCAGAATGTTGCCTTCAGTTTTTCCTGCAGTTTCTTAGAAAGAATGAATCAGATGAGCTTTCTTCCTCCTTGGTGCATTGTTAAGTTGCCTTCTATTACAGACAGGAGGGGAGTTAATTTAAACAGTCCAGATTTCTCCTCTCACCATCCGTCTGTAAACAGAAAAGTGTTTTTTTTATTCATTCATGGGATGTAGGTGTCACTGGCTGGGCCAGCATTTATTGCTCATCCCTAGTTGCCCTTGAGAGGTTAATGGTGAGCTGCCTTCTTGAACAGCTGCAGTCCATGTGGCGTAGGTACACCCACAGTGCTGTTAGGGAAGGAGTTCCAGGATTTTGACCCAGCAACAATGAAGGAACGGCGATATATTTCCAAGTCAGGATGGTGAGAGGCTTGGAGGTGGTGGTGTTCCCATCTGTCTGCTGCCCTTGTCCTTCTGGGTGTTAGAGGTTGCGGGTTTGGAAGGTTCTGTCGAAGGTAGGTGATTAATGTGTTTCCTGTTGAAATGGTACAGGTTGTTTCGAGATCATTGTATACCTACAGGAGTCTGGGGTCTGGAGAAAATAGCTGGTCCTTTTCACGACTATTTAATTAAAACACAGTAGGGGTTTTGGGAAATGTGCTTGTGTCTCTATTCTGTGAGGTTCCATTGCTACCTTCACAACCCTCCTCAAACCACAAGTCTTTACTCATTGCCTAACTCATGGCAGCTGGAGTGCTATTCAGGCCTACGCACCCTGTGTCTGCTGCCCTTGACCTTCTAGATGGTAGTGGTGGTGGGTTTGGAAGGTGCTGTCTAAGGAGCCTTGGTGAGTTCCTGCAGTGCATCTTGTAGATGGTACACATTGCTATCACTGTGCATCAGTGGTGGAGGGAGTGAATGTTTGTGGATAGGGTGCCAATCAAGCGGGCTGCTTTGTCCTGGATGGTGTCCAGCATCTTGGGTGTTGTGGGAGCTGTACTCATCCAAGCAAGTGGAGAGTATTCCATCATACTCCTGACTTGTGCCTTGTAGATGTGGACAGGCTTTGGGGAGTCAGGAGGTGAGTTACTCGCCACAGGATTCCTAGCCTCTGACCTGCTCTTGTAGCCACAGTGACACATGTAGTACATATGGCTAGTCCAGTTCAGTATCTGGTCAATGGTAACCCCCAGGATGTTGATAGTGAGAGATTCAGTGATGGCAATGCCATTGAATGTCATGGGGCGATGGTTAGATTTTCTCTTGTTGGAGATGGTCATTGCCTGGCATTTGTGTGGCGTGAATGTTACTTGCTACTTGTCAGCCCAAGCCTGGATATTGTCCAGGTCTTGCTGCATTTGGACATGGACTGCTTCAGTATCTGAGTCATCGTGAATGTTGCTGAACATTGTGCAATCATCAGCGAACATCCCCACTTCTGACCTTATGATGGAAGGAAGGTCATTGATGAAGCAGCTGAAGATGGTTGGGCCGAGGACACTACCCTGAGGAACTCCTACAGTGATATCCTGGAACTGAGATGATTCCCCTCCAACAACCACAACCATCTTCCTTTGTGATAGGTATGACTCCAACTGCAGAAAGCTTTCCCACTGATTCCCATTGACTCCAGCTTTGCTAGGGCTTCCTGATGCAACACTCGGTCGGATGCTGCCTTGATGTCAAGGGTAGTCACTCTTACCTCACCTTGACTTTTGATTTCCCCCTTTTATATGTGATGGTGTATTTTTTCAACCCCTCAGTTTTGGTGTGATACAGTTCTCTATTAATAACCCTACAGCAAACTCGAACTAAAAGGGTTAGTTTATTTTTACACATTCAAAATGTGGGAGGAGGGTGTCGCTACATAGCCCCGTGGTACATTTATACAATAATAAAGGGATGAAGGAAAGAATGAGGTACAGAGCAAAGACCAGAGAAAAGTTAGGAATTATTGTTTTATGTGAGTCCAAAATTAAAGTCCAATGGTGCATTCTTTCACAGAGTCAGCAGGTTGAAGACGGATGCTGGATAATCCACTTCTCCAGTAGAAATGACATCCACGATGGGATAGGCACATGGAGATGATTTAGTCTTGTAGGCGCTGTACACAAGTTCTAGTAGATAAGGGCCAGGCCTGGAGAGAGCTCTGGTTCTGCTGCTGTTTGGTTGATGGAAGATGGCAGACTGCCTTTTTCAGCTCCACAAAGCAATATTACAGGCTCTAGCAGCTTGGGGAGGGTGTCATGTGAAATGACTCCCACTTCTCCACCTTGGTTGGACAAAGGACATATATTCCTTGTCTGGATTTTTGAGTTTCATCCATTAATAATTTCAAAAAGAGGTTTCAGCGTCCTTTGTCCTTGCAGACAGATGGTCTCCAGAGCCTGGCCTTAGAAATGTAAATGGTCTTTGTACAACTCCTTGGGATTTGATCTCTGCAGTCATAGGGGGCATAAGCACCTCTTTAAAGACAATGAGGTTGCTGCTGTTCTGAAGGCCAAAAATTCCTTTTGTGTGAGTCATAGCCAGTCATGGCTTCAGTCAGTTTAAAGCCTTTGTCCAGTTTTTAAGAAAAATATTTTTATAAATTAACCAAAATGATACATATATATTTTTTAAAAATATAGGGTGAGATGTTCTGGCTCCGCCCACTGCTGGGAATGTCCAGTCCCACTGAAGCTCAATGGACTTTTGGCTGGGCCACCAAATCTCTCACGGAGGATCCCACCACGACACGCTGGGAAATCCCGGCTGTAGAGTGAAGTCTTAGCCCCCGACACTCCTTGGGAAGGCTACATGGTGGATATGGAATACATGAGCCTGAAATGTACCTTGGACCCAGAATTGCTAAATCCTTCTAGATACTTAAGTAATTGAGTATATTCGCTAAGCTGACAATTCAGTGCAGTACTGAGGGAGTGCTACATTGTCAGGTGAGCCATCTAGATGTAGTGTTAAACTGAGGCCCCCGTCTGTCTGTTCAGATGGACATATGGCATTTTTCAAAGAGTTGAGAGCTATGATGTCCTGGCTAAGCGTCATCCCCTGACAAACACTACCAAAAAGAAGAATAACCTATCATTCAAATCATTGCTGTTTGTGGAGCTTTGCTGTGGAAGTTGGCTTTGGTGTGAAATGCTTGAGGATATCCAGAGGATGTGGAAGGTGCCATGTAGAAATATGTTCTATCAAGGCTGTTAAAGATTGAGAATTTTAGGAACATAGGAACAGATGTAGGCCATTCAGCCCCTCCAGCCTGTTCAGTTCTGTTCACTGCATCTTAGGAAGGATATACTGGCCTTAAACAATTGAAGTTGTCAAAACTGAGATTGGTAGATTTTTGTTAGGAAAGGGTATTAGGGGACATTGAGCTAAGGTGGCTAGATGGAGAAAAGGTACAGATCAGCTGTGATCTAATTGAATGGCAGTGCAGGCTCGAAGGACTGAATGGCCTTCATCTGTTTTAATGTTCTGCCATTCGGTTATATCATGACTGATCTGTACCTCGGCTGCATTTACCATAACTCTAATGCTTTGACAAAATCAAGCAAATACCAACAACCTTCATGCCTTGTTCATAAATGGGATAATGAATAGAAATAGTGTATTTCATATCCTGAATTTTAACCAGCCTCTAATGGCACATAATGGCAGTAGAACATTGCAAATTGATCTGGAGAATGCTGCATACATTAATATTTTAATTAGGTTCTCTTCAATGCATCCCCCAACCCCCCTTACACTTGTTTTCCAAGTCATAGTCAACAGTCCAGTCTTGCTGTCATAGGTTCTGGTTCACCATTTTGTACCTAATGAAACAGCAGCTCTATATATAAATTCAAGTTTTCCTCACCATATTCAGCACACTAGCAGTGTATAAATGGTGCAGGAGATTTTTCTAGGCAGGTAAACCGGGTGGCAGCTGCCCTATTTCTGCCATCAAAATGCTTCTCCTGAGTTCCTGTAATCTGCCTGTTGAGCTCCGACTGACCTCATTCACACTTGTCAAAGTGGGAGCAAACGATCAGGAGCACCAACTCACCTTATGGAAATTCACTTGCTAACTATTTAACTCAGACTAAACCAAAGGATAGAAATTGCTATGCCTAGAGCACCTTACTCTTTAAACATGACTTGCTCCAGCTGGTACTGTACCTTAAAATATACGACCAAGATGTGGTGTTGAGGGGATTCCATAATGGAATAGTCAGAGCTGGAATCCAGGTGGGGCAGACCTGATGGGCAGCATGGCCTTCTCTTATTCTGGGCCTTTCTGATGTTCTGTTGATAATTTGCTCTGCAGCGGCACTATAGAAGGAAAATATAAGAAAAGCCAAAATGAAAAAAGACCAGTTGGCCTGTTACAGTGGAGGAATAGGATTCCTGATGCATAGTGGATGTTGTGAAGAGAGTGAAAATAAGGCAGAATCTATAACATGGTACTTATTAAAGAAATGTATTCTACAGAATTCAAAGTATAATAATAGGAGGTAGCTGCCTACTGGAGCTTCAGTTGCCTCAGTATTTTACATTTAAGAATTGACCCTTTGAGCATCCCCAATTTTAATTGCTTTACCATTAATGGTTGTGCCTTCCTAGGCCCCAAGCTCTGGAACTCCCTCTCTGCCTCTCTAGTCTTCTTCCTCCTTTTAGACATTCCTTAAAACCTAGCTCTTGTCACCTGTCCTGATGTCTATATGGATCAGTGTCAAATTTTGTTTGATAACCCTGCTGTGAAGTACTTTTGGACCTTTTACTATGTTAAAGGCACTATATGAATGCAAATTGTTGGTGCTTAAAGAAAGCCTGGGAAAAGATATTTTGCATGAAACTAACTCCTGCTGTGACATTATGGATTCCAGCCACAATCCATCACTCTCAGCTTCTGTACGAACAGCTCTTCCAGGGAATATGTGACAGGGAGAGGTGGAAAAATGGCTCCTTTTGTGACATTTTGGGAGATCCAAGTTTCATGTGCTCATAGCATGGTCTCTGGACTAAGATGTGCCTTCAGGCTTCCAGTGCCATAGAACAAAAATACATTCAGTTAATTTGCTTTGTAAGGGTGATGGGAGTAGGGATAAGCAATCTCGTGATGGCTATATTAGATGAACAGGACGTAACTTTTCCTGTCAGTGATGGTCCCTCTGAGAGATGTTTGACATAGCTTGAAGATGTTGACAGAAACCATCAAGCACCTCTTTTCCTTCCTGAATCCTTCAGCAGCTGTTGGGTCAATTTGAGCATGAGCACAGATGGTATAAATCGGGCTTCCCCGCAGTGCAAGAAAAACAACTGGAAAGCACCTTAGCTTTTTTTTGATCAAATGTTGTTAATCCACTAGCCATGTGGAGGATCCAATGACACACTTTTTTTCCTTTTATTCTTTTTTGTGATGTGGGCATCACTGCCAAGGTCAGCATTTGCTGCCCATCTCTAATTATCCTTGAACTAAGTGACTTGCTAGGCTGTTTCAGAGGGCAGTTAAGAGTCAACCACATTGCTGTGGAGTCACATGTAGGCCAGACAGGTAAGAGGCAAATTTCCTCCCCTATGGATGGGTTTTTACAACAATGGTTTCAATTCAAGATTATTAATTCAAGTTAAATTCGACCAGCTGCCATTTGAACCTGTGTCCCTAGTTCATTAGCGTGGGCCTCTGGATTAATAGTCCAGTGACATTACTACTATGCCATCGTCTCCCCTCCATGAATGAGTGTTCCTTAGGTAAAGGCCAATGGAGTCTTCATGAAGGTAGTGACCTCTCATGAAACCCCCACCCCACCCCTATGAGTCAACTATAGGGAAATATTGACAGCAGTTACGAGAAGCCTGTGTGCAAATCTTTCTGTGACAGTCCGAGAGAAGCTGAAGAAGCTCTAGAATTCTCAGCCAAACCTCTTTGACTTTTCACCTCTCTTCTCCTTTAAGATTTAGCTGTTTGACCAAGCTTTTGGTCACATGTCCTAAGGTCTTGTTCTTTGGCTCAGTATCAGTTTTTGTCTGATAACGATGCTGTGAAGCCCCTTGGGATGTTTTATTATATTAAAGGCACTATATAACTGCAAGTTTTTGTTGTCAGTGGATGGAAAAGATGAGCAAAAATCCTTTAGTAAATATTGAATTTGAATAGATAACTGCATTGATCACTGATGACCTCCCAAAGTGCATATGCATGTTAAGGATGAGAAAAAGAGAGTTCCATGAAAGGTATTTCCTGGTCAGGTGCAGAGTCAGAAAACACAGAAGCCCAGAATTAATCCCCTCTCTGTTTTGAATGAACTGATTTCAGTAAGGGGAGAGAATCAACCAGTGCTGTTGCTCCTGATCACCATGCAGTGATACTTGCTGGATACGAACAGGATTGGTCTTGGCTTTGATTCCACTCAAAGCCAATCAGACTGTTGACTCTCTGCTGGATTTGTATATTTGGAATTGGCTACCTGAGCAATGTGCCAATACAGTGCAATATATAGACTTTGAACCAACAGAACCAAGTAGCCATGGGAAAAAATTGGAATTGTGAAGTGAAATAAAGAAATATCTGTCTCCCACCCCATGCTGTCTGTGTCTCCTGTCCCTCATCATCCCAACACATATTAATAGAAACCCTGTGGCCTGTTGATAGGAGTATAACTTATAAAATTTTTTGTTGCTCCACAGGATGAGCACATTGATTGGAAGAAGCAAGTTCTTTCACGAGATGAAATCGAATCCAAGATTCGAGAATACAACTCGCAGATCAACAGTGATCTCTTAATGACACTGGTAAGTAACAAGTCTAAATGCTGATGTAGCGGAGGGTTACAGTAATGGACCCTTTCATTAACAGCTTACTAAAAAACTGCATTTATTCAAAAATAAATTATTCAAGAAGCTTGATTCCATCCAGGACAAAGTGGCCTGCTTGATTGGCACCCTATCCACCATCGTAACCATTCACTTCCTGCACCACTAGCACACAGTGGCAGCAACTTGAGGAAAAACATCTTTACGCAGCGAGGAGTTAGGATCTGAATTGCAGTGCCTGAGAGTATAATGGAGGTAGATTCAATCATGGTGTTGCATACAGCAGCACAAGGGTCACCTACGAAAAGCTGCTATGTGCAGGGCCCTTATTGAGCAGCCGATGGAAGCCCTTGGGGCAGATCGGACCTACCTTTGCTGGTGTTTGTTTGTTCATTGGTGTTACCTTCTTCCCAGAAGGTTGACTGCCATGGATCTCCACCTCTGTCTGTCCTGTGCTGCCCTTACACATCCAGCATAAGTGAGCTGCATCCAGTCCATTATATCCATCATCCATTTTCTCCTCTGCTTCCCTCTTCTACGTTTTCCATCAATCTTTCCTTCCAATAACTCTCTGTCTACCAGCTATTCTAATGATGTCACCAAAATATTGCATCATCCTCTCTTTCATGTTATGCAGTAATTGCCTCTTCTCTAACCATTCCCAGTACTTTCTCATTAGACTTGCTGTCTGTGTAGCATTTACGGAACATCCTCCTCTGTGTCCACATCTCAAATGCATTCAGCTTATCAAAAGACTCTGTTTATTGTCAGTGTCTCCGAGGCGTTTAAAACAGATGACAGCATGCAACACCTCAGCATTCTTTTCCTAAGATTCAGGTTCAGTTTCTTTGATGTAAACATGTCCCTCATTTTGATAAAGCTGGTCTTGGTTATTTCAATTCTCCTTTGGATCTCACAATCACATTTCTCATTGTCTGTGGTAAACTGCCCCATGTGAACCTTTTCACTTTGTTGCAGGACTTGCCCATTTACTTCAGTTTTCACTTCTGGAGTGAGGTCTCTGCTTATCACCATTATCTTGGTCTTCTTTACATTAATTTAAAATCCATATTCCACACTCCTTGCTTTCACTTTGTTTACAATTTATTCTTGTGCCTCTTCTGACTCTGCGATCAATTTGCTGGTGTAAATGTAGTTTAAAATGACTGCCAATGCCAACTCTCACTTGATCCATCCCCCCATCTCCACAGAACAATGACGGAACATACACCGGGTTTATTAAGGTTCAGCTGAAATTGGTGAGGCCTATCTCCGTCTCTGCTAACATGAAGCCTCAATCGATTTACGACACCAAGAAAGCGACTGGACTGACACGCCCGCAAACGATAAAACGCCGCACGTCCTTCTACCTCCCGAAGGACACTGTGAAGCATTTGCACATCAGCAGCCACACGAAGGCCAGCGAGGTGATCAAAGCGCTGCTCAACAAGTTCATGGTGGTGGACAATCCCCGCAAGTTTGCTCTGTTTGAACGGATCGAGAAAGACAATCAAGGTACATCCAATGAAAAAATACAGCTGCTCTTAGGTCAGAAAGAAAGAACTTGCATTTATATAGCTTACATGCCTTCCATGGTTCAGGACAACACAGAGTACTTTACAGCTAATAAGGTACTTTTGAAATGCATTCACAGTCGGAGCGTAGGAAATGTAGCAGCCAATTTGCACACAACAAGCTGCCACAAACAGCAACATGATAATGAACAGAAAATCAGTTTTAGATGTTGGTTGAGGAATAAGTATTAGCCAAGACATTGGGGAAAACTCCCCTGCTCTTTTTCAAATAGTGCAATGGGATCGTTTACATTCACCTGAGAAGGCACATGGGGCCACAGTTTGATGTCTCATCCAAAAGACACCACCTCCAACAATGCAGTACTCCCTCAGTACTGAATTAGAGTGCCTGCGGAGACCATGTGCTCAGGTTTCAGGAGTGGGACTTAAACCCACAGGGCTGAATTTTCCCCCCATCGGGGGGGAAGTTGACGGGCGGGCGCATATAGGCGCGCTTCCGATCGGCGCCCCCGATCAGAGGCGCGGCGCCGTTTTATGTGGGCGGGCCAATTAAGGCCTATGCGCTGTGCAGGCGGGGAGGAATCCCAAAATCGAGATTGTGCTCTTTCGCACATGCGCACAAAAGAGTGCACACATCTCCCTGAGGCTAAGTGCAGCTTCAGGGAGATCGGCTGTACATGTAAAAAAAGTAAAAATAGAAAAATAAAATTTCCCTAACATATCCCCTTACAAAGTCACATGAGTTGGGACATGTCCATAATTTTTACAAAATCTTTATTAAAACTTTTTAAAGCCTACATGAAACCTCATCCCACCCGTGGATGAGGTTTCATGTTTTTTCTACTTTCCGCCGGGGCTCCTGGCCTGCCCGCCAACCTTAAGGTTGGACGGGCAGGTCCTTTAATTACTTAATTGACCCTGTCAATGGCCTCAATTGACCATTAACAGGTCGGCGGGTGCGCAGCTGATTTTGCTGCGCTCCCGCCTTCCTGAAAATTTAAATTGGGCGCGGTGACTTCGGGAGTTCCCCCTGACGTCACCGCTCGTCATTTTACACATCGGCGAGCGGGCCCCGCCCCCGCTTGCCGACTCGTAAAACTCTGCCTGCAGTCTTTGGACTCAAAGGAAGGAGTGCTGCCCATTGAGCCACAGCTAACCCTCAGACCCAGCCAATCAAATGGAATGAGGTTTGAATGGCCAGGACTTGAAATGCAGGCAAATTATCTACCATGGAAAAATGTAAATGTTCAAGGAGCACGGACCAGTTAGAAACAAAAAAAAATAGAGAGTTAGAGGCCCAAAATTGCAATCAGCCAGTTCCTGGCATAGATTTCCACTAGCTGGGTGAGCCAATCAGAGAACTGTGTGCAGAGGTTAATATGCATGAATCACACCGCGTTTTCCACCCATTGGCCAGAAATTCAGGTGTTCTGACCTTGGCAACCGATTCCCTGACTCATGTTCCCATGACCAAGGGATCTGCATGAGGGAACTGAGGACTGTTGAGATTTTGGGGACTCTAATGTAAGAGACTATCGGCGGAATTTTACAGCCCCATCGCGATGGGTCAGGGCCATAAAATGTGACGAGCCATTCAAAAGTCCATTGACTTTGGCAGGACTGTAAAATCCCACCAGCATAAAATTCCACCCAATGTGACATGGACTAGGTGAGCAATTTTTTAAATTAAAACTTGCATAGTAAGTTAACTGGGAAGGACAGCTGGAGGCAATTAGAGAAGAAGGGACAGGCCTGTTTGGAGGCCTAATGGCCTTTTCCTGTTCCTAAAAATGCTTACATTCTATAATGCAGAAGTTGATAGACCACATCCAGTTTGCCAATCTGATGAGACTCTCACAGTCACTTCCATTGTGAGGAAATCCTGAGATAAACAAATCCACTTTACCAGCGTGCTGCCAACTCCCTGATGTGAGGATGTGAATTTTTGGCCCATCTGTTGCCTCTCTTGGGACTTGGCTGGGTTGTGCTTCCTGTCCCCTCCCTTGTAAATGGCGTTTGTTAAAAGAAGCACAGCCAGACTCAGGAAGTTTGCGCCTTGTACTTTCTCAGCGGGTTGACATCTATCTCTGCCAAATCATTCAGTTCACTGTATTACAGGAAGAATTTGTAGGACTTTTTTTCATGAAGTTGCATTAAAAATGTGCTAGACGAGTAAGTTTATTTATGGTTAATTTATGCAAACAATGCTCTGGCAATTTTCTTTTAACCTTTTTAAGTCAGTATGGCCTTCATAGACTGACATTTGCCAGTGCCCCTTATAAGCAGCTATGCCCTGAGCTACAACCTAAGCCTGACTCCCCTGTTCAATTTAACTCATTACTGCTGAGAGACATCACAACTTCAGCTTAGTGTTTCAGCCTATGTCTCCCATCTCAGTGACATTGAGCTGAGTGGGGAATCAATTCCAGGATACTGAACTCTGAAGAATAAAACCTGTATGTCCCAAGTCGGTGACACCGAGATGAGTGGGGATCACACCTGCGTCTCCCAATACTGTGACACTCAGCTATGGAGATGAAATTTGCATCTCCCAAACTGTGGCGATTGAAGCTACATTCCCAATTCTGGGACACTGAGCTGTGGAAATTGAACCTGCGTCTCCCAACTCGATGATATTGAGAATTTACTAACGGTTGCTGATGAGCAGAGAAAAATACGAGTGTGCGGAATCTCCAAAGAGGCGGGTCTCTGCGATGATTGTTGATGGGGGTACTGGGAGAATGATGAGGTTAAAATATGACCATCTCTGATTTGGCAAAACATTTACTGCTGATAATGTTCTGAAAAATCTGTCATGGGGAGGTCTTCATACTTAATCTTATTAAAACATAGTAACCAGGAACTGCTTCAGAGCATTGACTCCTTAATCAGAGGATATGGGTTCAGACTCTAGTGCTGCTCACCATTGAAGAGAGGGTTCATCGAGGGCTTCTGGGTGCATTCCAGGCTTGTCCCCCTGCGTCTGATCCTAGAAATATAAAACTGGGTTAAGCATAATGAAATTCAAGCTTTTTCTTTCCTTCGCAGTTTACACTCGGAAGCTTTCCGATGATGAGCACCCCTTATATCTGCGACTGCTGGCTGGGCCGGATGAGAAGATGTTGAGCCTTGTGCTCAAAGAGAATGAGACAGGAGAAGTGAATGTAAGTAGGAATATTACTGAGCGGCCGCCTGTTGATTTGAGTGTAACTTGAGTGTAATTTGAGATGGAGAGCAAAGCTCCCTCTGAGTAAAGTTGGACACGGTGTAATATAGCTGTCTGCCTCAAACCTGTCCTGTTCACACTGGGTGGTCATTCAATTATGCAGTGGCTATGTTACTGACCAACTAATCCAGTTGGCCTAGCCTCCTAATCCCAAGGGGGTGAGTTCAAATCCCACCCAAGTCAGTCTAAGGAATTTGAATTCAGATTTTTATAATCTAGAAGTAAAAAGCTGGTAATGGTAAAAATGACCATTGGATTCATTAAAAACCCAACTGGTTCATTCGTCATCGGCAGCCTGCCCTTGATTCGAGGATGGCAGCTACTCAGGGTTGCAAGTTTTTGTCCTGGGTCTTCATGTGACTGACCAGACTGATTCTTGACCTGTAGATCTTTGGGCACGTGCGGCAGGATGTTCCATGGGGTAGTGGGATCTGGAGTGCAGGATTTGCTTCCTTTTCTTTCCTTCTGTGCTGCCGCTCTGCCTCATCAGTAAGACGTTGTGATTCAAAGCATGATGCAGCTTGATGGACATGTTGTCACCATTCTGAACAATTGGTAGCAAGCTCCAACCTGTCATTCATGTCAATGCCGCCCCACTTCACGGACAGCTTCAGAGTGGATTTGAAGTATTTTCTTTGTACTCCCCTGGAATGTTGGCCATTTCAGAGTTGAGAAAACGGGACCTGGCGGGAGAGATGCTTTTCAGTCATCTGGACACAGTGTCCGTCCACCAAAGTTGATGTTGCAGGAGTTTTGCCTGAAAATTTGTGGAGCTGCCTTCAAGAAGGACACTAGCATTTGTTCAATGATCCTTCCGTTGGATCTAGATGATGTGGCAGAAGCATTGCTGATAGAATTTCTCTAGTGTTCTTATGTGTCACTGATACACAGTCCAGCCCTCACTGCAGTACAGGAGTGTGGTGACGACAGCTGCTCTGTACACTAGTACTTTTTTGTTGACTTACGGAGGTCTTTATTGTCAAAAACTCACTGCTGTAGTTTGTAGAAGGCCAGACTGGTGCAGTTGATCTGGTGCTGGTTCTCCTCATCAATGGCGGCCTTTTGAGACAGGTGGCCACCAAGGTATGGGAAGTGCTCAACATGTTCCAGAGTCTCTTCTTCAACATATCTGGGAGGAATATTTGGCTGACCAGCTGTGGGTTGACGTGAGTTTTGTTTTGACAACATTCAAGAACAGGTCGAGTTTCTTGTATGCAGAATTGAAAAGATCGAGAGTGGCTTGCACATCTGGTGCAGAGTGGGCAATAACACTACACTGATTTGTAAATGGTAGATCATGTATGTCTATGGTGGTCAGTTTAGTTTTGGCACAGTGACTGAGGTTACAGTTTTCCTTCTCGGTATTTAATACTAACATCAGAGGGCAGTTGATCTTTGACAGGGTGATTAGCCACTGTTGGGTAGATTGTAAATAGCATGGGGGCTATCACACAGCCTTGCTTGACACTCGTCCAGAATTTGAAGGCATCTGTTTCAGATTTCCCACTCAAGACAGTTGTAGTCATATCATGAAGCAAATGCAGGATTGTGATTAAGTTTCTTGGAGATCCAAATCTTTGCAGCACAATCAACAGAGCCTCACAATTTACTTGGTCAGGTCAATGAATGCAATGAACAGTTCTCTCAATATTTTTCTTGCATTTCTCAGGCAGCAAAGACCACATTGAAGCTTCCTCTGGAAGGTCTAAAGCCATACTGTGGAGGATTTCCTCAGTCACAGGAAGTAGGCAATTCAGGAGAAAGCATATCAGGGTTTTCCCTGCTATGGACAAGAGAGAAATACCCACACTGCTGAGGGATAGCCTGGAGAGTATCAACTGCCACTGTGGAGTCACATTTGAGGAGTTTTCAATCCGTGTTGACAGATGGCATTGTCACCCTTAATAAGAGAATAGGAAATCTGCATTCCTTACCCAGTCTGGTATAAATGCGACTCCAGTCCCACAGCAACATAGTTAACTTTTAACTGCTCTCTGAAGTGGCCTAGCAAAATACTCAGTTGTAGCAAAACAAGGCAACGAACAATCAGCAATACATTTCAATGATGCCTCCATCTTGAGAATGAATCAAACTCATGACTTTGATCTCTGAAATTCAGAATTTGATTCTGGCTGAGACGGATAAGAGTCAGGCCTCTTCCTCTTGGTAGAATTCTGACTTCCATCTGAGTAATGCTCACTAATGTAGCATATTTTAGCTAGAATGAGCTAAGCCTGATGAGCTCATCTTAAGTCACACAGGATGCAATTTACAGTTTTCGAAGTTTTCTTACCACAGTCTCCACAGTGTCATGTAGATGATTCTCCCTGTGTTGTGGGACTTGGGCAATCAAAAGACATGTCAGCCTTGGCTCAGTGATAACGCTCTTGTCTGTGAGTCAGAGGGTCAGGGATTCAAACCGCATTCTATAGATTTGAGCACTTAATCTAGGCTGACAATCCAGTGCAGTACTGAGGGAATGCTAGACTGTTGAAGGTGCCAACTTTTGCATGAGACTTTAAATCAAGGCCCTGCTTGGTCTCTTGGATAGAAGTAAAATATCCCGTGGTACTAATCCGAGGAAGAACAAGGGAGTTCCCCCTAGTGTCCTGGCTGTTATTTATCCCTCAACCAACATCACCAGAACAGACTGGCTAGTGATTATTTCATTACTGTTTGTAGGAGTTTGTTATGTATAAACTGGCTGCCGTTTTGCCTACTTTACAACAGTTACTACACTTCAAAAATACTTCATTGTTATGAAGCACTTTAGGCGTTCTAAAGTCAGATTAAGACACTATAGAAATGGAGTATTTCTTTCTCTAAGGATAGTTCCACAACATGCTACACTCTGGCAGCAGGGGACTTATTCTATCTGAATGCTGTGTTCCTACTCTTGATCTGTTCCACTGAGAACATGGGCAGTTACATGTTTACCACCAGGCACAAGAACCTGGGACGTTAAAGTTTATCAGTACTGTATTTGCCTCCGATCTGATCTAACTTGAACTCAGGAGAATTAAATAATTAAATAGGATTGCTGGATTGAGTCTTGCACAGCTAAGTCCCTGAGCATTTCTGTTAATTTTTCTCTATTCCTGCCTTTGTTCCAGTGGGATGCATTCACTGTACCTGAGCTGCAGAACTTCCTGCGAATCCTTCAGCGTGAGGAAGAGGAGCACGTCAGACAGATGTTTGGGAAGTATGCCCGCTGCAGGCAGAAGATGCAAGAGGAGCTCGCCAACCGCTCCCCAGGCTGACTGGGATCCCTCACCACCCCGTGACGTGAGAGAGAGAGAAAGGGGGGGAAATAAAATACACGCGCACGCGCACATGTATGAACGGTGAGAAGGTCTAAAAACCAATGTTACCTGGCCCGGCCAGGGACAAAGTATGAACTGTGGAGAATACGAGTTACGAGTGGGGTTACTGCGAGTGGAGCAGGATATTGGGGTGTGTGCAGCCTCTTCCTGACAATGAGTGTGACTGAGAGACCTTTACTGAATTTGAACGGAACGATTAGGGGCCACAGCTGGGAAGTGCCAACCTGCAGAGGGATGTCCCTTTATCGTTTTGATCCAAGTTTAGCTGGGAGGCACCAACACGGATAAGAGTACAGAGAGCTCAGTGTTTTGATTTGTTCTTTTCTTGAAGTATCTGGATGGTTCACTCACTGCTTCTACACAGTGTGGGTTGGTGGGGTGGTGGTTATAGCAACTTTTTAGATGTCTACATTGTATTCTCACGAATCATTCGGGAGTTTATAATACACAGATATGAGTGTGGGTAGGTGGAGAGGTTAGCATATCTTAGAATTCAGTTTTAAAGACACTTCATTTTGGAATTTGTAGGATTTCCCCCGGCAGAGTATTCCCATCTAAGCCTGATGCTGGGGCAAGGGGCAGAGTTACTGAGCAAAGGTCCAGGTGCTTACTGCATGGTAAAAGATGCTGATTTACCCCTCTTTACCTACTCACTCTCCCCATCTGCACACAATTCTGACTGAAAGCAGCAGAAGAATCCTGAGGTGGTGGCATAGTGGCGATGTTATGGGATTAGTAATCAGGAAGCCATGGCTAATGTTCTGGAAACATGTTCTAATCGCACCATGGAAACTGGGGAAGATTTAAATTCAATTATTTAATAAATCTGGAATAAAAAGCTACTCTTAGTAATAACGATCATGAAACTAATGCCCTTCACGGAAGGAAATCTGTTGTCCTTACCTGCTCTGGTCTACCCATGACTCCAGACCCAAACAATGTGGTTGACTCTTAACTGCCCTCTGAACTGGCTGAGTAAGCCACTCAGTTTCAAGGGCAATTAAGGATAGGTAGTAAATAGTCACCTTGCCAGTGATGCTCACACCCCAAGAACAAATATAAAAATAAAAAATCCCGGGATCACCACTCATTCTTCTTGTCAGTCAGAATGGATTCTGAGGAGATATCAAGAGAAGGAGAGATTTTTTAAATGGAGAGAATACAGGTTTTAAAAACTTAAACTGTTTTTGTTGTGTGTGCAGGGTGGACCTGGTTCAGTGTGGGTGCACTATAACTAGATTGACTACAATTGACTGCTGTTGAGCAGATACAAGTTGTGCTGTTTGTGTCTAACTGCTCAGAGAGGTTTTAGGCATGAATTTTAAGGCTTGGACCATTTGGGGAAATGTCTCATGGAATGGAAAAATTTTCCCAATAACTGTTGGTTAAGACACTGTAAGTTCAGCCTCATAAATTGTAGGTTCTGGGGTTTTAACCTAGCTCTGTCACATTGACTGACGACGCTGAGGTTGGCTTCAGCATTCGAATTGGGGAGTTGAATGTTGAGAAGAGGCCCTGCTCCTGACTGCAGATTAGTAGTTTCTGCCGGAAAGTGAACCTGTGTGTACATCAGTTAAGAAAAGGGTCAGACTCAGCCATGATGCCCTCCAGAGTCGAATGAGCTGCTGGCCCTGGCTATCGGGGCTCAAGATACAGTACAAAGAGGTGCCTGGCCCCTGTGGCACTGTATCCCAGAAGAAGAGGCATAATGCCATGAGCAGTGGCAATGTGGAGCTTCTTGTCTTTACCCAATCACTCCTCTCCTTCCTCCCCCATTCCTGTGTGAATGTAATGAAATCATGGAAAGTGGCAATATGACGAATGTGGACTGGCAGTGGAAATATGAAGAGAAATTAACCTGAGCTTACCCTACTACTTGAGCTAAGCTTGTATCCTGACTAAAGGAGTTTATAATTTATGATTGCATTAAGTTTATTCAATAAAATATGAGATGGATGCCTTTTTGCCTTTAGTGATTTTGTGTTACAAATGATCTAATTTTTCATGCCACCAATGCGCAAATCCGCCAATCTGGAAATTGAGGCAAAGTTTCGGTTCAGCTCTCCTTTCTAATTTCTCTGTAAATTTACTAATTTTGTGGACCATCCAGGAAGACGGAATCTATCTTAGTAATAGTAAGAAAGCAATCATAGGCCAGTCATTTCCTTGTTGCAAATCTCACTTCCTGCTGTCATAGTTTTGTAATTCTGTTTCTCTGTCCAACATTTACCATTGTAAATGATCATACCAACACACCCCATTTCGTTCTGCTGTTTCATTTGTCAAGATGCAGCTTCAGGCTCTGGCCACTAAGCAATTCTGCAAGTTGAATTTCTGAACTGCTATCTTGGATCTTGAGGGGAAAAAAAGCATCGAGTGACCAGGGCCAAAGCTTTGAGAAATATACTAAGTACCAACTGAAAGGTATTCATATGTAATGTCATATTGGTCCAGTCCTAATAGCCAATGTTCTGATTGTAATGCCCGTTATTCTCACTTGCTTTAGAGATGGCACTTTAACCTCTCTGAGTCAGTCACAAAAAACACAGCTAAAGACAGACCATTACACCTGACTAATCATGAGTATTTCCCTGGGAGGTACAAAATCGTTCTCTGTTGGTTTGAAGATTGATCATATTTTTGGCCAAAGGTTCTCTTTGTGTTTTCAGTTCATTTTACAGCGAAGGATGCCACAATGACAAGTGAACGGGGAGGGGGCATGAACCAGGGTTTTGAACCAATGGAGATATTTGAGGTATTTTTAACAGGATAAATAACAAGATTATTCTCCAACTTCCCACCCTTTAGGTCTTGGAGTGAAGGAACCTGAAACACCTCCAGCAGCCGAACGAGAATTGGATCAGTGCAGAAGTTGGGCTAAAATATTTAAAAATCAAAGATGAAGGTAGTGCAGTGGATGTTGTGTACATTGATTTTAGCAAGGCATTTGACAAGGACCCACATGACAGATTGGTCAGGAAAGTTAAAGCCCATGGGATTCAGGGATATGTGGCAAACTGGATAAAAGGTTGGCTTTGTAACAGGAAACAAAGGATAATGGTCGATGGATGCCCTTGCGAATGGAAAGTTGTCTCAAGTGGTGTTCCACAGGGCTCGATGTTGGGACCCTTGCTGTTTGTGTTATATATTAACAATTTGGACATGAACGTGGGGGGCACGATTGGGAAATTTGCAGATGACACAAAGATTGGCCGAGTAGTGGATTGTGTAGAGGATAGCCATAATCTCCAAAATGATATAGATGGCTTGGTGGAGTGGGTGGTAAAGTGGCAGATGGATTTTAACATAGTGAAGTGTGAGGTCATACATTTAGGGAGGACAAACAGTTACAGGGATTACACAATAAATGGGAATATACTAAGAGGGGTAGATGAAGTGAGAGATCTTGGCGTACAAGTACACAGGTCCCTGAAGGCAGCAGTTCAAGTAGACAAGGTTGTAAAGAAGGCATATGGAATGCTCTCCTTCATTGGCAGAGGTATAGAATATAAAAGTAAGGATATAATGTTGGAATTGTGTAAAACACTGGTGAGGCCACAACTGGAGTATTGTGAGCAGTTCTGGTCACCACATTACAGGAAGGACGTAATAGCTCTGGAGAAAGTGCAGAGGAGGTTTACAAAAATGTTGCCAGGGTTAGAAAAGTGTAGCTACGAGGAGAGATTGGATAGGTTGGGGTTATTTTCCTTAGAACAAAGAAGGCTGAGAGGTGACTTGATTGAGATGTACAAAATTATATGGGGAATAGATAGAGTGGTCAGGATAAAATTGTTTCCCTTGGTGGAGAATTCTAGAACCAGGGGACATAGATTCAAGATAAGTGGCAGAAGGTGTCAGGGGGACATGAGGGAGAACATTTTTACGCAGAGTGTAGTGGGTGTCTGGAATTCGCTGCCCAAGTTGGTGGTAGAGGCAGAAACTCTAAACTCTTTAAAAAGTACCTAGATCTGCACCTTAAGTGCAGGGCTATGGGCCGGGTGCAGGAAGGTGGGATTAGAAAGTGCACCTGGGTGTCCTCGGGCTGGCATGGACAAGATGGGACGAATGGCCTCCTGTGCTGTAACTTTTCTTTGGTTCAATGTGGGTATTTTATTTTTCTCATCTTGCATTTAGGACATAAATACAGATTTTTAAAATTAATTCGCAGGACGTGGGCGTCACTGGCTGGGCCAGCATTTATTGCCCATCCCTATTTGCACTTGAGAAGGTGGTAGTGAGCTGCCTTCTTGAACCGCTATAGTCCATTGGTGTAGGTACATCCATAGCGCTGTTAGGAAGGGAGTTCCATGATCTTGACCCAGCGACAGTGAAGGAACGGCGATATATTTCCAAGTCAGGATGGTGTGTGGCTTGGAGGGGAACTTCCAGGTGGTGGTGTTCCCATCAATCTGTTGCCCTAGTCCTTCTAGATGGTACTGGTCATAGGTTTGGAAGATGCTGTCGAAGGAGCCTTGGTGAATTCCTTTGAAGTGACTCTGCTTTCAATGTATCTCCAGTACTTTCTTTAATGTTTGGTTATAGATCAGCATTACAGATGTTTTAAAAAAAAACATGCAATGAGAAAGGCCATTCGGCCCCATCAAGCCTGTTCAATCCATGCTCCATGTACAATCCACTCCACTCTATTGTAAATCCAGGCCAATTTAGTATCCTGAGGAAAGGTTCTCCCTATTCAGCCAAAGGAGTAATCCAAGTAAAACTCTACAACATCTCTCTAAACTTCCACCTTCCATTTGTCTCCTTGGCTACTTGCTTTCCTGCACACAAGCTTTCAATGGGCCCAGCAGTCCAGAGGCATCAACCAGAGGTAACAGTGCATGAGCAGGAAGATAAGCCATTGGAAGTGGTTTTCTGGCTATGATTAGATAAATAAGTATATAATACTAGTCCTTCTTCATCCCTGGGACAAAATTCAGCGCTTGACATCACTGTAGGTGTACCATAGCCCATGAATGTACCACACTCCTCAGATCGTTAAATGGCTGACTACATTGAACAACTTGGTAGAGTTAATGTTAGTAGTAAAACAATTAAAACCATTGAATGCTGCTTTGATATCAAGAGCAATCACTCTCGCCACGCTTCTGGAATTCAGCTCTTATGTGACGTGCACCTAAGAAGAAAACTTAAAGAATAAGTTGAAGAAGCTTCGTTACAGACTCGGAGATTGTGGAATCCACCAGATTGAGTGGAATTCCATTGCAATACCCCTGAAGAAATTGCTGCAGTTTTAAACATTTTTAAAAAAGGAAACTTAAGGACCAGAAGATAACAAACAACAGTGAAATGCAACACAGGCTGTGAGTACAATACTTCTAAGCATTTTGGAAATGCTGAAATCTGAGTTTTATAAGCACCCTAAACTGGTATTTGCCACTAACAGGATGCTGCCGTGAAAACCAAAAAACACATTCTGCCTCTCACATAAATGAGTAATGTGGTATATGAATTTCAATGCCAGTGAGATGCTAGGTGTGTAGGCCGTATGTCCTAAAGACTGGCGGATCGTATCAAACAGCATGTCCCAGCTGCTGTTCACAACGGGCAAGGTACAGACCATATCCATACAGCCCGTGCTTGCAAAACTCAAAACACAGTGTCCAACATTATATGTGATTCCGTGATTGGACAACATTTGCTAAATAGTCCTCTGTGCTAAGAATTACGCTGACAATTAATTTGAGTGTCAGTCGGACTCGCAGTGTGGCACATTTGCGTGTACTGGAAGCTACATATATTAATACTAAGGGCCCTGTTCTTTGTGGACAGAAAGAACATGTACACTCATTGCGTCTGTTTCAGGTAAACAAAATTAACTGACAGCCATTCGCTGACTCATTCCTCAAGACAATGCCTTGACCAATCAGGGTCAAGTTGCCTGGTTTAAATTTCAAACAATGCTTGGCAGTTAACTGTCAGTCACAATCATTGGTGCATTCTCCGTGGCAACGCCTCTACCAATCAGAGTGCACTTACCAACCAATCAGCACTCTCTTCGCATACAGCATAAGTTGTTGTTTACTCCTTTTACTGGTATTCTTGCATAGTGTCCTGATGACTGCAAGATGAAAAGTTTTGACGTGTCTCTTTTTTCAGCAATACTCAGGAAATAGCTTCAAACACTTCATTTTAAAATAAGGAGAGCAGGTTTTCTACCAAACTAAAACAGAGGCATAACCAACTTCCAAGCCCACTACAGTGCAGGACAGTACAAAAAACACTCTCTACCTACATTGATACATTTGTTGCAAAATTCAACACCTGCAAATTTTTTTCAAAGATCTGCCCAGCAACAAGAATTCAAACAAAAAGAGGGAGGTCAACTGTATCCGAGCAACTGCAGCCTGAGTAAAAAAAGGTTACTGCCTTAAAACGGCAACACATTTAAAACAATAAATAAAAGAAGAAAAATGGCTATGGGCAGCGAATTAGAATTTGCTGTCGGGGGTGTGAAATAAACTAGCGCGAAGACAGAGCGAGAGTTCCAGTGAGAGTTGGGGATTTAAAAAAAACCAGCGCGAGGACAGAGCGAGAGTTAATTAACATTTTATTATGTTTCCTTCAATTCCAATTTTGGTGCAGTAAATAAATAATTCAAGACATGGCAGGGCTACTCATAGCCGTCGAGTGCATACCTGTACCATGTGGGGACTCCAAGAAGCTACCCATGTCCTCGACAACTACTTGAGCAGAAAGTGCTACCAAATGGAAAAACTCAAGCACCACATCTTGGAACTCAAGGAGCAGCTGGTGTCACTGAGGTGCATTCATGAAGGTGAGAGCTATGTGGGTAGAACGTTTCAGAAGGTAGTCAGCCCGCAGCTTAAGAAAGAGCAGGCAGGCAGGGACTGGGTGGCTGTCAGACAGACAAGAAAGACAAGTCAGGTAGTGCAGCAGACCCCTGAGGACATCCCACTTTCTAACAGGTACTCACTTCTGAGCACCAATGGGGGAGAGGGTTCCTCTGAAGAGAGCAGCAAGAGTCATGACAGAGCACCATGGGTGGCTCAGCTATGCAGGGAGGGAGGAGAAGAAACAGGAGAGCAATAGTGGTAGGGCATTCTGTAGTTAGGGGAACACACAGACGCTTCTGTGGTCACAGATGAGATTCCAGGATGGTACATGGCCTCCCTGGTGCAAGGGTCATGGATATCACCGAGCAGCTTCAGAATATTCGGGAGGGTGAGGCTGCACAGCCAGAGGCCATGTTCAGAGGCGATGGCATAGTAATCCAGAGACCCTGGGCACCTAGGTTCAAATCCCGCCATGGCAGAAAGTGGAATTTGAATTCAATAAAAAATCTGGAATTAAAAAAGTCTAATGATGACCATGGAACCATTGTCGATTGTTGTAAAAACCCATCTGGTTCACTAATGCCCTTTAGGGAAGGAAATTTGTTGTCCTTACCTGGTCTGGCCTGCACATGATTCCAGACCCCACAGTGATGTGGTTGACTCTTAAATGCCCTCTGAAATGGCCTAGAAAGCCACTCAGTTATATCAAACCGCTACAAAGTCACAAAAAAGGAATGAAACCGGATGGACCACCCGGGATCGACCTAGACACCGGAAACAACAACAGCAATCTCAGCCCTGTCGACCCTGTAAAGTCCTCCTTACTAACAGCTGGGGGCTAGTGCCAAAATTGGGAGATCTATCTCACAGACTAGTCAAGCAACAGCAACAGACTGACATAGTCATCCCCACGGAATCAGACCTTACAGATAATGTCCCAGACACCACCATCACCATCCCTGGGTATGTCCTGTCCCACCGGCAGGACAGACCCAGCATAGGTGGCGGCACAGTGTATACAGTCGGGAGGGAGTTGCCCTGGGAGTCCTCAACATCGACTCCGGACCCCAGGAATTCTCATGGCATCAGGTCAAACATGGGCAAGGAAAACTGCTGATTATCATGTACCACCCTCCCTCAGCTGATGAAGCAGTGCTCCTTCATGTCGAGCACCACTTGGAGGAAGCATTGAGGGTGGCAAGGGCACAGAATGTATTCTGGGTGGGGTCTTCAATATCCATCATCAAGAGTGGGTCGGTAGCACCACTACTGACTGAGTTGGACAAGTCCTAAATGATATAGCTGCTAGACTGGGTCTGCAACAGGTGGTGAGGGAACCAACAAGAGGGAAAAACATACTTGACCTCGTCCTTACCAACCTGCCTGCCACAGACACATCTGTCCATGACAGTTTCGGTAGGAGTGACCACTGCATGGTCATTGTGGAGATGAAGTCCTGCCTTCACACTGAGGATACCCTCCATTGTGTTGTGTGACACTACCATCGTGCTAAATGAGATAGATTTCAAACAGATCTAGCAACTCAAGACTGGGTATCCATGAGATGCTGTGGGCCATCGGCAGCAGCAGAATTGTACTCAAATAGAATCTGTAACCTCATGGCCGGCGTATCCCCCACTCGACTATTACCATCAAGCCAGGGGATCAACCCTGGTTCAATGAAGAGTGCAGGAGGGCATGCCAGGAGCAGCACCAGGCATATCTAAAAATGAGATGTCAACCTGGTGAAGCTACAACACAGGACTACTTGCGTGCCAAACAGCATAAGCAGCAAGTGATAGAGCTAAGCGATCCCACAACCAACGGATCAGATCTAAGCTCTGCAGTCCTGCCACACCCAGTTGTGAATGATGGTGGACAATTAAACAACTTACTGGAGGAGGAGGCTCCACAAATATCCCCATCCTCAACAATGGGAGAGCCCAGCAGATCAGTACAAAAGATAAGGTTGGAGCATTTGCTACAATCTTCAGCCAGAAGTGCTGAGTGGATGATCAATCTAGGCCTCCTCTGGAGGTCCCCAGCATCACAGGTGCCAGCCTTCAGCCAGTTCGATTCACTCCACATGTTATCAAGAAACGGCTGAAGGCACCGGATAGTACAAAGGCAATGGGGCCTGACAATATTCTGGCAATAGTACTGAATAGACTTGTGCTGCAGAACATGCCGTGCCCCCAGCCAAGCTGTTCCAGTACAGCTACAACACTGGCATCTACCCAGCTATGTGGAAAATTGCCCAGGTATGTCCTGTGCACAAAAGGCAGGACAAATTCAACCCGGCCAATTACGCCCCATCAGTCTACTCTCGATCATCAGTAAAGCAATAGAAGGGGTCATCAACAGTGCTACTAAGTGGCACTTGCTTAGCAATAACCTGCTCACAGACACCCAGTTTGGGTTCCGCCAGGGCCACTCAGCTCCTGACCTCATTACAGGCTTGGTTCAAACATGGACAAAAGAGCTGAAGTCCAGAGGTGAAGTGAGAGTGACAGCCCTTGATATCAAGGCTGCATTTGACCAAGTGTGGCCCGAGCAAAACTGGAGTAAATGGGAATCAGGGGAAAACTCCGCTGGTTGGAGTCATACCTAGCACAAATTAAAAGGTTGTGGTTGTTGGAAGTCAGTCATCTCAGCTCCAGGACATCACTGCAGGAGCCCCACATGGTAGTGTCCTCGGCCCAGCCATCTTCAGCTGCTTCATCAATGACCTTCCTTCCATCATAAGATCAAAAGTGGGGATGTTCGCTGATGATTGCACAATGTTCAGCACCATTCCTCAGATACTGAAGCAGTCCAGGTCCAAATGCAGCAAAACCTGGACAATATCCAGGCTTGAGCTGACAAGTGACAAGTAACATTCATGCCACACAAGGCAATGACCATCTCCAGCAAGAGAAAATCCAACCCATCTCCCCTAGATGTCCAATGGCATTACCTTCACTGAATCCCCCACTATCAACATCCTGGGGGTTACCATTGACCAGAAACTGAGCTGGACTAGCCATATAAATACTATGGCTACAAGAGCAGGTCAGAGGCTAGCAATCCTGCAACAAGTAATGCACCACCTGTCTCCCCAAAGCCTGTTCACCATCTACAAGGCACAAGTCAGGAGTGTGATGGAATACCCCACACTTGCCCAGATAAGTGCAGTTCCCACAACACTCAAGAAGCTTGACACCATTCAGGAAAAAGCAGCCCACTTGATTAGCATCACATCCACAAACATTCACTCCCTCCACCACCGAGGCACAGTAGCAGCAGTGTGTACCATCTACAAGATGCACTGCAGGATTTCACCAAAGCTCCTTCGACAGCACCTTCCAAACCAATGACCACTACCATTTAGAAGGACTAGGGCAGCAGTGGGACGAAAACACCACCACGTGGAAGTTCCCCTCCAAGTCACTCACTATCCTGACATGGCAATATATAACTGTTCCTTCACTGTTGCTGGGTCAAAATCCTGGAACTCCCTTCCTAACAGCACTGTGGGTGTACCCACACCACATGGACTGAAGCGGTTCAAGAAGGCAGCTCAATACCACCTTCTCACGGGCAACTAGGGGTGGGCAATAAATGCTGGCCCAGCTAGCAAAGCTCACATCCCATGAATGAATCAAAAAAAGTCCAGCCCTCTAAGAAACCAAAGTCTTTTTCAACTCAAGCTTTTATTGAGATGTGTTTCTTTTTATACTCTTCTTTTTTTCTGTTCCCACGGGCAGAATTCTCCAGTTGGCGAGCAGGCGCGGGGCCTGCTCACCAACACGTAAAATGATGCGCGGTGACGTCGGGCACGCCCGCTGAACTGTCAAAGGCCTATTAAGGCCTGTTAAAAAGTAATTAAAGTAATTCACTGAGCTGCCCGTCCAACCTTAAGATTGGCAGGCAGGCAAAGAGCCCAGGCAGCCTTCGCATTTCTCATGAAACCTCATCCACAGGCAGGATGAGGTTTCATGAAGGGTTTATTATTTAAAATAATTTTTGAAATAAATAATAGACATGTCCCAGCTCATGTGACAGTTTCACATGAGGGGATATGTCCTTAAATTTTTTTCCCACCTTTATTCAAATTTCCATAACTTAAACAAATCTCCCTGAGGCACCTCTGTGCTTCAGGGAGATTTTGGCGCTCTTTCGTGCACGCAGGCCCCGACTCAGAATCGCACCCCCCCACCCGCCTGCACAGGGAGTGCACAGCGCTTCCAGGAGCACGTCACTCTTGGCCCACCCATGTAAAATGGCAGTATGGACCCGATCAGGGGCGCCGATCGGGTTTGCATCATCCACCGTCCCCACCCCCGCATAACCCCCTCCGACAGAGGGAAATTTCTGGCCCAAGTTACATGACTATTTTAGAAACTTACATCAGGTCCTCTCTCAACCTTTCTTCAAGTGAAAATAAGCTCAGTTCTGCGAGTCTCTCCTTATAACCCAAAGTTGCTGTTCTCTGAACCTTTTGCAGTGAGCCATTTGTGGAGGACTGCCTGGCAGTGGAACTCCTGCCCCCACCTATCAATGATACAATCTAAAAGAGGTAAGAGTCACATACATCAAAATGCCCCAAGCTTGACACTTGACCTATGCTGAGTTAGCTGCCCTCTGCTGGAGGAGCAATTAGGATTGTGATCCTGGATTTAGGAACAGAAGCCCAGGAGGTTTGCTGCTTCTGAGTATTATCCAATGACCCCTCCTCCCCATATAAAGTGCCTGATGTAGACATCAGCTGGTGTAGGATCATAAGTATAGAGAAAAACAGGGTGAGAAAGACCCATCAGTCCTCACCTTACTCAATAGGCAACTGTTGTCCGATACCTTAGTCATATGACTAATTAGGAATCCAGATGGGGCTATAACTGCATTTCTGAGTAGGCAATACAGAATGCACATTAGACAAGATTGTTGGTCATGTGATCTCAATGCTTGCTCGCATAACACATGTGTATTTTAACCCTTCTGGCGTGTTTGTAAAACAAAAATTGGAGTGTGCTAGTGTCTTTTGATCGTTGTGACTGATTTCCTTCCTTGTTTACTGAATGGTGGTAGAAGTTAGGTAAAGATTCATGTGTGAATTACGTTTACCTGTATTGTGTGTGTGGCATTTTTAACTAAAATTAGTGCGTATGGCTAAAACAGTATTGCAGTAGCCACCCCTTTGGCAGGATGAACAACACTGTGTTAGACAGTGGAATCTCATTCACCAGTCTCCTTAAATTGGATTGGGCTCAGCTATGCTCATAATCAGAAACAACCATGTTCACTTCTACTCAATACAAAAATAAACGCAATTAATCAGCAAGAATTTGCTCCAGTTGCCTGGAATCTCTGTGGGAGTGGGGTTCTCTAGTGGAACTCTCTCACTGAAACAACATCAACAGCTAAAAATAGTAAATCTTGCCATTCCTCCAGGCTTCCTCTGACATTATGGCATGAGAGCAGGAGACCACCCCACCCCCTCCCCCTTGGGAATGACCCCCATGTTAATAGGGGAAAAAGCCAGGAGGAATGATTAGAGATGAGGAAGTTCTACCATCCAAGGGGAGGAGGGTCCAGAGGAAGAGTCTCATTGAGGAGCAGAGAGTATCAAATAGTGCAGACAAACTAAGCCAGAAAAACATTCAAAATAGGTCAAACCATCAGAACCAAAATGTAGTGAAAAATTTAAAACCAAAATTGGGAAAGACTTCTTTATTCAAAGGGGAAAGTATGAGTCAGTTGACTGAAGGCCCTCTACAGGGTTTCATGTGGGTTGTGAGCTGGCAATGCTTACAAGGAAAGCACTGAGCAATCGACAATAAACTGATTTGTTAAGCCCTTTTACAAATAAACCATTTGCTATAGTCTCAGTATGCAGGAAGTGGGAGGAAATATACATCCAACACTTTGCCTGGAATGTGTTAGTTTGTAATAGAGAAATTTAGCTTCTCTGCAATGACCTAATCATTATCTGACAGGATAAGTTCAAATAAGACAGAGTGCTGCCACTCTGGACTTCAGAGAACACAAAACACTGACATTGCTGCTTTCAGGGAACAGACAGCACTAACACTTGTATTCAGAGAAAGCATAACATGAACAATACTGAGTTCAGATTAGGTGCATCGCTTACATTAACCAGTACAATACAGACAATGCATAGCAAACGCTCTAGGGTTCAGAGAATACACAGCACTAACACTCAGGCAAAGTGCCTCACTTACATTACCGAGTTCAGATAATGCACAGTGCTAGTGCTTTCCAAGTGTTTAATGTTGCAATTGATAATATGCAGTGCTAACTCACAGATGGCCATCAAAAGCATGTACCTAGTATGCTGACTGGAACAGGGAAGAATGGTTTCCTATTTCTCTTTATAAGGAAGGATCTCTATTGAAATGTGGTAAATTTCACTAACTGTCACAGTTCAGTATGGTCACACTCCTGGATTGAGAAAACATCCAAGGCAGAATTTATAACAATCCAGGCATAATTATTTAATCACAACTTGCATTGGTATAGTACCTTTAACATGGGAATTCAAGGAGTAAAATCAGACAAAAATGGCCACCAAACCAATGAAGGAGGTTTTAGGATCAGTGACTATGATGTTAGTTAGAGAGACAGGTTTTAAGGGGGGCCTTAAAAGACTCCTGTTCACCAATCATTCTTATGCTCTTTGACCTACTGGTTCGGTAACAGCTTGATCTTAAAATTCTCATTTACATGTTCATTATCATCCACGGCCTCACACATCCCTCTCTCTCTAGCATCTCCCACTTCAGTGCCCTCCAACCCTCCAACAATGCTTCATTCCGCCAACCCTGGCCTCCTGTGTATCCCACATTCCCTTCACCCCATCATTGGTGGTTTAGAGAGGAAATTACAGAACTTAGGGCCCAAGTGGCTGAAAGCACAGTCACCAGCTCAAATTTATGGAGGGTAGAAGATGAGAAGACTGGAGGTTAAGATCTGGAACACAATTTCTGAAAGGGTGGTGAAAACCAATTCATTAGTAATTTTCAAAAGGGAGTTGATAAATACTTGAAGGGAAAATACTTAAAAGCTAAGGGGAAAGAACAGGGGAGTGGGGCTAATTGTTAACTCCAGTAAAAAGCCAGCACAGGCAAGATAGGCCAAATGGTTTCCTTCGGAACTTTTTCATTCTGTGATTCTATGAGCATTTCAGCAGCAGATGGGCTGAGGTAGGGGCTAACGTAAGCAATGTTGTGGAGGAGAAAATAGATTTTTTTTTTATATGTATATTTTTCGAATATGTGACCCCCATGACTGAGCACTCAAGATCATGTGGGGTGCCATAGTTGTTTCTTTGAGGCTGAATTTGACAGATATACAGCATTGACTATTTGACATAATTTGAGCTGCAGGCTGGTTCACTGAGGGGCATTTCATCTCACCTTTGTTAATTTCCTGCCAATCTCTAAGTAGTAATTCGTGTATCTGTGAACTCTCATGTTTTTCCCTTCTCTCTGTCATTAACCTGCTTACGCTCAAACTGACTGTGAGTTGCAATGTTTAAGGTTTTTGATCTGTTTGGGTTCTTGTTGATGGAGAAACTATGTCAACATTCAAGATTATATTGGATAAACTGATGAAGGAAAAGGAGTTTAAGGGATATGGGAAATCCATTTAATTTGTTTTCAGTAAATCAGTATCACTGGCAACGGCAGCTTTTATTGCCCTGAGAAGATGGTACTGAGCCTTCTTCTTGAGCCGCTACAGTCTGTATGTTGGAGGTACTCCCACAGTACTGTTGGGTAGTGAGTTCCAGGATTTTGGCCCAGCGATAATGAAGGAACGGTGATATATTTCCAATTCAGGTTGATGTGTGATTTGGAGGCGGTGATGTTCCCACGCACCTGCAATTGTCCTTCTAGCTGGTGGAGGTTGCAGGTTTGGGAGGTGTTGTTGCAGAACATTTAGCAAGTTGCTGTAATGCACTTTGTACATATTGCAGCCACAGTACATCAATGGTGGAGGGAGTGAATGTTTAGGTGGCGGATGGACTGTCAATCAAGTAGACTGTTTTGTCTTGGATGATCATTAGAATAGTATTGTATTTTAAAGTACAGAAACAGTTCATTAGTCCCAACAGGTCCATGCTGATGTTTATGCTCCACATGAGCCTCCTCCCACCTTTCATCACCTAACCTCATTTACATATCCTTCCAATCCTTTCTCCCTCATGTTTATCTAGCTTACCCTTAAATGCATTTGTGCTACTCATTTAAACTACTCCAGTTCCATGTTCTAATCATTCTCTGGGTAAACAGGTTTCATTCTGGTGTCTGTGTAGGAGCTGGTTGGTTGGTTCTTAGTAAACTGTCTTTAAAGCCAATGTCCTGTATCCTTCTTGAAAATGTACAAAGCCAACAAATTGGCAAAGAATGGGATTCAAAATAGAAGTATGATGAACTGAACAAAATGCAGGACACAGCAGGTGCAAATCAATCAATTTTTGCCACCATTTTTGGTGAATTACAGTGATAATGAAGACTGGCATTATTATATTGAATGGTTCAAAGGTGCCTAATGCAGATAACATTGCAAACAACACACAGGTAGTGGCTATTGTGCTGAATTAATAGGACCACACGACTATGGAGTAGTGTAACACTTGGGGCAGGATTTTTACCTCGTCGGGCGGGCCCAGGAGTGGTCGTGAAACCGACTGCGGCCTGCGATCGGGCCCCAACTGCGATTTTACACTGGCTGGCCAGTTAACGGGCAGCCAGCGTGAATCGCGTGCTGCAACGCTGAGCACCGCTGGGCTGGTGGGGGGGGAGGAGGGCAAGCGCAGATGGTTTGCCCATGCGCACAGGTGCATGCACTGAAAGCTTCCTGAAGGCACAGAGCTGCCTCAGGGAGATGAAGATTTTAGTAACATAAATAAAGAATTTAAAAATGTTAAAAACATGTCAAATTTGCCACTACTAAAAATTGACATTATGGGGACAAATTAGATGAAAACCTGTGGAATCGTTTTGTAAGTGAATCCACATTAATCAAGTTGATGGAAAGAGTGAGCGCAGACCCAAGGCAGATGTTTCGCGAGGAGGTGGAATACACACTAGCATGTGAAATGACAATGGCGGGGTCATGGGCGATGAGAACTGAACCACCACTGGTGGACATTGAGCTCGTGCAGGGAGAATCAGATGCCATGGTGAACACTGTGTATGGAAAGCCACAAAGGTATTCACAGAGCAAGGAGAAGAGCAGTGACAAGCAAAAATCGTGCTTTTGATGTTGAAATAATCACCACTCTAACCTGTTGGTTAAATCAGCTACTTGCAAACAAAAGCTGGACACATTGAAAGGAAATGTTGAGGCCCAAGAAAAGATTCACATCCACACAGAACCACACAAGTAATCAGAGGCAAAGACAGAGTAAGCAAAGTACAAATAAAGACATTCACCAATTGGGTACAGGTGGTAGTGAGAGTGTGAATGATGGTACCAATGAATATGCCTATACCAAGTTGAAGGTGTGTGATATTGCAAGTTTTAGCAAAGGGGCAATAGGTGCTTCAATAGAGCTAGAGGGAAAGGTTGTTACCATGGAAGCTGATACTGGATCCAGTGTAACAATAATATCTTTGGCCTTCTATGAAACCAACTTAGCTCATTTACCTGTGTTAGAAGCAGACAAGTTATCTGTCAGTTTTACAGGAAATCAGAATAAAGCCCACTCGATCGATGAAGGTTTGATATGCCAACTTCAGAGGTGAGCTAAGTATGTTGTAGAGTGTACAAAGTATATATATTGGAAAAACTCAGCAGGTCTGGCAGCATCGGTGGAGAAGAAAAGAGTTGATGTTTCGAGTCCAACATGACCCTTCAACAGAACTGAAGTATAGTTAGGAGAGGGGTGAAATATAAGCTGGTTTAAGGTGGGGGGCGGGGGGAGAGAGAAGTTGAGGGTGGGGTGGTTGTGGGGACAAGCAAGCAGTGATAGGAGCAGATAATCAAAAGATGTCACAGACAAAAGGATCAAAGAGGTGTTGAAAGTGGTGATATTATCTAAGAAAAGTGCTAATTAAGAATAATGGCAGGATACTCAAGGTACAGCTGTAGTGGGGGTGGGGTGGAAAGACTAACAAGGTATTAGTTGTAGATTTAAAAATAATGGAAATAGGTGGGAAAAGAAGAATCTATATAAATTATTGAAAAAAAAGGGGAGGGGGAAGAAATGGGGTGGGGATGGGGGGAGGGGGAGTTTAAGATCTAAAGTTGTTGAATTCAATATTCAGCCCGGAAGGCTGTAAAGTGCCTAGTCGGAAGATGAGATGCTGTTCCTCCAGTTTGCGTTGGGCTTCACTGGAACAATGCAGCAAGCCAAGGACAGACATGTGGGCAAGAGAGCAGGGTGGAGTGTTAAAATGGCAAGCGACAGGGAGGTTTGGGTCTTTCTTGCGGACAGACCGCAGGTGTTCTGCAAAGCGGTCGCCCAGTTTACGTTTGGTCTCTCCAATGTAGAGGAGACCGCATTGGGAGCAACGAATGCAGTAGACTAAGTTAGGGGAAATGCAAGTGAAATGCTGCTTCACTTGAAAGGAGTGTTTGGGCCCTTGGACGGTGAGGAGAGAGGAAGTGAAGGGGCAGGTGTTGCATCTTCTGCGTGGGCATGGGGAGGTGCCATAGGTGGGGGTTGAGGAGTAGGGGGTGATGGAGGAGTGGACCAGGGTGTCCCGGAGGGAACGATCCCTACGGAATGCCGCCGGGGGGGTGAAGGGAAGATGTGTTTGGTGGTGGCATCATGCTGGAGTTGGCGGAAATGGCGGAGGATGATCCTTTGAATGCGGAGGCTGGTGGGGTGATAAGTGAGGACAAGGGGGACCCTATCATGTTTCTGGGAGGGAGGAGAAGGCGTGAGGGCGGATGCGCGGGAGATGGGCCGGACACGGTTGAGGGCCCTGTCAACGACCGTGGGTGGAAAACCTCGGTTAAGGAAGAAGGAGGACATGTCAGAGGAGATGTTTTTGAAGGTAGCGTCATCAGAACAGATGCGACGGAGGCGAAGGAACTGAGAGAATGGGATGGAGTCCTTACAGGAAGCGGGGTGTGAGGAGCTGTAGTCTATATATATTACTGGGTAGAAATTGGTTGGAAGTAATTTCCAGGCAGGTCAGCAGATCAGAGCTCTCTAGGGAGAAGTACATAGGCTTAATAAGCATGTTTTGGAGAAGTACTTAAAGTTGTTTGATGGGAAGTTAGGTGAACTCTTGCATGCCAAGGCAAAGGCGACTGTGAAAAAAGGTGCTATTCTAGACAGAATGAAACCAAATAAAGTTCCTTATGCAATGAAAGGGCAAGAGAAACAGGAGTTGGATCATCTCCAAAAGTGTGGTGTCTTGACACCAGTCCCACACAGCAGGAGGTGTTCAGGCATGGTCGAGGTCCCAAAAGAGGATGGAGCGGTTTGACTATGTGGCAATTGCAAGATGACCACTAACCCAATAATGAGCGCAGTGGCAGCCCTGAACATAAACACTGAAGACATACTGTCAAGTTTGAGTGGACGAGTAGTATTTTCCAAGTTAGGCTTACTGCGTGCCTACAATCAGTTAGAGCTGGAAGAAAAAACAAAGAAGTACTTGATCCTTTCCCCCCATAATGGTCTGTTCCAACAGAATAGATTGGCATATGGCATTACTACTGTACCAGTTACTTAGCAGGACGCAATAGAACAGATTCTTCAAAAACTGCCTGAGGTGCAGGTATACCTGGATGATATTTTGGGCACAGGTTGGTGGCAAGAGAAACACATGACAAACCTATTCGGCATGTTAAGACGCTTGGAGGAACAAGAAACAGAAGTACGAATGTATGCATGACTCGGTCATGTTCTTAGGACAGAGGATAGATGTGCAAGGGGTGCACAAGTCAGAAGAGAAGGTGCAGCAAATTGAAAGCATGCCTAGACCTACAGATGTGTCTCAGTTGAGGTCATACGAGGATATGCTTAATTATTATTGGTGTTAGAATCACATCTCTCAAGACTGAAGTTTTCTTTTACACAATGGAAGAACCTGGCATGATCTGGTCATCTGGATACTAACCTGGGATTTTTTTTTTCAAAAGGTCATATGTTCACCTTGGAACTGTCAACAAGCAGGCCTTTTCCAAGAAATCACCTGTCCTATATGGTACTTGAGAAGGAGTTGTTTGTGTTGAACTGAAAAGCACTTTAATGAATGAAATGCTGGGAGACAAAAGGCAATCACATGGAGAGAAGAAAAAAACTTTGAACCTGCTTGTTTTGAAAGCAGTCTTGTTGGAGAACAAGCTGAGAAAGGAAGGCTACCTTGACTGGCTTCTCCTCTCTACTTTGCCTAAAATTGTGTGTGTCTAGCAACCTGTAGCCAGAGAACCCTCATCTAAGTGTAACTAGTCTGTATTTAGACCTGCAAAGCTGACCAGTGGTGAGAAATTCCAGGCATCCACCGGGACCAGCGGCCCATCTGCACATGACAGAACTCCAGGTCGACGGTCAAGAACCTGCGGAACTTTATCCTTTATTTTATAATGCCCATCCTCCAAAGCCCATTTCTGCAGAGACACTCTATCTGTTTGTCCTTTGTTTATCTGTGTGTGTGTCTCTGTGTGCACTGGGGGAATTCTTTAGGAAGTGATAGATAGTTTTACTTCCCGATTACAATTGTGTGTTAACCAGTACTTGCAATTTGTTAAAAGAAGTTTTGTTTTGAAATAAAATAACCTGAGTTTTTGAAAGAAGCCTAGTCAGAGTCTCTTTCCTTCTGGGTACTAGAGGTATAAGTACACAATTGGCCATTTTGGTGAAAAAATTAAATATTTAAATTAATGGTGACAGCCTGCGGAGAAGTGGAGCTTGATCATTCGCGCACTCCTCCCAATCCCAGTCATAACATTGGAAATACGTACTGAATCTAGCACACAAAATTATGCCATTGACTGCACTCCTAGAAAAGACTCAGAAATAAGAGGTCACAAGATGCAGAGGATGTATTCGTGCAATTGAAGCAGTTCCTTAGAGAGTTGGGATTTTGACACATGTTGACCCAGAATTGTTGATCACAACTACTATTGATGAAATAGTGAAATCCTAACCTGTTGAGTTAGGAGCGGTTCTTTCACATACCTTTCCCGAAGGAGATGAAAGGCCCTTACAGGTTGCGTCAAGAACATCATCAAAGACTGAATGGAAATAGCCTCAGATAGAATTCAAAGCTTTGGCCATCGTGTTTGCACAGAAAACATTTTACAAGTATGTACATGGACACAAGTTCACACTCATCATGGATAATAAGTCATTACTTCTCCTATCATATTTCTCCTGGACTCTATTGATCACCACTTAAATGTTTCCAACTACTGTTCTATTTCATTATTTGTCAGTAAAATTTTCTAGTTTATTTTCCATGGTTCCATTCTCATCCCCTTAAAATCAGCTTTTTTCCAATTTATCACTTTGGCCTTTGTCATGCTTTGTCAGAGGGAGGTCAAGCCTAACAAATTTGATTGAATTTTTTGAGGAGGTGACCAGGTGTGTAGATGAGGGTAGTGCAGTTGATGTAGTTTATATGGATTTCAGCAAAGCCTTTGACAAGTTCTCACATGGGAGACTTATAAAGAAGACAAATGCACATGGGATACAGGGTAATTTGAAAAGGTGGATTCAAAATTGGCTTAGTTGTAGGAGACAGAGGGTGATGACAGAAGGATGCTTTAGTGACTGGAAGCCAGTGTCCAGTGGCGTACCACAGGGATCTGTGCTGGTCCCCTATTATTCGTCATTTATATAAACGACATAGATGACTATGTGAGGGGTAGGATTAGTAAGTTTGCGGATGACACAAAGATTGGCCGGGTGGTTAACGGTGAGGTTGAGTGTCTTGGGCTACAGGAAGATATAAATGGGATGGTCAAATGGGCAGATAAGTGGCAGATGGAACTTAACCCTGAAAAGTGCGAGGTGATACACTTTGGAAGGAGTAATTTGACAAGGAAGTATTCAATGAACGGCATGACACTAGGAAGTTCTGAGGAACAAAGGGACCTTGGCGTGTGTGTCCATAGATCTCTGAAGGTGGAGGGGCATGTTAGTGGGGTGGTGAAAAAGGCATATGGGACACTTACCTTTATCAATCAAGGCATAGATTACAAAAGTAGGGAGATCATGTTGGAGTTGTATAGAACCTTGGTGAGGCCACAGTTGGAGTACTGTGTGCAGTTCTGGTCGCCGTATTATAGGAAGGATGTGATTGCACTGGATGGGGTGCAGAGGAGATTCACCAGGATGTTACCTGGGATGAAACATTTAAGTTATGAAGAGAGGTTGGATAGACTTGGGTTGTTTTCGTTGGAGCAGAGAAGACTGAGGGGCGACCTGATCGAGGTGTACAAGATTATGAGGGACATGGACAGGGTGGATAGGGAGCAGCTGTTCCCCTTAGTTGAAGGGTCAGTCACGAGGGGACATAAGTTCAAGGTGAGGGGCAGGAGGTTTAGGGGGGATGTGAGGAAAAATTTTTTTACCCAGAGGGTGGTGACGGTCTGGAATGCGCTGCCTGGGAGGATGGTGGAGGCGGGTTGCCTCACATCTTTTAAAAAGTACCTGGATGAGCACTTGGCACGTCATAACATTCAAGGCTATGGGCCAAGTGCTGGTAAATGGGATTAGGTAGCTAGGTCAGGTGTTTCTCACATGTCGGTGCAGACTCGTTGGGCCGAAGGGCCTCTTCTGCACTGTGTGATTCTGTGATTTGTCCTGCTGAGCTATTTCCACGTGTGAAGGGTAAGTAGTGACACAGATTGGTTGGGCCAAATGCAGTGTTTCTGTTTTGTAACATCTGTGTAAATGTATGATTTTGAATGTGTGTATCACTGAACATACACGTATTTAAACATTCAGTGAGCATAGTACCACCTCGTGGGAGATGCAGATAATGTTTTCTCTTCAGGGAAGTGCACAGTACAGATGAAGAAAGAGGTGTCGCCTGGCAATTTGGATTGAAAACGTAAGATGACGAAAATATTTGTGAGCATCAAAATGGAAAAATAAATTACAAGTTAACTTTTCAGGTCAAGCCAACTTCATCACAAGTGTCTCTATGTTAACCTGTTAGATGTTTAACAGGCTTGCTGTGTATTGCTCCATTTTCTGCTTTTATTTCAAATCTACAGTTTTAATTTCTCCTTATTTCCCAGACAGGATGCTGGCTGAATTTTATTTGAGTATGGATCATTAGCCATTCTCAAATCCAGGGCTGTTCAAATTACAGCCACGAATCCAGACCCAGCACCCAGACTCAAAGGTTGACTGTTTTGCCATTTTGAGTTATGGAGATTCGAATGCTTAAATACAGGCCAGATAGGTTTTAAAAAGCACACTTTCTGCTTGGTGTGAACCTGCCAAAAGAGAGAACAGTTTTCATTATTTTTAAATCTATCTTGGCCCAAATGTCAAAGAAGCAGAGCACTCGACATGGAGGGTATTTGGGGCTGCAAAATTATCTTCTGTATCAGCAATGGTGACAACAATATTAGGCAGCAACAGCAAGATGGGCTAGCAGCAGCACAGCACAGCAGGGCAGAATCAAGGATGAGGAGTAGGAGCAGTGGCAGTAAATACAAGAACTTGCATTTATATAATACTGTACTTTTCCTGATTTCAGGACATCCCAAAGCGCCTTACAATTAATCATATACCTTTTGAAGCATAATCACTGTTGTAATTATCATGAAGAGAAATTAATGTCTATAATGTTATTAGAAATTATTTTTAAAATGGAATTGTAGTGGGGTCTGTGTCTATGTGTTTGACTGTGTGTGTCTTAATTGGATTAAAGCCAGCGAGTCTGGGTGCTTTGATGTATGGTAGTTTTGAGATGTTAATTAGATAAACGTAAGAAGGATAGAAGGTAAAGTGTAAATTTGCATTTGTTGAATAAAGCATTCAAGAGTGGGAGCAAAATCTTGCACCTAGCTAGAAGATGCCAAGCAATGTGTTTATTTTTTTTCAGCTTACTAATAAAATTGGTGGAATGAAAGGATATTATTGTTAGGAGATGTAACATTAAAAGCCTGGTGATAGAATGGAAATTTTACGTTCAAAAGAAAAGCTAGGTACAAACAGAAAGGAGTGTGTGTGTGTGTGTAAGGTAGAGACATTTAATGTCTAAACAGCCTGTAAGCCTCCCACTGTGTCTGCATAGGAACCTCATTTTGAATTTGTAAGGTCAAATGTGCTTTGCCTGGTGTCTGTTTAATGTCTATGGGTTATTGTTGCCTTGGTGGAGATTTACCTGGGAGTGATTACAGAATCACAGAATTGTTACGGTGTAAAAGGAGGCCATATGGGCCCATTGTGTCTGCACCAGCTCTCTGAGCATTTTAACTTAGTACCAATCTCCTGCCTGTCCCCTGTAATCCTGCACATTGTTTCTATTTAGCTAATCATCCAATGGCCACTTGAATGCCTCAATTGAACCTACCTCCACCACACTTCCAGGCAGTGCATTCCAAACCCTAACTGCTCACTGTGTGAGAAAGGTTTTTTTCACCTCGCATTTGCTCCTTTTGCAAAACACTTTAAAACTGTGCCCTCTGGTTCTTGATCCGTTTATGAGTGGGAACAGTTTCTCCCTCTCTACTCTGTCCAAGCCCCTCATCATTTTGAAAACTTCTATCAAGTCTCTTCTTAGTCTTCTCCTCTCCGAGGAAAACTGTCCCAACTTCTCCAATATTTCCTCGTAATTGAAGTGTCGATTCCATGGAACCATTCTCGTAAACCTCTTCTGCACTCTCTCCAATGCGTTCACATCCTTCCCATAGTGTGATGCCCAGAACTGGTATAAAAAACCTCCTGAGACTTGGTGGTTTTATTTATGAATTCAGGGTTGCATCTCAAACATACCAATTGAAGTGTGGTGGAGGTAAGTTCAATTGAGGCATTCAAGTGGCCATTGGATGATTAGCTAAATAGAAACAATGTGCAGGATTACGGGGGACAGGCAGGAGATTGGTACTAAATTACCATACTTAGAGAGCTGGTGCAGACACAATGGGCCCAATGGCCTCCTTTTACACGGTAACAATTCTGTGATTCTGTAATTGCTCCCAGGTAAATCTCCACCAAGGCAACAATAACCCATAGACTTTAAACAGACACCATACTCCAGCTGAGGTCTAACCAGTGTCTTATATAAGTTCATCATAACCTCCCTGCTCTTGTACTCTATGCCCCCATTAATGAAGCCTAGAATACTGTATGCTTTAGAAAAAGCTCTCTCTACCTGTCCTGCCACCTTTAATGACTAATGTACGTATACACCCAAGGCTCTCTTCTCCTGCACACACCCTTTAGAATAGTATGCTTTATTTTACACTATCTCTTGGGGATTTGTTTAAAAGTTATTATGGTAGTAATTTGTAGACATGTGTATGTGTTTATTTCATTGTTAAATGAATAAATGTTTAATTTAGTTTTGTATAAAAAACCTCCTGAGGCTTGGTGGTTTTATTTATGAATTCAGGGTTGCATCTCAAACATACCAATTGAAAATATAGGTTATGGCAGTTGTTTCAAGTTTCCCTCTGAGATTTAAACAACTCAGCCTTTACCAACTGCTGTGTCATAACATAATTTAAACACAGCAGCCAATTTCCACACAGCAAGATTACACAAGCATCTGCCTATGGTGATAGCACTATTTCTGGCAGAATGGGGATAATTGGGTAATGCTGCTAAAAATCATGCCTGGAATCGTTGGGGTTGATTTTTTTACATTTGTTCTGTTTGTTGCATTCGTAGAGACTCTTTTTAAATGGAATCTGTTATTTGCTTACTCTTTGCTGAAATGTGCACTGTTTAGCTGCAAGTCCCACCATGCTTCCAACTTATTGGCTGACACAGCAGTGACAATAGCTCAATCAGTTTATTACTAATGTTAGGGATAAAGATATTGGCTAGAACATCATCGAGAATTCACTGGTTCTTCAAATAGAGCCAGGAGATCTTTTATATCCATCTGAGAGGGTAGATGAGGCCTCAGTTAACGTCTCATTTGAGAAGTGTTGCCTCTGAGTGTCAGCCTTGATTTTATACTCAAGTCTCTGGAGTGGGTTACGAACCTACAACTTTCTGACTCAGGGGCACACATGTTACCACTGAGTCACAGCTGACACAATTGTAAAGCCACTTTAGATTTTTTTTTACATTGGGCTTCAACTCCACCTCATTTATTGCATTTTATTTACCATTTCTAACTTGATTGTCATGTGCGCAGAGTTTGGTTGAAGCTGAGAACCAAACCCATGCTCCATGTCATGTTGCCCGCAACTCTCATTTTATAATACAATAAATTAAGTGCTGTTGTCCTCAGTGCTGTGCAGTATTACTGTACCTGAATTAGGTGCTTGTGCCGTGTTTTGTACACTTCCCCTAACCTTTATGATAAAACACCAGAAGAGAAAATGTTTGGCCAACCAGCTCCGATCCAGCAGCAATTGACAGCTGGATTTATAAAGACTGTGTTTGCCATCTGTGGGTAGTGATCAGTACTGCAAGTGTACAACACACAATTTTACAATTTCTAAAACCATGATATCCAGTGGCAGGAATCCAACGATAAAGAAAGAAGGACAACCGAGTTGTTGGACGCCAAGGGATGCAAAGTTCATTTCCGTTTTGCTGAGGTGCGATGCACTGCCAACAGCTCTTGGTATGGCCCGCACAGCACTCCATAATTAAAAGGTTGCCCTTGTGGGACTCCCTAACATATGCTGGAAAGTACTGAAATGGTTCTATCCTAATGTCACACCAGAACACAAGAAATAGAAGCAGGAGTAGACCATACCGCCCGTTGAGCCTGCTCCCTATTCAATGTGATTGTGGCTGATCTTGGGCTTCAACTCCACTTTCCCGCCTGCTTCCCATATCCCTTGATTCCCTGAGAGACCAAAAATCTGTCTATCCCAGCCTTAAATATAGTTGACGATGGAGCATCCACAACTCTGGGGTAGAGAATTCCAATGATTCACAAACCTTTGAGTGAAGAAATTTCTCCTCATCTCAGTCCTAAATGATAACCCCTTACCCTGAGACTGTGTCACCGTGCTTTAGATTCCCCAGTCAGGGGAAACAACTTCTCAGTATCTGCCCTGTCGAGTCCCTTCAGAATCTTGTAAGTTTCAATGAGATCACCTCTCATTCTTCTAAACTTCAGAGAGTATGGACCCAATTTACTCAGCCTGTCATCAAAGGACAACTGTCTCATCCCAGAGACTAATCGAGTGAACCTTTGCTCTACTGTCTCCAATGCAAGTATATTTTTCCTTAAATATGGAGACCAGAACTGCACACAGTATTCCAGATGTGTTCTCGCCAAAACCCTGCACAATTCTGGCACGACTTCTTTATTCTTGTACTTCAATCCTCTTGCAATAAAGGCCACTATGCCATCTGCCTTCCTGATTGCTTGCTGCACCTGCATGATAACTTTCTTGTGCAAGCACATCCAAGTCTCTCTGAACATCAAGAATTACAGGTTTCGCACCTTTTAAAAAATATTCTGCTTTTCTATTCTTATGACCAAAGTGAATAATCTCACACTTCTCCACATCATACTCCATCTGCAACCTTGTTGCCCACTCACAACCTGTCTATATCTCTTTGCAGCCTCACTGTGTCCTCCTCCCAGCTTACATTTCCAATTAGCTTTATATCTTCAGAAAATTTAGATACATTAATCTTTGTTTCTTTGTCTATGTTATTAATATAGATTGTAAATAGCTGAGGCCCCAGCACTCTGCTGTTCCCTTCTCTGCTGCTTTCCTCTCTGCTGCTCCTCTCTGCTGCAACCATCCTCTTTGTCGCTCCCCTCTTTGCTGGCCACCTGGAAGTCTCTCCACAGTGGCCTTTGGCTGCTGCTGATGGTCATTTTGCTCCTTGTCCTAGTCCAATCTCATGAAGCCATGGCACCATCCAACCTGATCTTGAGTCTCAGTACTTCAAAATGCAGAAATTTTCCCCTCACCACAAGCATGCTTAACAAAGCCTTTCCCAGTGGGAGGTGAGAAAGCATCTTTCTGACATCCTTCCATCTGCAAGAGATGAAGAGGGGGACTATATTCAAATATAGCCTCAGAACCATATATCCTGTCCCATTAGCAAAGCATCAAGACAATCCTGGGGTACTCAGCTGGATGGAGACGAACCATTAAACCTAATCACTTGGACAATGGGTCCCTGGCTGAGAGAGGGATTCCAAGACATGATCTAATTAAGTTACAAATGAAATACACTAGCCATGGCTATGTTTGAATCAGACCACAGTTAGAGAGAGATGGTCATGTGACAAGCCCACCCTTTGTGAGTTTAAGCATTTACTTTCTCTGCAGTATAGGACCAGCAATTTAGATGCTGAGGGAACATGAACAGGTTTCTTCCCAAATGGGTGAGAAGAAAGTGGGGGTACTATCTTAGCGGGGCTGCCCCTCCAATGTGCAAGTGATTCTCTGACTATGTTTAGTTGGGTAAGAATGGAACCAAGTTTTTGGTCATTTGACCTAATATCTCCTTGTGTGACTCGGTGTCATACTTTGTTTTATAATGCTCCTCTGAAGCACCTTGGAACATTTTATTATGTTAAAAGCGCTATATGAATATAAGTTATTGTTGTTTAAGAGTAAAGGAAGTCCTGCAGCAATTATATGGGATCTTGGTGGGATCAAACCTGGAAAACTATGTAGTTTTGGTCTCCTTATTTAAGGGAGGGTACACAAGCCTTGCAGAGAGTGCAATGAAGGTTTACTGGACTGATTCCTGAAATTACAAGATTGTCCTATGAGGAGAGATTGACTGGACTAGGCCTATATTGCCTAGAATTTAGAGGAGTAAGAGGGGGTCTACTTGAAATATATAAAATTATTAAGGGGCATGATAGGGTAAACCTGAGACCTGAACTCCTAGCTGAGGAGTTCAGAACTAGATGTCACAGTCTCAGAATAAGGAGTCAGCCATTTAGGACTGAGATGAAGAGAAATTTTTGCACTGCAGGCTTGTGAATCTTTGGAATTCTTTATCCCAGAGAGCTTTGGATGCTCAATTGTTCAGCATATTCAAAGACAGAGGTCAATAGACTTTTGTATAGTAAAGAACTAAAGGGTACGGGATAAATCAGGGGGTGGATTTGAGAGAGATATTCATCCATGATATTGTTTACTGGCGCAACATGCTCAAAGGGCCAAATCGCCAGCTCCTGTTCCTATTTCTTATGTTGTTATATTTTTATTCATCAACTGTGAGGCCCAAGTTCTGCAGCCAGTGCCTTTCGTGCAGGCTCATTGCCTTAGAGCACAAATGTGGCATTGGATCATTCCCCTCAGCATCATACTCAGGTACCAGAGGGTGTTTTGGTAAAGCATTTTCAGGTGCAGTGATACAGCCTTCATAAAGAGCTCTGACCTGTTACACTCATGAGGTCTGTAAACCAATTGTCAATCGATATTAGTCCACATTTGCAAAGAGACAAGAGCTCTTTGATTTGATTTACGAAGCAGTGAAGGTTGGCATTTCTGGAGGTTGCTGGTCGTGGAGGGAAGACCTGCAGAGGAGATGACGTTGGTGACAAAAACAAAAATAGCTGGAAAAACTCAGCAGGTCTGACAGCATCTGCAGAGAGGAACACAGTTAACGTTTCGAGTCCATATGACTCTTCATCAGAACGTTGGTGACAGTCTGGGAAATGAGGTTGGTGACAGTCTGGGAAAGGATAGCTTGATGTTTGGTGGTGGGGTGGGAATGAGTGTGGTCCAGAGGGAGGTTGGGGGAGGTGTCAGAGGTTTGGTGTTCACCTTCCCCAAGGTAAAGGCATCTGTTCAACAGAGAACAATGCCCTCCTTGGCCAAAGGCTAAATGACAATGTTGGGGTTGGACCTGCAGGGCTTTTGGGTTGTAAATTATTTACAGTATTCTCTCTATAAAGAGGGGAGAGTATAATCCGTAAATCAAAGATTATTTTTAAAAAGTCAATAAACCAACTGTCATACCTGATCTGCCAGTCTAGTTGCAAGCCCCCGCCTCCGCCAGACGTCATATCCGTTGGCCCGTCCACCTAAGCGGAAGTGGCCCAGTCAGGCAGCTGCGCGGACAGACTCTGGCTGTAGGTTGGGTCCTCGCTGCAGCTTCTAACGGTCGAAGCGGCGCGAGCCCCAGGCTTCAGGCCTACCCGACTGGAGAGAGAGAGAAAGAGACGCGGGCCCCGCGCCCTGGGGCCGGTAGCGAGAGAAGCGGCCCCCGGGTCTCAGCCCAGTTCTCACTCCCACCCCCTCCCCCCCCAAGGGCTGTTGTCCCCCGAGCCCCGCCGCTCGGAGATGGTCTCCGGCTGACAATGGGCGGCAGCAGCTCCAAAGGCCGCACCTTCTGGCCCTTTGGATCGGGCACCGTCAGTGACTCGGCCAACGGCGACAACGAGCAGAGCCTGGCCCGCTACAGGAGTAGCCGGCTGGCGGCTACTCCTTTCGTCTTCAGCCGCAGGAGGTAAGAGCCCGGAGAGCTGGAGGAGAGGAGCAGGGGCAGGTGTGTGTCCGGGGGCGGGGGGGAGGGAGTGTGGAGAAACCAGGGGGAAGGTGGGAACGGACCATGGGGGATTTTGGGGGGGGGGTGGGTGGAGACCAAGGGGTGAAGGGGAGGGAGGCACAGGGAAGAGGAGCAGGTGGGTCTAGGGAGGTTGGGCAAACACGAGTTAGGAGGGACCAGGAGTGAGAGAGTGCTGGAGAGATTGGGGAATGGAAGCAGGGTGTGGGTTGGATCGCAGACAGAGGGGAAAGGTTAGGAAGTAAGCTGTTTGGGATGGGAGAGTAAATTTTTAAGGAGGAATTGGAAGGAAGAAGGGGCAATAGCGACCGAGGAAGTTGGATGAGGTGTAATTGATGGCCAGTGGGGACAGGGCAATTCTGAGCTCCAACCCCCATTTGGGTGGCATCTAATCTGAATACTTCTATGCTTCATGAAGCCATTAACCTTATCATTTTGATGGTACCTGAATGTCCTTTTTACATTGAGGTGCCCCTAGTGGAACAGCACTCAATGTATCCTGGGTACTTTTACCCCTTCCCAATAGTGATGTAACTCTGTTATGATGCAGCATTAAGTTTAAAGAGTCAGCACCTATAGGTGTTTTAGCTTACAGCAAAAGAGAATTATCTCACCTGTGCTGTGTTAGGTGAAGCCTTGCTGGAAGCTTCCACCAGCTGGGGTTCCTGTCTTTTTGCCCAATGCTGCTTTGGGTTTTCCCCTCTTTATTGGCTCTTGGCTCTACCCTACCTGGGGTTTCCTCTGCTCAGATCTGGATCCACTTCTCGTGTGGTTACTGCTGCCTGATGATCTCCCCCTTGCTCCTGTCCTGCGGGTGACTCTACACATAACTCATAACTGATCTTGTGTGACTTTTGAGAGTGATATTGACACATGTTTGGGGCATTTCCAAAGGGTGTGGGGGCCACTGCAAGTTGTGTTTTCCAAAGGAAAAAGTTAGCCCAATCCTTACCACCGCCTCTTGGGGCGAAGGTGGGTGTTGGTCGGCCAATTGCTTGCCTGTGGCAGTGGGAAGGGACTGTTTCCAGGCTTAAGTCTTACGTTCCCTTGTCTAGTTTCTGCCCTTCTGCCCTATTTCATATATTTGCTTGGTCTTAGGCTAATAATTGAGGTAAAAGCAAAATACTGTGAATGCTGGAAATCTGAAATAAAAACAAAGTGCTGGGAATACTCAGCAGGTCTGGTGGCATCCAGTTCTAAAGAAGTCACGTTTGACTCAACTGTTTCTCTCTCCACAGATGCTGTCGGGTGCACTGAGTATTTCCAGCACTTTGTTTTTATTATTAATAATTGAGGCCCTGTTGCCAGTAGAAACAACCCATTACCTTGTGGCAACTGGACAACTTGTTAGTGTGATTATTGCTGTGCTAGCAAGCTTATATTTGGTTAATTGCATTAAGGACGATTGCTGCTTTTATCTAACAATTTTGAAAAAGCCTGGCAGTTTTTATGTTTGGTGCGAAATATCTTGTGCAGGTTAATTGCTGTGTACTTGTTTATTACAAAAGGTAATTATATATTTATCATATGTAAAAGGGCATCAAAAGACTTTGCATTTGTCCTTTCAGTTGGTCATTGCTGCGCTGTGTATCCATCCTCTCTAGTTTCAATAATGTTGTCTCCAGGGAGGCAAAGCTTCTGAGAAAAACCTGGCAAAATCCCCTTCCACCATCAAGTTAGCTCCAAGGTACAGAGGGCAATCCATGTTCCATTGAGCAGGCCCTTAACTTTGTCCTGCTTTATATCTCATCCTGATACAAGCATGTTGATGCACAGTATTGATTATATTTTTGTTTAAAAAATGTTTGCTGAGATGGCCAAGTTTATCATTACAGCTCTTATGCTGCTCTTTCTCTAGTGCTATGGGATCTTTTGCACCTACCCAAACTGGCAAACAGCACGGTTTGGCATTTCATTTGAAGTAAAGCATCTCTTGTGCTTCAGTTAATGGTTTTATGGTTTTATGGTTTTGTTGTTTGAAACTGCAAACATACCTCACTGCACAAAAAGGGCTCTGGAGGGACTGTGGCTCAGAGCAGTCACACCAGCCAGGGCAGGTGGCAGAAGAGTGGCACGTGTAGATTGTTCAACATCTCTGTGGGAATTGCTGGCAAGGTACTTCAAATTTGCACACGGTGTCAAGTTATTATGTTGATGCCCCATTTCATATACTGTTATACATTTGTGAAAACTTGTGCACACAAACAGCAATGAAATAAATGATAAATGAATTTGTTCTGGTGGTTAATTGAGGGATCAATATTGACCAGGGCTTGAGGAGAACCCCAGCTTTCATTCAAATAGTGCCATGGCATCTTTACACCTGAACAGGTGGACTTGGCTTCTTCAGCATCACTGATTTTATTGCTTGTCAGGCAATGGCCCCTCTGACACTGCAGCATTCCCCAAGCACTGTACTGAACTGTCGGCCAGCCATGTGACCAAGTTTCTGCAGTGGGGCTTGATTTCCACAAACCCTTTAACTTCGACATTGGTGCTATTGCTGAGCCAAGGTTGGCACATGTGATGGAGTTTGGATCCATGACCTGATTCTGAGGTGAAAGTATTGATGTTGAATCTGCTTGATAGTTAAGGAAAATGAGTGTCTTTGGAGGCATCTGAATTTTAGTGTGATCATTGAAACCCTAGAGTAGGTTCTTGGCCTTCTGCAGGTCAAGCAGTGATATCAGGTATAGGACTGTTCTAATGGTGTTCCAAGTAGTGAGGTGGTAGGTACAGAAGACTTTGTCACCTGTTAATTGTCCTAAGGCCATTTGACTGAGAAATCAGACTGCTAATTGGTAATTTACAACAGTAGAATTGTTTGCTTGTATTGGGTGGCTGTTTAAGTTCACATCCCCAATTATTTGCAGTGGAGCTCCTCTGGGACATACATTATTGTCAGTTAACTCTTACGTTTCAGCATAAAAATTAGAAACTTCAAAGTTCCCTTAAATGCTTATCGTGTGAGGCTTAACTATTGGATTTTTCGTATTATCCTCAAGCTTTGGTCAAAAATAGCCGGCATTTTTTTATTCATGGGATGTGGGCTTCACTGGCTGGATCAGCATTTATTGCCCATCCCAAGTTGTCCTTGAGAAGGTGGTGGTGAGCTGCTGCCTTGAACTGCTGCAGCCCATGTGGTACAGGTACACCCACAGTGCTGTTTGGGAGTTCCAGGATTTTGACCCAGTGACCGTGAAGGAACGGCAATATATTTCCAAATCAGGATGGTGAGTGACTTGGAGGGGAACTTCCAGATGGTAGTGTTCCCATCTATTTGCTGCCCTAGCCCTTCCAAACACATGACCACTACCATTTAGAAGGTGCTGTCAAAGCAGCCTTGGTGAATTCCTGCAATGCATCTTGTAGATGGTACACACTGCTACTGTGTGTCGGTGGTGGAGGGAGTGAGTGTTTGTGGAAGGGGTGCCAATCAAGTGAGCTGCTTTGTCCTGGGTGGTGTCAAGCTTCTTCAGTGTTGTGGGAGCTGCACTCGTCACGAAGTGAGGAGCATTCCATCACACTCCTGACTTGTGCCTTGTAGATAGTGGACAGGCTTTGGGAAGTCAGGAGGTGAGTTACTCGTCACACGATTCCTAGCCTCTGACCTCTTGTAGCCATAGTATTTATATAGCTAGTCCAGTTTCTGGTCAATGGTAACCCCCAGGATGTTGATAGTGGGAGATTCAGTGATGGTAATGCCATTGAACGTCAAGGGCCGATGGTTAGATTCTCTCTTGTTGGTGATGGTCATTGCCTGACACTTGTGTGGCATGAGTGTTTCTTGCCACTTGTCACCCCAAACCTGGATATTGTCCAGGTCTTGCTGCATTTAGACATGGACTGCTTCAGTACCTGAGGAGTGGCAAATAGAACTGAACATTGTGCAATCATCAGCGAACATTCCCAGTTCTGATCTTATGATGGAAGGAAGGTCATTGATAAAGCAGCTGAAGGTGGTTAGGCCAAGGACACTACCCTGAGGAACTCCTGCAGTGATGTCCTGGAGCTGCGATGACTGACGTGCAACAATCACAGCCATCTTCCTTTGTGCTAGGTATGACTCCAACCAGCGGAGAGTTTTCCCCCTAATTCCCATTGACTCCAGTTTTGCTAGGGCTCCTTGATGCCACACTCAGTCAAATGTTGCCTTGATGTCAAGGGCAGCCACTCTCTCCTCACGTCTGGAGTTCAGCTCTCTTGTCCATGTTTGAACCAAGGCTGTAATGAGGTCAGGAGCTGAGTGACCCTGGCGGAACCCAAACTGGGCATCAGTGAACAGGTTACTGCTAAGCAAGTGCTGCTCGATAGCACTGTTGATGACCCCTTGTGTTAACTTTACTGATCGAGAGTAGACTGATGGGGTGGTAATTGGCCGGGTTGGATTTGTCCTGCTTTTTGTGTACAGGACATGCCTGGGCAGTTTTCCATATTGCTAGGTAGATGCCAGTGTACTGGAACAGCTTGGCTAGGGGTGCTGCAAGTTCTGGAGCACAAGCCTTCAGTGCTATTGCCGGAAAGTTGTCAGGGCCCATAGCCTTTGCAGTATCCAGTGCCTTCAGCCATTTCTTGAAATAACGTGGAGTGAATCGAATTGGCTGAAGACTGGCATCTGTGATGCTGGGAACCTGCAAAGGAGGCCAAGATGGATCATCCACTTGGCACTTCTGGCTGAATATTGTAGCAAATGCTTCAGTCTTATCTTTTGCACTGTGCTGGGCTCCTTCATCATCAAGGATGGGGATATTTGTGGAGCCGCTGCCTCCAGTGAGTTGTTTAATTGTCCACCACCATTCATGACTGGACGTGGCAGGACTGCAGTGCTTCGATCTGATCTGTTGGTTGTGGGATCGCCTAGCTCTGTCTATCACTTGCTGCTTATGCTGTTTGGCACGCAAGTAGCCCTATGTTATAGCTTCATCAGGTTGACACCTCATTTATATGCCTGGTGTTGCTCCTGGCATGCCCTCCTGCACTCTCCATTGAAACAGGGTTGATCTCCTGGCTTGGTGGTAATGGTAGAGTGGGAGATATGCCGGGCCATGAGGTTACAGATTGTGTTCGAGTACAATTCAGCTGCTGATGATGGCCCTCAGTGCATCATGGATGCCCAGTCTTGAGTTGCTAGATCTGTTTAGCACGGTGGTAGTACCACACAACACGATGGAAGGTATCCTCAATGTGAAGGTGGGACTTCGTCTCCACAACAACTGTGCGATGGTCACTCCTACTGATACTGTCATGGACAGATGCATCTGCAGCAGGCAGGTTGGTGAGGATGAGGTCAAGTATGTTTTTCATTGATTCCCTCACCACCTGCCACAGACTCAGTCTAGGAGCTATGTCATTTAAGGTTCGGTCAGTAGTGGTGCTACCAAGCCACCCTTGGTGATGGGCATTGAAGTCCCCCACCCAGAGTACATTCTGTGCTCATGCCACCCTCAGTGCTCCCTCCAAGTGGTGTTCAACATGGAGGAGCACTGACTCATCAGCTGAGGCAGGGCGGTACATGGTAATCAGGAGGTTTCCTTCCCCATGTTTGACCTATTTCTATATTTCTCTCCTGAAGTTGTTGACATGTTGAAGTATGACCACAGAGGTCTGGCCTTCAGAAAAGTGGTCATTCCTTATCTACGAGGCAAGAGGGTGAGTGTCAGTTGGATACTTGCCTGTGATGAATCATGCCTGCCCTTGATCCTGAGTATGAGCTCATATCAATTTTCAAGACTCGAACTGAAACAGGCGCCCTAAGTGATTTATTCCTCGTGTCATTTGGCACAGAAACCTGTTGTGCCCCTTTCCTATCTAAAATAGATGAGCTAAATTGGCATGGAGCAAGGATTGAACCTGTTGAAACTCAGGCAACAGTTCACCCATCTGGGGTGCTGTGTTCTGAATCTGATGAGTAACATAGCAGTAGGCCAAGATACTGTACTATTAATGAGGTCTAATCGTTTAGAAACTTTCCCCAAATGATTTTAATCAACTTTTAAGAGTTGGCATTTTCATTTGGTTTCAGCCTTATTTTAAAATGTTTTTCTCCAACTTTTTTGAGTTTCAACAAATTTACACTACTCCATGCCTGAGAGATTGGGAAAGTGACATGTTTCAGGGCCTATGCCAAGCCATGCTAATCCTATAATTGAGCCAGTTACTAGCATTGCATGTGGTTAACAAATTCTGATCACCTTCCTACCTCCTGTGGCTCCCCTGTGCACATGTGTATTTAATATCCTTTGGCCCATGTGCCTGATGACTTCACTAAGATTGATAAATTGTCATGGGGAATCATGAGCATCAAACAGCAACATGCTTTTTCATGGTTATCCTACTGCTGGTGCTTTGTTTTTATATAATGCAGCTGGCATATTTTAAAGGATGTGGTGTTTTATTTTGCATAGAATTTGAGGATGTGATCTTGAATAGGGTGATGGATAATCCTTTCTTTTCAGACTTGCTTATCTGAAAGAGCAGACCCTGCTGAGGTGGGGTTTCACTGGCATTAGCGACCTTCTGGGACATTGCTCCAGTGGACATTCTAAATGTATGCACCTAGATAATGTCTGAACAGGTAATTTGACTAGGGAGGGAAGCTGAATTTGATCCCTGTTGTACCCAATAGCCACATTTTTCAGTAATGCTTCCTCAGGATAATGATCCAGAGTGGCCAGCCTAACACTATCAATTCCCTAGAATGGTACTTGGAGTGTTATACCCGAGCTCAGTGCAGATTTGGATCTTCTGGCCTGTGTGAGCACCTTTGTGCACTAGGTTGTCAATGAAGTTGATATTTTTAGATATAGAATGCAGGTACTGTACATTTTTCCAGTCTGTCTCTTTTGAGCTTTTTGGGGATTTCAGATGTAAGCAGTGGTCTCAAACTTAAGGGCCTCCAATGACTTTCCTGCCCAGTCATGTATTGAGCAGTTAAGCCTGATTAACTTAGTGTAGTTGATAGGTTCCCAATTTTTTTTAAGCATAAGTGGGAGTTATACTCCAAATTCTGGAGTATAATCTGAGCAAGGTTCTGAAGTAAAGGAGGTTGTACTGGGCAAGCCTCCTGTTCTCATCTGGTAGCCATACATTCAGTTAGCATAAACCACTGGATAACAATTATGAGCTGAAATCTGGCTGATATTTTTTCCTCTTTCTGCGCCCCCCCCTCCTCCAAATACCAAGGACTTTTAGGCCAATTAAAAAAGCACCAGTGGTAAACAGCTAACCCAACACAGACTAGGAGTCTAATCTGGGGCATTCTGCTTGATGTAAATGCTACATTGAGTCACATATACTCAGTCCTCTATAGGTTGTCTTTTGTAATCATAACGATGAAAAGAAATTCCGAAGTATATTATAGATTTTATAACCACCTTTCTGAATTTTCCATTTGACATAAGTTCAGCCAGTAAACCAAGCTGCACAATGTGAATGCATGGGTGATCTGGTTACAAAGATCTATTCCCTTTGTAAGTCACAACCCAGCAAGCAAATTGTCTTTCTATTGAGCTGGTGTCTCTGAAAGGCTTCTGTGAGAGTTAGTAATATTCCCCTGGGATGAGGACTTTAATTGGGTACTTAGCTCATGAACTATAGTATAGTGACAGTACTTGGAAGTGGTCACTAAACCCGAAGTCAGATCAATACCTCTTAATATTATTTTCTGATTATACATTTTGGAAAGTTTGCAATCTGGAGGAGTTTTCTGTATTGATAATTGTATATATCTGGATGCTACACAACTAAGAACCTTGTCATTCTTGGATGCAAAGATGCTTTCATAAGCAGACCTATCAATAGCAGAATTTTTAATTAAAAGATCATTGAGTACAGGTGGAGAATTTTGGATTTTCAGCTGTAGATTATTAAACAAAAGCTCATTTTAATAACGTAGCTGCATTTCACTACAGAGAGACATGTTTGTTCAGAGTTTAGCTAAGATATTTTTTTGCCCTTGCAGCTCGATGTACTATGATGAAGATGGCGATTTGGCTCATGAATTCTATGAAGAAACATTTGTCACAAAGAATGGAAGAAAAAAAGCAAAACTGAAAAGAATTCATAAAAATTTAATACCTCAGGTGAGAGAAAGACAGGTTCTGCAATTTGCATATCCTTTCATTTCCTTACGGTAGAGGAGGACTGTCTTAACTCCAATCCTAATGATGATTAGATATATTTATATAGTCAATGTTGAAATGCCTCAAAACTTTTGAACCTAATTCAGTGTAGTGACTTGGCATTTAGAGTTGGGTGTAGTGATCATTCTGTACAAGTAACATTTCACAATAGTTCTAGTATGATGGTGGAGTCTCTACTTAGATCTGACACTAAACTTTTCAGCCTGTTTCCATTTTAAGGGGGTGAGGGAACCAAGAGAGAGATGCTTTCTTCTACACCACCTCCTTCAAGTTCCTTCCTGTCACCAGGGATTGGATGCGGTATTATGCCAGATGCTTCCACTATAAGCAATAGCGTTTTTGCGACTAGGTTTCATTACTAACTAGGGGATGATGTTTGATAAGGTCCCAAACTTTTGAGGTGACTGGCCACAAGTCTGTTTTGCCTGTTTGCCTTCAGAGCCCTTGTCCTCTTGTTAGGATCATCTGTCTCTTCCAACCTTCCAGACTTCATGCACTTGGCGGGGTGATGTATCCTATCTATACCAGACGAAGCTGACGAATCCCTTATTTCAGCTCATGTGAGGTAGCAGTGTATGCCTGCTGGTACATGTCACTAGCTGCTTGGAGGCATAAGTGAGCTAATGACACTGGGATATCAATCAGCCTTACCCACATTCAAAACTGGAGTGTATGGCTAGCAGAGACTTGGGTACTAATCTTGTCACACAAATCCCCCAATATAAAAGCAAAATACTTTTCGGGTCTGACAGCATCTGTGGAGAGAGAAACAGTTAAGGTTTTGAGTCGAATGTGACTCTTCAGAGCAGATGGAAGGTAGAAATGTGATGGGGTATATGCTGTCAAAAGGGAGGAGAAGGAAGAACTAAAGGGAAGGTCTGGGATGAAGGGTGGGAGAAATACATAAATTCATGGAACAGAAGGAGCGATATTTGCCCAGAGTGAGTGTAAATGCCAGAACAATGAACAGCTCTCTCCAAAAGTAAAAAAACAAGATTCAAACAGGCACATGGCAAAAAACAAAATCAAAATGGAGGACAGAGTTTGTGCTCTAAAATTGTTCAACTCAATGTTGAGCCCAGAAGAAGGTTGTAAAGTGCCTAAGTGGAAGATGAGGTGTTTTCCTTGAGCTTGCATTGAGCTTCGCTGGAACACTGCAACAGGCCGAGGACAGAAATGGGAGGGTGAAAACAGGGTGATGAATTGAAATGGCAAACTGGGAGCTTGGGGTCATGCTTGTGGGCTAAGTGGAGGTGTTCTGCAAAGCAAACGCCCAATCTATTTTGTGAGCAGCGAATGTAGAATATTAAATTGAAAGTACAAGTAAATCACAGCTTCATCTGGAAGGAGTGTTTGGAGCCTTGGATAGTGAGGAGAGGGGAGGTAAAAGGATAGGTGTTACCCCACTTGCGATTAGATGGGAAGATGCCTTGGGAAGAAGAGATATTGGATGTTGCGGAGGGAATGGTCACTTCAGAATGTTGACAGTGGAAGGGAATGTGTTCGGTCGCATCGTGCTGGAAGTGGCAGAATGATGGAGGAAGAGTCTTTGATTATAGAGGCTGGTGGGGTAAAAAGTGAGGACAAGGGGAAACCTTATCATGGTTCTGGGAGGCAGGGAGATGGATGATTCCACAACTGCCCCCCCCCCCCCCCCCCCCCCCCACATAGACCTCACACCATCCACTGTTTCCCAGTTAATGCTGGAGTGATACCCAAATATCATCATCCATCTTCAGAAATATCCTGTCCAGTGAACTGTCCAATCATGACAGTTTTGCATTTGTGAGATGAAAATTGGTCTCGAGGAGAGGACTCTTTAGTTTTTCTTCAAAAGTTTGCAGAAGTATCAAATTAAAATCCTGATATAAGTTGGCACTTGAGCTATCCCATAGGCTTATTGAGAGCGATGCTCTGTATAGTACTGAACCAACAACAAGTCCTTACCTGTGTACAGATCAGTAAGGATTTCTCTAATTTGTTCTGGATTAGCTATTAGAACCATAGAAAAGTTACAGCACAGAAAGAGGCCATTCAGCACATCGTGTCTGCACTGGCTGGAAAAGAGAAAAATAAAAAAACTAGCTGCCCATTCTAATCCCACTTTCCAGCACCTAGTATGTAGCCTTGTAGGTTACAGCACTTTAGGTACAGATCCAGGTCCCTTTAAAATGAGTTGAGGGTTTCTGCCTCCACCACCAAACCAGGCAGTGAATTCCAAATGCCCACCACCCTCTGCGTGAAGAAGTTTTTCCTCATGTCCCCTCTAATCCTTCTACCAATCACCTTAAATGTGAGCCCCTTGGTAATTGACCTCTCTGCTAGGGAAATGGCATCCCTGTCAACTCTATCTAGGTCCCTCGTAATCTTGTACACTTCAACCAAGTCACCCCCCTCTGTCTCTTCAGTTCCAAGGACAGCAGCTCCAACCTAACCAATTTTCCCTCATTGTAATTTTCAAGCCCTGGCAGCATTCTTGTAAATCTCCTCTGCACTCTACAGAGCAATTATGTCCTTCCTGTAAAGTGGTGACCAGAACTGTGCACAAAATTCCAGCTGTGGCCTAACCAGTATTTTATACTGTTCCAGCATTACATCTGCTTTTGTATTCTACACCCTGTCCAATAAAGGAAAGCATTCCATATGCTTTCTTTTACCTTACCCACTTGTCCTGCCATCTTCAGGAATCTGTGGACATGCACTCCAAGGTGTCTCATTTTCTCTACCCTGCCCAATATCCTCCCATTTATTGTGTGTTCCCTAGCTTTATTTGCCCCCCCGCCCCAAGGCATAACCTCACACTTCTCTGGATTGAATTCCATCTGCCACTTTTTTGCCAACTCAACTAAACCAGTGATATCATTCTGGAGACAATAGCTATCCTTTTCACTATCAGCTATATGGCCAAGTTTTGCCATCTGCAAATTTCCCAATCATGTACCTACTCCTACATTTAAGTACAAATCATTAATATCTACTACAACACAGCGAGGGACCCAACACTGGGCCCTGTGGAACAGCACTGGAAACCGATTTCCATTCCCAAATTATATCCATCAACCATTAACCCTTGTTTCTTTTTGCTGAACCAATTTTGGATCCAACTGCCCACATTTCCCTGTATCCCATGGGCTTTTACTTTTCTGACCAATCTGCCATTTGGGACCTTGTCAAATGCCTCACTAAAATCCATGTAGACCAGATCCACTGCACTACCCTCATCAATTCTTCTTGTTACTTCCTCAAAAAATTTGATTAAATTAGGACACAGCCTTCCCCAAAACAAAACCAATGTGACTATCCCTGATTAATCCGTTCCTTTCTAAGTGATAGTTTATCCTGTCTTAGAATTGATTAATAATTTCTCCACCGAAGTCAGACTGACCGACCTATAATTATTAGGCCTATCCCTTGCACCCTTTTTAAATAATGGTACAATGTTCACAGACCTCCAGTCCTCTGGTACTTTGCCTGTATCTAGTGAGGATTGGAAAATGATCCTCAGAGCACCTGCTATTTCCGCCCTGGCTTCCTTCAACAGCCTGGGATACAATCCATCTGGCCCTGGCAATTTATCCACCTTCCAGGATGCCAGTCCCTCCAGTACATCCTCTCTCACTATGCTTATTGTATCTAATATTTCACATTCCTCTTTAACTAGAAGGTCTGCATCATCCCTCTCCTTAGTGAAGATAGAGACAAAGCACTAGTTGAGAACCCTGCCCACATCTTCAGCATCAGCACCCTTTCCTGAGTTATTGTCTTGCTCTTGATGTACTGGTAAAACACCTTTGGGTTTTTTATTTTTACCTGCCAATATTTTTTCATACCCTTTTTGCTTTCTGATTTACCTTGTTTATTTCACCCCTGTATTTCCTATGCTCCTCTAGGCTTTCTACAGTATTATGTTTTTTGTGACTGTCATAAGCTTTCTTTTCTGCTTTATCTTACTTTGTATGCTTCCAGATAACCGGGGTGCTCTAGATTTGGCAGTACTGCCCTTTTACTTTGTGGAGACATGTCTACACTGTGCCTGTAGAATCTCTCTTTTGAATGCCTCCCATTAGCCTGTCACTGATTTCCCTCAAAGTAGCTGTAACCAGCCCACTTTTGCCAGATCACCCCTCGGCTTAGTAAAATTTGTTTTTCCCCATTTTAAAACTTTTACTCCTGTTCTACCTTTATTCTTTTCCATAATGATGCTGAATCTAACTGTATTATGGTCACTCACTACTACTTCATCCACTTGCCCAGCTCCATGTCCTAAGACTAAATCTAGTAATGCACTCGTGCTGGCAAAAAAAAAAGTGTAGTTGAAGTCTGCAACTATTATTGTCCTATTGTTTTTGCACATTGTTTTTGCACTCGGATTTGCCTACATATTTGCTCTTCTATCTCCCTCTCACTATTTGGGGGTCTAGAGTACACTCCTAGTAGTGTGGCTGCCCCCTTTTTATTTCTGAGCTCAACCCATATAGCCTCATTTGATGATTCATTTAGTATGTCATCCCTCCTCACAGCTGTAATTGATTCCACAACCAATAATACTACAGCCCCACCTTTTTAGTCCCCCCTCTATCCTGCCTGAAAACCCTACATCCAGGAATGTTTAGCTGCCACTTTTACCCTTCTTTAAGCCAAGTTTCTATTATAACAGTTATACTATGCTGCCATTTGTCTATTTGCGTCCTCAGCTCATTGGCTTTTTTGCTATACTCCTTGCATTTAAATATCTTTTTAACATTGCCAAATTCCTGTGTTGTAAACCTTTTAACCTTTTGCTGCTTCTGTCACTGAGAGTCACTCGTGAATTTTGTTCCCTGCTCCAGCTCTGAATTTGACTTATCTGAATCTGCCCTCAGGTTCCCATCCCACTGCCAATCTAGTTAAACCCTTCCCTAACAGCACTAGCAGTTCTCTCTGTTGTGGTAGCCTGGGCACTACAATTAACCAGAAAACAAAAATAACCAAGGTTCTAACGAAAGCATGTAAAGGCCATGGGGAATCATTGAACAGAAGTATGTGAAGACCATGGGAAAGCTGCAAAAGGGATTCAGTAAGAGTGTAGTAGAGATAAGAGATTGCAGAGATACTAAATATTCTGGGACTTTTTTAAGCTGCAGAAGCAGAGGTTAGGAGGTGATTTGTAAAGGTGTTCAAGATTGAGATGTTTGACCAGGATACGTAAGGAGAAACTCTTTCCGTTGCTTGATGGGTTGGTAACTTGAATAAAGGAAGGAACTGAGAAATTATTTTTGCACAAAAGGTTGTTAGGCGTGGATTGTCAAATCAAAAGCAGTGATAGAGACAGAATCTATTTAAAAGGGCATGAGGTGTGGAGAAGGGAAATTAAGCTGCACATTTCCTTCAGACAACTGGCATGGTTTCCCTCACTGTAAAATTAATTCCTGTCCACCATCTTGTGATCCTTGCTATTGAGTGCATATTGTGTGATTGGGCATAGGTGTGATATCCCTCATTCTCCTACCTACCAGTATCAAAAGACCACTAAACCATCTGGTCTCACCTGAAGCATAGCCATTTGAGTGAGGTACTGGAATGCTGCTAGACTACAGAACTGTACAAGGGAAGGCTCAGTGACTTCTTGAGGAGAGAAAATGAATTAGAACTCTGCAAATGCCAGGATTTTTTTCCTAGACAAAGTTCCATGCCAGTGGCGCTCAATGTGGAAGTTTTCATCCCTTTGCTGTCTTTAGCCATATGTTGGGTGGTTCGAATTACTTGGAATTCTGAGTAGATGGAGACTGAAGCTAAATGGAAGGAAATGAGCTTTGACAGTCTGCAGTAGCCATAGGTGAAGCACTGATGTCTGCATGCCAGTTCCAACCATAACATGTACACTTCCCTCTCTTTTGCTGCCTGTGTCACATGCTATGATTTGTATTGGAATATAATTCCAAAGGTGCCGATAGTATCCTCCTGTTTGTAATGTGCAGTCTCGACAGTGAGTGTGGCAGGCAAATTCCATTGTGGTCCCTTCATCCATTTAAATTCCTGTGAATTTAAAGCAGCATTCATTGGCTGCTGGTCAGAAGTGTGAGCCCTGATTGAGATTTTGGAACACAGAACCACTTCCAGGCTAATTTGGTAAAGATGGTTGGACTGCAATCAAAATTTAAAATACTAGAAACCCACCAGTTTTTGAAAGAAACTAATTAGGGTGGAGACCCAGTCAGAACTGTCTTTTTTAATGGATAGTTTGAATCGTCCAAAAAAAAAAGTCTGAACTTCAAAATTGCATCCTTCTAGTGAAAGTATTTAATTTATCATTTTCACTTTCAATTAATGTGGAAAGAGCTAGATTGGACAGCATCTTTGAGGTTCATGTCTCTCAACTTCTGAAGCTTGTTTCTCGCTCTTCCTGTGTCCATGGTAGCAATCAAAGTACACAAAGTCAGTCATAGAAACATTTTTCTTGGTTGACCTTGTTCTGTGCAGCCTCGAGACATTAGTATTATCTCCAAGAATACCTGTAGGGTTTCGTACTTGCATGTGAAGTGCTTAAACCACTGAGTGATGCATTTTTTTAATTCATAGGACGTGGGAGTTGCTGGGAAGGCCAGTATTTATTGCCCATCCCTAATGTTTCTGAACATAGGCTGAGACACTTCGTACAGTACTGCAGGAGGTCATTTGGCCCATTGCGCCAGCTCTTCGTCTCAGTTGGATAGCTCTTTCAGTTTGAACTGTTAGTGCCATGTATGTGCAAGGTGACAGGTGGTAGTGGTTGGAGCAATTTATCATTTTCATTTAACATCACAGGAATTGCTTCGTTCAAAATTAAATATAGTAGCATTGGTAGCAATGTGTTAATCCATAAATGCACAGGCTGGATACTCTTTACCTCTTCAGTTGACTGATCTATGTTTATTGTTTTTGCAGGGGATGGTTAAACTGGACCATCCGCGAATCCATGTGGATTTCCCAGTGGTTTTATGTGAGGTGTGACTGGAATGCAAGTTTTCATCAATAAGACTGATGCACTATAGATGACTGCAGCTGCTGAATCCTCTTTGGTCCTTCATTTCGGTGGTGGAAACTGGCCCAGTGAGCATATAGCATCTGTTTCATTTGCGTGTAGCTTTTCTGCTACAAGCCAAACTCTGAAACGTTTCCTCTGTGAATATCTATAGGTAATATGTTGAAAATTTATCCTAATTCAGTTATAAACCCAGTCACAGTACAAATATACACTCAGAACTCTTGTGCTTTTTCAAGTAATTGTGTTAGATTACTGTGACCTATGTTCAAAAACAATGTAAATAGTAGCTTTAATTTAATGCAGTCATCAGGGATATTTAAACATTTGAGTTCTGTATATACACATCTGCACAGTGTTCAGCAGTAAATATAATGGCATATCTATGAAAGTTGATTAGTTATTTATGAAATTTTGTTCAAAAATGTGCTTTAATTTTCTCATTCTATGTAATAAAAATTGCCAGTGACCCTGTTTTGTGACTGATTCTTGAATACCATGAGGAAAAATGTACCTGAAAGTGGTGTATACACTGCCTCCTGTTCCAAAAGTGAATGATTTGTATCAAAAGCAGCAGCCCTACAAGTGAGCTGAGACAGTGGAAATGTGGAGAAAACCGGGTAGCGAAGTACTAGACGATCATTACAACTAGGCTCCATTATGTCCTTGCACTCTCCACACCTATGACCATTGAATACTGATCAGGAGATGTCTTCTTCCCCTCACTCTTCCAGTATCATTGTAGCATCTCTACCCATCTGGTCCCTAATGTCCTTTTAGGGAAGGAAATCTACCGTCTTTGCCTGGCCTGGCTGACGTGACTCCAGACCCACAGCAATGTGGTTGACTCTTAAATGCCCTCTGAACAAGGGGAATTAGGGATGGGCAATAATTGCTGGCCTAGCCAGTAGTGCCCACATCCCATGAATGGAAAAAAAAACAAACCTACCCTGGCTGAGTTAAAATAATTTGGCACAAACCATTAGGACTGTTCTCTTGTATACATTAGCAAACACTGGGTGGTAATTTATTGAGCCACAGGAGAGTCCTTTGCAGCATTATCAGCTGGCACCCATTATAATTTCTGTATGCTCATCAGATTTGTTTGACCTGACCATTTGTTTGACTCTTAACTAACCTAATCTGCATAATATTGAGCAGGGCTGGAACCCTTGTCACAAACTATATACTGGAAATGGTAACTGCTCATCCTCTTGGGTAATGAAGGAAATAGTGATAGGTTTATGAAAACTAGATAATACAGTAGCAAAAATCAGCATTGGCTAGAAGATTCAACTCCTGTTCACAACTAAATATGATATTCCATGATATTTAATTCTACCTCTAATAACGTTGAACTTCTATCCATTCATGTAAATATATAGGTTTGTCTGCTTTCTTGGTCCATTGATTGAGAAATGAAAATAAACTGACCTACCAGAAAGCAGTAACATCTCTTGGTCTGATATAATTTACCTGTGGTGAAATAGGCATCATCTGTGTTGAGAGGATTTAATGATTCAGGTCTGTGACCTTTCATCAGAACTGCCAAATGTGCTGAGTATTTCCAGCAATTTCTGTATTTATTGTTTGTACTTATTTTAATGTAAAGAAAAACACAATGAATAAACCATTCATTCTGAATAGAAATTATGCTTGTTTCAAATAGTAAGTCTTTGACATTTATTTTAGAAACATGCAAGAAAGTTCGTGCCGACAACCTCATGTAATATTTAGGACTACAGTGTTTCAGATCCCAGATGTGATTGTTGTATTGGCATGGTACTTTCTGACACTAGGAAATCTGTACTGTACATCGCTCTCCCGGCATTTATGCTGCTTTCTCCCTTCCAGCATTATATTGATAAAGCCATTGTTTTGTCAGTTTTCTTCAATCTAAAACAAGAGAGACGATGTCAATACACAAAGTGGTGAAACCTGCAGCCGCTGAAGAGAATCCTGTAAGTGATGCACAGTTATATTGGTTAAGAGCCACACAGGGCTTGCTTCTAGCTTCCAATGTCCGGATCTCTCTCAGCTTGCAGCAACAAAGGCGACTTGTAGATTCATCGCATTCAGTATCCAGGAAGCCCAAAGTTTTTCTAAGCTGGGTAATCCCTGAAGAATCATGCTTTGGACAGCATGAAGTAGGCTTCCAGTCTGAAGCATGTTAACAGCAAGTCATAACTATGTACATATAGAAGCAAGTACGGTATGGAGCTGCCCCATTCTAGATGTTAACCCAACTGTGTCCATATCCAGACAGCTCCTGGCTCTGGGCCAGGTGCTACCTTACATCACTGTTAGGCTGGTACTGTACTCCCACATTAACTCTTTATGTACCAGGTGCTTCCACTGCAAGCTCCACCCTTTTCAGAATCTATGTTTCCCGTGATGGTGCTTTTTGCTGTGAGACTGACACACCGAAAGCAGGTGGCAACGTTTGATGTAGGGAGAGTGGATTTTCGCATATCAAGCAGGTACATATCCAGGAGATGCAGATTTAAGATGACTGACAAAAGAACCAGAGGGGAGATGAGATTTTTTTCACCTGGTACATTTTTAACTTTTCCCAGTTCTGATGAAAAGTTACAGACTGAAATGTTAATTCTCTTTCTTTCCACAGATGCTGAGATTTCCAGCATGCACAGTATTTTGCTTTTGCATTGGTGGACAGGAAAGCCCTTGACTTCAGAGTGAACTGACACACCTGACACTTCCCAACAATTTGTGATAATAGGTTTAAATACCACAATTTCATGATCGTGGATTAGCACTGCATATGTTGCCAAGTTGCTGAGTATAGGCAACCTATGAGTTACAAAATTAATTATTGGATTATTTAATACAATAGGGTGCTTAGTATATGATTCCTGCCAGTTGAAGTGGTCAATGCCATGTGGTTAACAAATGAAAAGACTTTTTGAAAACTCTTGATTTTGAACAGTGTTCTAACGTTCTATTGAAAGAAGCAGGAATAGAAAGGTGGTCTGGGGGTTGGCAGGGAAAAGATGGAGACACTGTAATACAGCAACAAGGTAACATCATCCACTGGGAGAACATACACATTTAGTGATAAACATTTAGGAGTCAAAGTAAATTAGGGCTTATTTACTTGCAGTAACTACACAGTGATGTGTGGACAATTTCAGAATCTATGGCCACTCAAGTTCTGGGCACCTCTGACAGTACAGCACTCCCTCAGTACTGTACTGGAGTATCATCCTTGATTTTGCACTTAAGTGGCTGGACTAGGACATGACCCCACAGCCTTTCGACTCAGAGGCGAGAGTGCCACTAACTGAGCCACATAAAAAAGTGGTTGGTGGGTGGGGGGGTTGGGGGGATGGTGCAGACATGGTTTACTACATCTAACTACCAGGTTTTATTGAATGCTTTGGTTAGGGATTTTATATGTTGTGATTCAAGGTACATGACAAACATAAACTTCCACGAGTCAGCCGGTTTTGGTTGTTCCTTCGTATAGTCTACCAGTGATTTTAATATCACCTCCTCCAGGTACCATGCCCTAAGACAGCATTGGTGACCATGGGTTTCCATTGGGTTGGCCCATGGTTATGCTTGGCAAACTAGTGCAGTGGTTTACCATTGCTTTCTGCAGTATGGCTGACCAGGAAACTCTTACCACCCGCCATCAAACATATTGGAAGGATTTACAGGATGATGATCAACCTGTTTGGTCACATTATAAACAACTTCTGTGGACATGAAGTCCTGAAGTGGGACTTGAACCCAGAGCTTCTGGCCCAGATATAGGGACACTACCCACTGTGCCACAAGACCTCCCCATAATATCATCATGTTTCCCAAACAAATAGGCTCACCTGAATGAATTTGCACATTAATGATGTGTGGTTGGAAATGCTGCTCATTGAGAGTTAGAGGGGGTGTGTAAAAGACCTTTAAAAACAACTTAATTATTGTGAAAAAGAGGGACAAATAGAAATGTACTCTGCAATTGCTGGTTAAATGTTAATTTAATTTCTCTAGTGAAATTGAGTGGGCGGTTAATGAATTTTCATTTAGGGGAAAACATTGCATTTTGATGATAAAAAATGTGTCTCAAAATAATCCACTCCGCAAAAGTGAGTCACCATAATTTAATAGCTGTATTTCCTGCAATCATAGATTGATTACAGCGCAGAAGGAGGCCATTTAGCCTGTCGTCTTTGTGTTGGGCCTTTAAAGGAGCAATTCACCAAGTGACACTCACTTCCTTTTCCCTGTAGCCCTGCAAATTTTTCCCTTTCAGATAAGGATCTGATTCCCTTTTGAAAGCCTCAGTTGACCCTCCCTCCACTGCACGCTCAGGCTGTGCGCTCCAGATCTTGACCACTCACTGCCTGAAACCGCTTTTCCTCATGTCGCCATTGCTTCTTCTGCCGATTACCTTAAATCTGTGCCCTCCGGTTCTCAATCCTTCAATCAATGGGAACACTTTCTCCCTATTGACTCTGTCCAGACCCTTCATGATTTTGAACATCTCTATCAAATCCCCTCTCAGTCTTCTCTTCCCCAAGGAGAACAGTCCCAACTTCTCCAATCTTTCTATGTAACCGAAGTTCCCCGTCCCTGCAACCATTTTCATGAATCTTTCTGCACTCTAATGTTCTCACACCGTTCCTAAAGTGTGGTGTCCAGAACTGGATGCAATACTCTAGTTGAGGCCAAACTAGGTGTTTTATACAGGTTTAACATAACTTCCTTGCTTTTGTACTCTGAGCCCCTATTGATAAAGTCCAGGGTACTGTATGTTTCATTAGCCGTTCTCTTAACCTGTCCTATCACCTTCAATGATTTAAAATAATTAAATGCTTTTCCTTTAACTATGTATCTAAATTCTTTCAAGAGCAATTGCATAAGTTGTGCAGACTAAATGCTTATTCTGAAGCAGGGGTAGAGAAAGTTCTAGAACTGCTGTGGATTTTCCCTTTTGTTTTATTCGCTCATGGGACATGGGCGTTGTTAGCTAGGCCAATATTTATTGCCTAATTGTCCTTCAGTATTCCCCACCCCTCTTCTGAAGGCTTCCTGGACTGCAGCAATCAGCCAGGTTGTTCTTCATCTTGTGCCTGTCCAGGCAGTGATGACAGCAGGCAATTCAACATTAAAGGCTGCACATATCATTTTCCAGCAGAGTTTATTGGACAGGAACCAAGAGCAGGACTTGGACTACTTTTCTTTCTTTCCCCCCATTCTTCACACAGGGATGTCAAGGCTAGCTCTGGTTTAGATCACCAGATCTGACACAGACCAGCTTTTGCCAGGATTATCCATGCCCGCCAACGTCGGGCATGTTCGGTGGCATGAGCGGACAATATGGCGCGATCGGTTTCACAATGGGATGAAACCAGTTTGCAATCGTCCGCTCAACCCATCGATGGCAGGCCGTTTCATATCATCAGATGTCGGGAACCTTATTGTAATATACCTGCGTATCATTATTAGGCCAACCCGCTGGAATTGTCCTCCCATGTTGGAGGGAAAACACACCAACGTGTTTCACAACAGCACATACACAACGTGCACCTGGCAGGCTGCACTTCGCTCAGGACTTCAAGGTTTGTTTGCCTACCTTGCTTCAGTCAGCACTCGTAGTCATCAGCACCAGGCTTTACAGACAGGAGCACATCACTTCTAGGGGGACACACGGGCAGGTCTCTACCTACCAGATCAACTATATGTGGCTTTTCAATGGCTGCAGGGCTAGGGCTTTGCTTGGTGAAGGGGGAGAAGGAGCCTCAGGCCAGGGAAGAGATTGCAGGATGAGAGCTGTACTGGGGAAGGGGGGTATCCCAGGGTGTGTGTGGGGGAACATGTTGATCTGTGCAAGTGGTCTCAAGATGGCGAGGGCTGAGGAGGCAGTCTCCAGTGGAGATGAGGCCAGATGGAGTTGTGAGGGTATGTATGAGAATGGGTGGTGATGCCCCTTGAGCTGGCAGTGAGTGAGATGCCAGTGAATGTGTGATGGGCTTGAGTGTGTGAGTTTAGAGTGATGAGATGGTTGCCTTACCCTGGCTGCATGGGTGAGGTCATTCATCCACTATCTGCATTGGATGGCCAACCTCTTCTGTGCAGCATTGGCACTGACCACCACTGCCACTGCCTCCCAAACCTGGTTGGTCTCGCCGCTGCCCATCCTGTGGCCAGAGCAGTGGTAGAGGACATCGCAGCTGGCCTCCACAGTGTTCAAAGGGTGTTCCAGTGACCCGTCACTAAACCTGGGGGCTGTCGTCTTATTGCCTTTCCTGCAGTAGTCCTGGGCTGGAAGCACTGAGATGTGTGCGCACGCCTGGACTTTAAATATGGCGCTCGGTGTGATGAAGTGGCAAGCTGATGGCGTGGCGGGTGAATGAGAGCCTGCCCACCATCGAAATGGCGTGTTTCCCTGGAATACATAACTAACGCGGTGTGTTTGGGACGATACAGTGTGAAAATCCAACATTTTACCCGCCCGCTATTGCACTTAATGCAAATCTGGGATGAATCCGTCCCTTGTCTTATGCAGGATAATATAGGAACAAGTGTAGGCCATTCAGCCCCTCTAGCCTGGCCGCCATTTAATTATGTCTGATCTGTATTTTGATTTCACTTACGATAACCTGATCTCCCAGCGTCCACAGCCATTTGGCAGAGAGGGTTCCAGGTTTCCTCTATTGCTAGTGTGAAGAAGTGCTTCCTGATTTCACCTTGAGCAGGTTTTGAGGTTCTGCCCACTTGTTCGGGACTTCTCTACCACAAGAAATAGTTGCTCTCTATCTTATTAAATCCTTTAATCATCTTAAATACCTCAATCGGATAACCCTTCAAACTCCCATGTTCAAGGGACCTGAATCTACATAACCTATCCTCATAATTTAAACCTTTCATCCCTAATATCATTCTGACTTAAAAAGAATTTGCATTTATTTAGCACTTTTTGTAACCACTGGACACCTCAAATGCTTTACAGCCAATTAGGTGCATTTTGAAATATAGTAACTGTTGTAATATAGGAAACACAGCAGCCAATTTGTACACAACAATGTAATAATGACCAGACGATCTGTTTTTTGTGATGTTGAAAGAGGGATAAATATTGGCCAAGACATCAAGAATAACTCACCTTGAAATAGTGCCATGGACCTTTTACATCCATCTCATCAGGCAGATGGGGCCTGGATTTAATGCCTCATCCAAAATAGCATCGCAGACTGCACTGGAGTGTCAGCCTTGATTTTAAACTCAGGTTCTCGTGATTCGGAGGCAAGATTCCTACCCACCAAGCCACATCTGACCTACTGACACATTAGGGGCAGATTTTCTTCTTTAGGTTTGGCAGTCACAGGGTACAAGGAAAGAGGTGCACCCATGTTTCCCGTCCTGAGCCATTTGCCACACAGTCCCGGTGCAGGCCTGGCCCTTGAATGAGCCTAGAGCCTGGCAGCAAAAGCGAGAGGCTTGCAGCTGCCATCTTGACTGCCATCTTAAGATTGTTTGTGGCCATGGGGAGCAATGTTCTTTGTAAGCTGCGTAGCTATGCGACAAGCTGAATATCCCTGTGCAGGCCACGCACAAGTTGTACCCTTTAAATAAACGTGCGAGCGTGGCCACACTTAAAGATTTAAAGGAGCTATGCACTTAAATAAATCACCCTCACTCTCCACAAAAAAAATAGAGGGGATGTTGGTAGGAAGGTCCTGGGGGAGGGAGTTAAGCTTAAATTAGAAGAATCAACTTTCCTGTGTTGATCTTCAGTGACCCCTCTCCCCTGAGGTGCCCACACTCTGTGGGGGTCCCGCTGAACTCCCCAACATCTGCTCTTTTCTTCCCCCATCATTAGGATTGTTCCATGCCCAAGTGAAGTAGGAGACTTGCGAATGCCCTCTTCTAACTCCAACTGGCCCTGGGGCCATTCTGTCCGAGAACGCCCTGGCATGTTGGAGCGGCAGGAGGGGAGCTAGTATAACTGACCTCCGTCCCTTTTCCTGCTTCACTCCAACTGGGAACCAAGTATTCCCTTAGGCGCTCCAATGAAGCAATTCTCCTCTATCATTTGCTACAGTGATGGCCCCCGTTTGAGCAGATGAGATCTTCCTTCAGAAGGTGGCAAGGCCGTCACTGGGAATTTGCAGGATAGCTCCCAGGCAGAATGTTCAAAAATTATTACACCACAGTGACAAACCCTAAGCCCACCGAGGTATATATAAGGAGATAAATGGCAGAGCTGCCTGGGCCATTAGGCTGGACCTCCTCCTTAAACCTCTCCACATCGCCACCTCTCTCCTCCTTTAAGACACTTCTTAAAACCTATCTGTTTGACAGCCCTTGGTTATCTGATCTAATATCTTCCTATGAGGCTTGTTGTCAAATATTCTCAGACAACAATCTGAGAAAGTGCCTGGTACGTTAAAGGTGCTACATAATGGTGTATAGCGGTGAAGTGGAGTGACCCAGTCATACACAGCTTGTTGTTTAGAGCTGCTCAACTGGTCTAACTCCAAAGACACAGTCTTATGCCCTCTTCTGCTCATATGGTAACAATACAGCTGACAGAGTTGAGTTTAAGAATCTTTTTGCTGCTCATGTAACCTCATCACATTTCCTCCAATAACACTCAGAGGTTAGGTGAGAGGAGGCAAAGCTACCTGACAGTGATTTTTGTAAACTTCCTCATTATCCTCATCTACTCCGACCCATTTCAAAGCTCATCATCCTCAATGTCTGTCCCGAAACAAAGTTCCCTCGAACTGTGCAACAGGTGCCTTCTGCAGTTCCTGGAAATCTGCTCCTCTGGCTCATCCCCTCCTCTGCCACGAATACTACTCCACAACCGCCCCATCACATTTAACGTGCTCATCCCACTCAGTCCTGGGTGGACTGTGGGCCACCTTCAATGTTTCTCCTTGTTCTCAAGGGCTCAAAGTCATGAGCCACAGACGTGAGTCCATGTGATGTTCAACTGGGCTGACTATTCATCGCTAGTCTAGGGCTTAACCACCGTAAAGATTGTGGTGATTGCTCCCCTCATGGCCAAGTCTTCCCTGGGAGATAGGAGTGAGCACAAGATTTTCTTCTACACCACCATCACCACCTCCTTAGACCTGCGTCTCCCCCAGCTACCAACCTCACCTCTGAATCAGGATTGGCAACCCTGCAACATTGTTGGGGAGTCTCCAGGATTAAAGATTAACCTCCTGGATATTGCTGCCGCCAGTAAACCTGGTGTAAAATCATAGGGACATTATAAAACATTGTGTTTGTTTTTCCATTTTCCTTGAACACGTTTTTTAATTAGTTTTAAAACTATTGGTGATGGGTTGGGAGGTGTAGGGGAAATAAATGTTGGAGACAAGAGGTCATATGAGAAAACCTTCAGGAATATGTCCAGTCAGAGTTGGCCCCTCCACCTTTGATACCAAATGCAAGAGGCCCAGGGACCTCTTTGTCTTCAAAATAGAGACTGGTGTTTGGTACTGCCGCCTCCTCTATTGCCTGCTCTTCCATGCCCCTCTGGCCCCTGCTCCTCACCTCCCTCATATTGTATTGTTATATTCTTTCAGACTAGCTACAGTTGGACTTGCATCAGCTCAAAGCTCCCTCAGCACTGCAGCATTACTGACACAGTGGGAGGCCTCCAGCGGGCCTGAGCCGACTCAATTCGATTGGTTGCTAAGCCAATCTGAAGGATGAAAAACCAAAGTGGACTGTATGGTAATGTAGTGGCTATGTTACTGGACTAGTAACAGTGCAGAGACCTCCAACCAATTTCACATTCAGAGAGGGAACAGAGTCCTAGGGACCCCATGTTCAATGAGGGAGCAGAGGCTCAGGAACCCCCAACAAGGCCACGTACACGCACTCTTGCATTGATATGGATATGTGTCTGGTCTCTTCTTTCACCTCTTAGGAGTGTCTGTTCTTTTCTTTTGAACCCTGATTCACATATTGACCTACTGTCTCAACCGTCTCTGGTGTTTTCCAACAAGAGGCAGCCATTCTTACCCAATTCTGCAATCGGTGATGGACTGGCACTGGTGGGTGTCTGGCTGACTTTTCCCCTTCCTAATTAAGGGGTGTGGAGGCCAATCATTACTAAATGCTCACTTCTCAAACCCTCTACTTTCCAGCAACCACTCTGGGGCCTGTGGACTGACCTATAACCTTCCTGATGTTTTGCCCAGAAACTTACGGCCCTAACCAGCTGCTGTCTGATAAATTACAGCTTCTTCCAATGCTGCACTGAGAGGGTGCTGCACTGTCAGAGGTGCTGTCTTTCAGATAAGCATTAAACAAAGGCCTGGTCTGTCTTCTCAGGTGGACGTAAAAGATCCCATGGTACTATGGCGATCTACAGTAGGGGAGTCCTGGCCAATATTTATCCCTCAAAACACATCACAAAAATAAATTATCATCAAACAGGTTATTATCCCTGTTTCATTGCTGTTTGTGGGACCTTGCTGTATGCAAATTGGCTGCTGCATTTTCTACATTTTAATTGTGGCTATATGAACACCATGTAGAAGCCCTTGATCCGTTCACAGGACTTCTCTTGAATTCTTGAATTGACGTCCCTAGCAAAGAAGTTCTTGCGAGGTACCACATACCTGATATTGACAGCATGCTCTTCGGAGCTCAGCTTCGCTGGGTCAGCATAAAAAAAGCTGTTTTCTACAGCCAAATGAGCATGGAACCCGCAACATAGGACATCCCAGACATAGGGCAGGATCTTCTGGTTGGCGAGCGGGGGCAGGGATACGCTTGCCGATGCGTAAAATGACGCGGGATGACGTTGGGTGGTACTTCCGACATCACCCCGTGTCATTTCCATTTTCAGGTCGGCGGGGGCGCAGCCAAGTCAGCTGTGCGCCCGCCAACCTGTCAATGGCCTATTGAGGCCATTAAAAAACCAATTTAGATAATTAGTGGACCTGCCCGTCCAACCTTAATGTTGGCGGGCAGGCCAGGAACCCTAGCGGGCATTGGAAAAAGCATGAAACCTTATCCACGGGTGGGATGAGGTCTCATGAGTGATTTAAAATTTGCACATTGAGTTTTAATAAAAGTTCTGGTCATGTCACATGAAGAGACACGGAAGGGAAATGTTAGGATGGTTTTTATTAAAAATTTGAAGTCCGAACCGATCTCCCTGAGGCAGCACTTAGCCTCAGGGAGATCTGTGCGCTCTTTCACATGCATGCGCGAAAGAGCACCCTCCCGGCTGAGGGAATCCCCCCACCGCCTGCACAGGGAATGCACAGCATTTCCTGGCGGACATCACGCTGGGCAGGCTTTAATTGGCCCGCCCACTTAGAATGGTGGCGCGCCCTCAATTGGGGGTGCCGATCGGAGGTGTGCTTGCTTGCGCCCGCTCCCGCACTTCCCCCCCCAACAGGGGGGGATCATTTTTCCCATAGACATTCAGATACTGAATTCTGATTGCCATTCTCAGAGCCTATAAGTTGGACCCCACTAAATCAGAGAAAAACAACCCTGGACAGAAAATGGAGAAGTCTCAAGCATTCTCAACATTTGAAGAGAACAGAGTCAGGTCCCTATAGGACAAGCCAGCACACGGTAGCCTGAATTTTACCTTTGACTGGCGTGCCAGATTGGCGGGCCCGGGAGCGGTCAGGAAATGGTCCGCCGACCACGATTTCACGCTGGCTGGCCAGTTAATGGGCAGCCAGCGTGAAACGCGCGCTGAAAAGCTCAGCGCTGCCGGGAAGAGGGCAGGCGATGACGTTTCCACGGGCGCGGGTGAGCGCTGTGTGAAAGCTCCCTGAAGGCAGACAGCTGCCTCAGGGAGCTGGAGACCTGAAAAAGCTAAAATAAAGGTTTTAAAAGCTGACAAAAGTATCCATGCATCATAATAAAATCACATGAAAATATAGATGATAAAAATGCTGTCCATTTTATTTTATTTCACCACAGAAATTTCACCCCACCCTTGGATGAGGTTTGATGAAAAATGCAAAGGTCGCCTGGCCGATTTGCCTGTCTGACAACTGTAAGGTTGGACGGGTAATGAAAAATTGGAGTCATTTGCACCATTAAGGGACTTAATTGCCCTCTTAATTGTCGGCGGGCACACTTTCAACTTTTGTTTGTGCCCACCAAACAAAATATCGCGCGAGTGCGCGATGACGTCGGTACGCTCACCCGACGTCTGCTTGTGCAATTTTATGCCCGTTCAGGTTGGGCGCATGCCCGCCAACGGGACATAAAATTCTGTCCGACAAAGCCAGTGCCTTCACCAGGCCCTCTGCCCAACAGTGATTTCATGAGTAATATTTGCAATCGGATCTGGAAATCAATACTTTATTTAACACCACACATCAGATGACAAATGGTCTCCTTGATAAACACTCATCTGTGGGAGGGATGGGAGAATCTCTCAGCACTTCCAAAGCACTTTATTGGCTGTAAAGCACTGAGATGTCCCAAGGTTTTGAAAGCTGCTGTATAAATCCAGGGCTTTCTTTTACACGTAGCTACAAATGAACTAATTTAACCAGCTCTGCAACTTCTTCCAAATAAGACTGCAACCGTGTTTTCTTTTAATTTTATATATAGACAGACTGAACAGCGTGTATTTCATATTCATCATATCAACGATAAGAAGTTGTCAACTCTATCAGCAGTTCAACCTTGGGCTCTTTTTCCAGGTGATGATTGATTTAAAGTGTTACATTACATCCTTTCCAGTAGATGGCGCCAAAACTGCATTCAATTCACCCCAGGGACTCCTGTAAAACGCTGACAAAAGGGAAAAAGCCTGCATTTACACAGAACCCTGCACAAGCAGTGGGCGTCTCAATGCATTTTACAGTCAATGAAGCACTTATGAAATGTGGTCACTGTTGCAATGTGGGAAACGTGGTAGCCAATTTGTGCACAATAACCTCCCACAAACAGCAACGTGATATTCACCAGATAAGTTTTCTGTGAGAAAATATTGGCCAGGACGCGAAGGGTAATTTCCCTGCTTTTCTTTAAAATGGATCTTTTACATCCATCTGGGTGGTAGACAGGTCTCAACTTAACTTCTCACCAAAAGGAAGGTAACTCCAACTGAGCAGCCCTCCCTCAGCACTGCACTGCAGTGTCAGCCTTGATTTTTCCACTCAAGTCCTGGAGTGGGACTTGAACTCTCAACTTTCTGACTCAGAGGCAAGAATGATAATGGCTGAACCAATAGAAAGCCTCCAAATCTGTTTCTAAGCTTCGTGAAAGCAATTTAACTTTGATTTTCACACTGGTACGGACCTGCCTTTAACTGAGGCTGGAGATTGGTAGGACTTTTCAATTTATGCACAGTTCATGCTGCATCAATTCCTTCAACAATAGACTGGATAAATATATAGTTAGAAATGAGATTGACAATGTTAGGGGACGTGCAGGTACAACTGTTCCTGTACTGTGAGATGAGGTCAAGTGATATCTGAGGACAGTAGACTAGATTTGAATAATGGAATCGATAAATATGCTGAAGTTTTCCTGAAATCTCTTAGGAAAAGGAGCGTCTCTGCAGAACGTTCTCCCACAAGGTGATGGAGGTGGATTGTTTATGGTCTTTGGAAATATTGGGTTTGATGGGGCTGTAAGGACCCTGACAGACTGGGCTATAGGAAGGTGTAGTTATGACTCCTTCCACCCATCAGGATGGAGAAGGGGAAGTTGGGTGCATAACAAAAGAGTCTTTGTTAGGTAAAAGAGCCCAAGGTTGAACTGCTGATAGAGTTGCCAACTTCCTATTGTTGTCTTGATGATTATTAAATATGCACTGTTCTGTCTGTCTATATATAACATTAAAAGAAAGCAGTCTTATCTGGAAGAAGCTGAAGAGCTGGTTATCTGCTTTTCACCTGGGCCTTCACAGGACAAAAGGCCTTTTCTTCATTACATGCCTTTCAATGTTCCACCACCACCTCTCTCCATCTCTCGACTCTTCCACTGTTGTTAAATTATCAGACTGCTTGTCCAACATCCAGCACTAGATGAGCAGAAATTTCTTCCAATTAAATATTGGGAAGATGGAAGCCATTGTTTCCAGTCTCCGCTCCAAACTCTGTTCCCTTTCCACTGATTTCCGACAACTGTCTGAGGCTAAGCCAGTCTGTTGGCAACCCCGGTGTCGTATTTGAACCTCAACTTTGCTTCCGACCACATACCTGCGCTATCACTATGACTGCCTATCTCCTCACCTATAACCTCACCTAACTTCACTCCTGTCTTAGTTCATCTGCTGCTGAAACTCTCACCCATGCCTTTGTTATCTCTAGACTTGGCGATTCTAACACACTCCTGGCTGGTCTCCGACATTCTATCTTCTGTAAATTTGAAGTCATCCAAAACTCTGCTGTCCACGTCCTTGCTCACACCAAGAGTCTTTCACCCATCGCCCCTTGTGCTTGTTGACCTACATTGGCTCTCAGTCAAGCAACACCTCAGCCGGAACTTTCCGTTCCATTGGCATCGGGCATCATGGTGGACGGGGGTGGGTGGGGTGGGAGACTTGGGGAACAATATGGCAAGAAGGTCAGAAAACGGTTTTACACCATCATGGGACCAGCTTGCGATTATCTGCTCCATCTGTCAATGGCAGGCCACGTTTCCCACAGCTGCACGTTGGGATTTGCATCTAATGATAAGCCCTGCTCACTGGAATCATCCCCCTACCTCAAATTTACCGCCCATGTCGGCGTGACTTCAGAACGACGTGCTTCACAACTGCCTTAAAAAGGCGTACGCCTGGCGACCTGAAATTTCGAGGGGAACTCAGAGGTGAGTGCGCACAACCTTGCACAGCGCTCGCGAGCATCACCCGTAGGATATCAAGGAAGAGGCGCCTGCATTCGGGAGGGAAACAGGCAAGTCGCTTTATCCCGGCTGGCCTTCAGTGCAGAGCTGAGGCAAGGTTTCCAGTGCGGGTCAGGCTGGGAGTGGGGAATGGTTGGGGGCAAGGCAGTACAGACTGAAGGAAGTGCACAGGTGGGGAGGGGCGAGGCGGGGAGGGGATGGTGAGGGAAATGGCCACGCGCTTGGAAAATCTTGTCAAAAGTGAGCATTCTTCCACAGCTGAGACCGTTCAGCTGCAGCTCCATTGATGTGTTCGGAGTCAGGCCCGTGAAGCATTTCTGTCCACTCAAGCAACACAAAAGCATCAATGTGCCACCAAACGCTCCAGAAACTTTCACCCCTTGGGCGCAGACTACAAATCAATGTGTGTTTTAGGGGGCAGCAGAGCAATTGGCCGACTGGGCAGGTTGTACAATCCCCTTGTGAAAGGCGGCCATGGAGCAGTCACCGGTGGAGGTGCTCACAGCCCCTTGTAATGTTGTTATTAAGGTTTGGACCAGTCTCCCCCATGGTTCAAGCTAACAGTGCAGCCTTGCAGTGTGGGTTAGGAGAATGCCTGTGCCTGAGCTGACAGCACAGCATGCAGTCCAATGGGCAAACCTTCGCCAATCGGTCAGGTGGAGTGGGGCGGAAGTGGGTGGGGTTTTGGACAGCCAATGAGAGCACTACACACTGGCCATCCAAACGGTGGCCAGCACTCTCCTGTGTGCATGAAGGGGCTTCAAGAAAGGTTCTTAGTACGCCCATGCTAACCCATGCATCTCTCTCTTTGACCCTGCAGGAGGAGACCATCAGGATCACAGAGCCTGGTGATTTAGCGATATGGCTCATGGCTTACAGGGAGCAGAGAAGAAGAAGCAGAGAGCAGCAGGGGTGCCTGGCTCGGTAAAGGGAGGAGCACGAACCTCAAGATGAAGGGGCAGCAGGGCCCCTCGTCGCTCGTAGGCCCCTCACTAAACCCAGGGTCTATAGGCAGCACCAATCATTTCTGCAGATTACTGAGAACCAGTGTCGCCGAAGACTGTGTATGTCTAGGGACCTGGTCAGTCACATATACCACCTGCTGCAGGATTTGGCACCACAGGGACATGGAGGGCATCCACTGCCAGTGGCCGTGAAAGTGACTGTGGTGCAAAATTCTTAAGCTAGTGGTTCCTTCCAGGGCTCCACAGGTGACTCTCACAGGCCTCCACATGCAAGTGTGTCCAGGAGGTCACGGATGCCATCTTCACAAAGGCACAGAACTTTGTACATTTCACCCGGGATCAGGACAGTCAGGATGTAAGAGCACTGGGATTTGCACAGATCTCAGGTTTCCCACAGGTGCAGGGTGCCATCGACTCCACTCATGTGGCACTCGGATCTCCATGGCAACAAACAGTCAACTATATCAATTGCAAGGGCTTCCACTCGCTGAATGTTCAGCTGATGTGCGACCACCACAAACACGTCCTACAGGTCTCTGCACGATTCCCAGGGAGCGCCTGCAACTCCTAAATCCTTAGCAGGTCTCAGATCTCTGACATCTTCCAGGGTCCAGAGAGGTTGCAGGGTTCGCTACCTGGGGACAAGGTCTACCCACAGAGGACATGGCTTATGACACTCGTGCAGCGGCCTCAAACTGCAACAGAGCGACGTTATGACAAGGCTCATGCTGCAACCCAGACTTTGGTGGAGCAAACGATAGGCATCTTGAAAATGAGATTCCGGTACCTCGACAGGTCTGGTGGAGCCCTGCAGTACAATCCCCAGAGGGTGTCACACATTGTTATCATTTGCTGCGCATTCCAAAACCTAGCACTTCAACAGGGGGAAGAACCTGGCTGAGGAGGAGATGGAGGACCTGCACGTATCTGCCTATGGGGAGGACATCGAAGGGGATGATGATGAGGAGATCCTCGAAGGTGAGGATGCTGGCGATGAGGCCATCGCACTGGCTAGACGAGGCAGGTATGCTAGGGAGGCCCTCGTAGCTGCAAGATTCCAGGAGGATGATGACGCAATGCAGTGAGGATGCTCCATAGACCTTCACACAGCCTCTGAGAATGTCTGACTGTTGTCTGGCTGAGGGCAGCTCACTCGCGCTCTGTGATCAGGGTCATATCATGGAGATGTAGCCGTGAAACTTTAGAAGCATCTGATCCTTTGTCCACCTTCAGCACCTGACCCTTTCAGGAGCACAGCATCACTGGTCATAGATACTGAAGAGATGGGTGTCAGCCACACCTTAAAGGTGCTGAGAGGACACAGAGAGATGGTGGAAATCTGTGACACCTTCCCACGACATTCTGGCAGCAATGACCAGCACCGTCGAGGTGCAGGCATCGGTAATGTGTCCAGGGAATGTGAGGCCAGACCATCACTTTGGTCTGAAGGTTACACACTGCACAGGGAAAAGGCCCTGGACTGAGACACCTGACTTTATCTTGTGCAGGAACCAAGGTTTCACATCTGAGTGACAGGAACACTGCTCATCATAACAAGAAGCCATAGGCAGGGAGACACTCTTGGGAATTTATTTAAAATAGTGAACATTATGTACAAGCAATTAACACCTGTGCCCAGGCTGTGCAACTACATCTTGTTAACAGAGATGTCAGCTGTGGCTCAGTTCATAGCACCCTCGCCTTTGAATCAGAGGGTTGTGGGTTCGTGTCCCACTCCCAGAAACCAAGAACTGTGATTGTACTCGAAAGAGTTGCAATCTGTGGCTGTTGATAACTCGAAAGAGTTTCCAGCAAGGTAGATTTCTTAACCGGGGTCGAGTTCTCGTCATAAACCAGCTGATCGCCGCCATGTTGTGGTACCGGCTGGTCACTTTGACCCCTCCCCCGGACTTTGTCGTGAAAATCCAGAGAATGCTAGTCGACTTCTTCTGGGACAAAAGATTGCACTGGGTCGCTGCTGAGGTTCTGAGTCTCCCGCTTAGGGAGGGCGGTCAGGCGCTAGTGTGCCTACGCACGCAGGTGGCGACTTTCCGTCTTCAGACCCTGCAGCGATACCTTTATGTCGAGCCTCCTCCGAGATGGTGTGCCCTGGCGACGTATTTCTTCCGCCAGGTGCACGGCCTGAATTATGACGTGCAGCTCCTGTTTGTAGATCAGAGGGGCCTCGGTGGCTCCTTCCAGGTGTTGCCCGATTTTTACCAGGACCTGATCAAAGTCTGGAACGTGGTCGCCACGCGACGCAGCTCTCCCCCGTCAGGAGTAGCGGCTATCGTCAGAGAGCCGCTGCTCAGGAATCCGCCCCTCCGTCCCTTTCAGTGGCTGGCAGAGAGGAGGGCTGTGGCTGCCGGGGTGACCAGGGTCGGGGACGTGCTGGGTGGCGGAGGACTGGGCTGGATGCTCCCGCAGGAGTTGGCGCGCCGCGTGTCAGTGAGTGTCCAGGTCACAGCCGATGCCATCCAAGACCTAAGGACGGTCGTGCTCGGACCCGATGTCATTTTAGGTCTCGAGGTGGCCCAGGTGCGCGGTGATCTTCCGTCTGAACGTTCCCCTGTTCGGACGGAATTCCACATTGGCCCCAAGCCCCGAACCCTCCCTCGGGTGCCGGTGCCCTGCAATAATATGAGCCGCCTCGGGGACATGCCCTCCGTGCCATTTGGCATGGTGCGGAGGGGTTTTCTGTATGGACTGCTGCTGCACACCTTCCATTTTCTCGCCCTGGTCCGCCGCCTGGACACGCCCTGGCGTGCCTTGTTGCCGTCCGGCGGCGGAGGCCCCCGATGGGAGGCCCTCTACGGAGGTGTTCTCCCTCTTTCTATCAGGGACCTGGGTTGGAGGGTGTTGCATGCAGCAGTCCCCTACAATAGGAGGATGTTTAGGTTCACGGACTCCCAGGACACTTGCCCTTTTTGCGGTCTTGTGGAGTCCGTGGACCACGCATATATAGGATGTCTTAGGCTGCACTCCCTTTTTAGTTATTTAAAAAATCTCTTATTACTATTTTGTTTGCACTTCAGTCCCAAGCTCCTGATCTACGGACACCCGGTGCGGAAGGGGGTCGGGAAGGAGGAGGACCTCCTCGTGAACCTGCTCCTGGGCCTGGCCAAGTTGGCCATCAACAGGTCCAGGCAGCGGGCGATCGACGGGGGAGTCCCGCCCGATTGTTTGTCCCTCTTCCGCGGCTACGTTCGCGGCCGGATGTCCCTGGAAAGGGAGCACGCGGTGTCTGCCGGCACCATCAAGGCCTTCCGTGCTCGGTGGGCACCGCGGGGTCTGGGGTGTTTTGTCAACCCCTTTAATCACATCTTAGTTTGATGTTTGTAAGGTTCCTTTAAAAGTTTTTCCTTGATTTTACAGCTGACCTGACTTAGGGGCTGTGCTTGATTTCTCCCTTGTTTTTTGTTAATTTAGTTTATTGTTTTGACTCAAAAGAGTTACATCTTGTTAACAGAGGTGTCAGCTGTGGCTCAGTTCATAGCACCCTCGCCTTTGAATCAGAGGGTTGTGGGTTCATGTCCCACTCCCGGAAACCAAGAACTGTGAATGTACTTGAAAGAGTTACATTCTGTGACTGTTGATAACTCGAAAGAGTTACATCTTGTTAACAGAGGTGTCAGCTGTGGCTCAGTTCATAGCACCCTCGCCTTTGAAATAGAAGGTTGTGGGTTCATGTCCCACTCCCGGAAAAACAAAGTCAAGATCTGTGAATGTACTCGAAAGAGTTGATTCCATACTCGGCCAAATACTGCTTGCTGTCAACGGCAGTCAATCTCACGTTCTAAAAGAGAGGTGTCAGCTGTGGCTCAGTTCATAGCACCCTTGCCTTTGAATCAGAGGGTTGTGGGTTCATGTCCCACTCCCGGAAACCAAGAACTGTGAATGTACTCGAAAGAGTTACAATCTGTGACTGTTGATAACTCAAAAGAGTTACATCTTCTTAACCTTCCTAACCCTGCTGCTCCATCTTGGTACTCCCTGGACATCCACAGCAGAGGTGCCAGTTAACTGTGATGCCCTGTCTGTGATGACCTTACCGGGCATCCTTTGGTGGGCTGAGACCTGGAGGGCCCTGGCCTGCTTTCGGGGTCCTGCTGTGTGGCAGTGGCACCCTCCTCGGCCTGTGGAGCTGGAGCTGCTGGGGTCACAAGGAGAGTGGATTTGGATGGGCTGGACACTCCTGGGGTCACCTGGGTGGATGGCCCTGGGGTGTGCACCTGCTGATCCTCCTCCCAATAGGTGCCCAAGGACCCCTGGCTGACTCCCTGTGGAGAAGGGGTAGTTGGAGTGAGATTGAGCTGCCCGGCACCGCTCTCACTTTGTGACACTGTTGGAAGTCAAATAAGGTGTCAGCGATGGAGTTCAGCCTGCACAACAGTGCAGGACTGATGTCCTGGACCAAGGTCTCCATGGCAGCTGCCATCCTGCCAGTGTTGACCTCGGTGCGTTGGTATGACACCACTATCACCTCAGCCTGAAGGCAGACAGACTCCCCCATCATGCCTTGCAATCTGAGGAGTGCAGCGGACATCCCTTCCTGATGTTCCCCAGCTTGCCTTTGCAGCTCCAGCAACTGAGGTATGACTGAATCCAGAAGCTCCTCATCTGACTTGCTGGCCTTTTTCTGGCCTCTAGCAGTCCTCTGAATGCCGGAAGCCTGGGAAGTCCCTGCCCCCGCCTGCTGTGGATCAGACAGTGAGATGTGCTCACCAGACTGTGACCCCGAGTCTATTCTAGAACTAGGCCCCACCAAGGTGTGTGTCTGCATGCTGGTGGAGGATGTGGGTGAGCACTGTGACGGATCTTCAATTAGATTGTCATCAGATCCTTCTTCCAAGGCGTCTTTGGGGCTTGAGTCGAAGACTTGGGTTGTGGACCCCCTCAGCTGCTTCCCAGATGTGCCTGCAAAAGCAAAGAGAGATACTTAGAGAATGGCGGAGGCCTGTGAACGAGAGAACTGAATCACAGCATGGTTGTCTGATGGATGTTGCACTGCTGGATCCTCACTTGGTTGAGCACTGCCGACCTCACTGTGAATGGCACCATGGACAGGATGAGGTCACGATCCACAGGGCAGATGAAGGTCTGTGTGAGAGAGTGAATGGTGATGCCCCTTGTACTGGCAGTGAGTGAGACCCCTGTGGATGTGTGATGGGTTTGTGAATGTGTGAGTTGAGAGTGATGAGAAGAGTGACTTACCCTGGCGGAACAAAGGAGATCATTCATCATCTTTTGCAAACTGGGTGGCTGTCCTCTTTTGCAGGGTGTTGGCGCTGACTACTGCCTCCCATGCTGTATTGATGACCTTGCTTGCTGGTCTTCACCTTGACCGGGGGAGAAGACTTCACGGTGGGCCTTCACTGCATCCAGTAGGCACCCGAGGGAGGCGTCGCTAAATCTGGGGATAGCATGTTTCCTCCCTTTGGCAGCCATGACTTTGTAGCAGCTTTTTATCCCTTAGAGAGAACTAGCTCTGTGCATGGGCACCCTTTTAATATGGCGCCCAGATTAGTGAAGGCCTGAGGTGATGGTCGGGCGGGCAAATCAGAGGCCAGTGAACCAGCATATTTCCCCAGGAATGCATTATTAATGAGGGAGTGAAAACCCGCCATTGCAGCCGAAAGGTAAAACATCCTTTTGCCTGCCCACTACCACACTTTGTGCAAATCTGGGGTCATTCTGCCCCTCAATTTTTCAAATCCTGTTTTGGTCTCATCCTGTAATCTTCCCCAACCATACAGACCCTCTGCGTTATCTGCGCTCATCTAATTCTGTCTTCTTGAGCATCCCTGATTTTAATTACTCCACTATTGGTGGCTGTGCCTCCAGCTGCCTAGGACCTAAACTCTGGAATCTCCTCCCTAAACCTCTCCGACTCTCTCTCTCTCTTTCCCCTTTTAAGCTGCTCCTTAAAATCTGCATCTTTAACAATGTGTTTGGCCCTCTGCCCTAATATCTCCTACGTGGCTAGGTTTTGCTTTATAATGTTCCCGTGACGCAATTTGGGATGATTTATCATGATAGAGGTTCTATATAAATGCATGTTATTGTTGTGGTTCCTGATTTCCTCCCTCCCCAATAGGTAACAAATAGGCACCCTGGTCATCTTTCTTACTGATGCATTGGCATTAATTATATGATTATCCGCAAAGTTGGCTACAATAGTGTAGTGGTTACGTCACTGGAGTAGTAATCCCAAGACCTGGAGCTGTAATCCCAAGACCTAAACTAATAATCCAGAGTATAGCATTTGAATTCTCCTGAAATCTGGTACCAATAAATATATAAACCAGTAAATAAAAAGTGACTGTGAAGCTTTAGGGTTATTGTAGAAAACCGACTGGTTTACCTGGTTTGGCCTTATCCATCCTCTGAAATTACCTAGCCAAGCAATTCAGTCAGGTCAACTAGGGATGGGCAATTAAGTGTTGACGTTGCCAGTAGTGCCTACATGCTGAGAACAACTGATAAAAATTGGACCAGGTGATCCAATTTCTGGGTGTGTTGTGTGGAAATTCATAAACTGAACACCAAAATTCAGTTTTAAAAAAAGAACTAAAGTCAATTTTTTGAATGAATTTTCAGGAAAGCAGTCAGATTTTGAACCTTGTTTTGCATTTGGTGAAAACTAAGCCCCTAAGATTAGTTTGAGGGTCACAGTGCGCTGTTTGCTGTTGATTCTACCCCATAATTGACCTTTCATTCCTCATTCGACCCTATCACTGCCAATTCAGTGGTTGCATTCGTTCAAAGGTGCTGATTGACCTAATAGCTGAAATTATTTCACCCAGCGGTTTCTTCACATCCAATTATTCTGTTGCTCTCCAGGAATCCACATACAAATCATACCAACATTAACAGTAATTGTGGAATAAATGCAACACAATTTATCCAGGACTACTTCTTCTTCAGTTGAAAAGCATCTGCTGCAGTTTCCATAATTATTGATCGGATTTTCATCCTTTCTTAAATGCAAGTCCGTTCCATTTTTTCTGTCTCTCCTTCCTCCCCTGTCCCTTACAATTTTCTCTCTGTTCTTAAAAAAGAGTGTAGGTTTTTGCTGATTGAGGCAGGGTTTCCTGGGCACCAGCCAACCCCCAGACACCTGACTTTAAAATGAATGAGGAGAGCCAGAGGAGGCAGGAGAATACACAAAGGATGAAAGAGCTTATATTGAGGTAGCGACTTATAGTTTCCTCAGGTTATCCGAAAGTACCAATGAATTTCTTCTGAAGCACCATCATTGTTGAGCACAAAGAGTAGACAAGGCAAATGACCCAGTCTAAAACAAAAACAGAATTACCTGGAAAAACTCAGCAGGTCTGGCAGCATCGGCGGAGAAGAAAAGAGTTGACGTTTCGAGTCCTCGACCCAGTCTGTTTGTTTTCTATGTTGTGTCAGTTGAGAGAGAAACTGTTGTTCAGGACACTGGGACATTTCTTGGTCATCTTTGCGATGAGTCATTGAGTATTGGATTATGGTCTCAATCAAAAGAGAGAATAGAACCACCAGCAATGCAGCTGTTCCAGAGCTGTACTGGAGTGTTACCTTAACCTTGCTGCCATGCGAGTGCCGTCTTCCTCACTCCCCTCCCATCACCCCCTGGCCATGTTGTATTTCACCACTTTGAACCCGACAAGCTGCTTAATTGACACACTATTTGAGTAGGCAGCTCGACGGTTCTATTTAAATGAGGCCTGAGCCTCAACATGGCTCCGGCCTCATGGTTGTCAGTGCAGGGAGTTCGCTGACACAGTTCACCCAAAGGTTAAAACCTACCACAGGGAGTCAAACAGAGCAGAAGACAGTGGGAGAGGTTATGCGGTAAACTACTTGAAGAGCTGCAACATTGACCCTATTTGGAACTGAAATAAAATATAAAAGATAACCATGAATCCAATCGAAAGTTCAATGGATAATTAGGTCTAAGCTAAAAGGTTTTCAATTAGTCTATTACAATTAACCTAAGACCTTGCATAACTGATAACCTGGATTGTACCAATTTTAATTTACTGAAGCTGATTTTTCTGTTGGACACTATTGGATAAGTTATTAATTAATTATGTTCCTGTAAACTAATTTTTGTGCTTTTCTTGGCAGGATTGCTGTTGGACAACTTGTTAGTATTCAAAACAAAAACAGAATTACCTGGAAAAACTCAGGAGGTCTGGCAGCATCGGCGGAGAAGAGAAGAGTTGACGTTTCGAGTCCAATGACCCTTCAACAGAACTGAGTGTAGTTAGGAGAGGGGTGAAATATAAGCTGGTTTAAGGTGGGGGGTGGGGCGGGGGGGAGAGAAGTTGAGGGGGGGGTGTGGTTGTAGGGACAAGCAAGCAGTGATAGGAGCAGAGAATCAAAGGATGTCACAGACAAAAGGATCAAAGAGGTGTTGAAGGTGGTGATATTATCTAAGAGAATGTGCTAATTAAGAATGGATGGCAGGACACTCAAGGTACAGCTCTAGTGGGGGTGGGGTGGAAAGATTGACAAGGTATTAGTTGTAGATTTAAAAATAATGGAAATAGGTGGGACAAGAAAAATCTATATAAATTATTGAAAAAAACAAAAGGGAGGGGGAAGAAACGGGGTGGGGATGGGGGGAGGGAGTTTAAGATCTAAAGTTGTTGAATTCAATATTCAGCCCGGAAGGCTGTAAAGTGCCTAGTCGGAAGATGAGGTGTTGTTCCTCCAGTTTGCGTTGGGCTTCACTGGAACAATGCAGCAAGCCAAGGACAGACATGTGGGCAAGAGAACAGGGTGGAGTGTTAAAATGGCAAGCGACAGGGAGGTTTGGGTCTTTCTTGCGGACAGACCGCAGGTGTTCTGCAAAGCGGTCGCCCAGTTTGCGTTTGGTCTCTCCAATGTAGAGGAGACCGCATTGGGAGCAACGAATGCAGTAGACTAAGTTAGGGGAAATGCAAGTGAAATGCTGCTTCACTTGAAAGGAGTGTTTGGGCCCTTGGACGGTGAGGAGAGAGGAAGTGAAGGGGCAGGTGTTGCATCTTCTGCGTGGGCATGGGGAGGTGCCATAGGTGGGGGTTGAGGAGTAGGGGGTGATGGAGGAGTGGACCAGGGTGTCCCGGAGGGAATGATCCCTATGGAATGCCGCCAGAGGGGGTGAAGGGAAGATGTGTTTGGTGGTGGCATCACTTGCCGATGGGTAGCCATCCATTACCCGATTCAGCCACCACGAAAACAGTCAGGAGTCAGGAACGTGGCGGAAAACCGGCCAGCTGGCCGGTGTAGGGAAATTCTGCACCTGCCCCTCTCCATTCCTGCCACCATATTGGTACCAAAATCCTGTTCTAGCTGTCAGCCATGGCTTAGTTGGTAGCTCCTCTTGCCTCTGAGAAGGTTATGCGTTCAAGTCACATTCCAGAGACTTGAGTACAAAATTCTTGGCTGGCACTCCAGTGCAACTTTAAACTGTCTATGTTCTCAGGGAGATAGAAAGAGCCTATGGCACTATTTTGAAGAAAAACAGGGGAGTTATCCTTGGCGTCCTGGTCAATATTTACCTAACATCACAAAAACAGACTACCTGGTCATTATCACATTACTGTTTGTGGTACCTTGCTGTGCACAAATTAGTTGCCGTGTTTTCTACATTACAACAGTGTCTACACTTTCATTGGCAGTAAAGCACTTTAAGACATCTGGTGGTCATGAAACAGGTTATATAATTGCACTTCTTTCTTTGCTGTCTCTGGTGGGTCAGAATATACTCAGAGATGGTAATGGAAGAGTCTGGGATACTGACTGTAAGGTATGATTTGGTGAGTATGACTATGTTGGGCTGTTGCTTGACCAACCTGTGGGACAGCTCTTACAATTTTGGCACATTGCCAGATGTTAGTTGGGAGGACTTTGTAGGGTTGACTGGGTGTGTCTTTCTTATGCCTGGTACCTAGGTTGATGCCAGTGGGTCCGTCCAGTTTTATTCTTATTCAACATTTTTGTAGCAGTTTGATGTAACTAAGTGGTTTGCTAGGCTATTTCTGAGGCAGTTAAGTGTCAACCAAATTGTTGTGGGTCTGACGTCACATGTAGGCCAGACTGGGTAAGGATGGCAGTTAAGGATGGCATCTGGTAAGTGCCACAGCAAAGGTTATTGCAGAAAATAAAAGCCCATGGTGTAGGGAGTAACATATTAGCGTAGATAGAAGACTGGCTAGCTAACAGGAAACAGAAAGTAGGCAAAAGTGTGTCGTTTTCCAGTTGGCAAGATGTAACAAGTGGTATGGCACAGAGATCAGTGCTGGGGCCTCAACTTTTTACAATTTATATAAATGACTTGGATGAAGTGATTGAAGGGATGGTTGCTAAATTTGCTGATGGCACAAAGATAGGCAGGAAAGTAAGTTGTGAAGTGGACATAAGGAGGCTATAAAGGGATACAGATAGGTTAAGTGAGTGGGCAAAGAACTGGCAAATGGAGTATAATATGGGAAAATGTGAAATGGTCCATTTTGGCAGGAAGAAAAAAAAGGAGGCATATTATCTAAATGGTGAGAGATGGCAGAGCTCTGAGATGCAGAGGGATCCGGGTGTCCTAGTGCATGAATCGCAAAAGATTAGTATGCAGGTACAGCAAGTAATTAGGAAAGCTAATAGAATGTTATTGTTTATTGTGAGGGGAATTGAATACAAAAGTATGGAGGTCATGCTTCAGCTATAGAAGGCATTGGTGAGACCACATCTGGAGTGCTGTGTACAGTATTGGTCACCTTATTCAAGGAAGGATGTAAATGCATTGGAAGTAGTTCAGAGAAGGTTTACTAGACTAATACCTGGAATAGGTGGGTTGTTTTATGAGGAAAGGTTGGACAGGCTAGACTTGTATCCACTGGAGTTTAGAAAAGTAAGAGGCGACCTGACTGAAATATATAAGATCCTGAGGCCTTGACAGAGTGGATGTGGAAAGGATGTCTCCATTTTTGGGAGAATCTAGAACTAGGGGTCACTGTTTAAAAATAAGGGCTTGACCATTTAAGACAGAGATGAGGAGAATTTATTTTCTCTCAGAGGTTCGGTGAGTCTTTGGAACTCTCTTCCTCAAAAGGCAGTGGAAGAAGAGTCTTTGAATATTTTTAAGGCAGAGCTAGATAGATTCTTGATTAGCAAGGAGGTGAAAGGTTATCGGGGGTAGGTGGGAATGTGGAGTTGAGGTTAGAATCAGATCAGCTCTGATCTTATTGAATGGTGGAGCAGGCTTGAGGGGCCGAGTGGCCTACTCCTGCTCCTAATTCATATGTTTGTAAAGGACATTAGTGAACCAGATGGGTTTTTACGACAATCCAGTGATTTGGTGGTCACCATTTCCGAGACTCACCTTTTATTTCAGATTTATTAATTAACTGAATTTAAATTCTTCAGTTGCCTTGGTGGGATTTGAACACATAGCTCCAGATCATTAATCCAGGCTTTATAATTACCACTCTAACATACTCGTAATTGTTTATTGGCATTTGACTATGTGCAGGTCGAGCCGAGGCTAAGCATCTTAAACAATCACTCTGAAATTTTTATTGTTCATTTCACAAGTGAGTCATACTTTTAAGGAGCCCTAATTAGAGGCATTAACAAGGTTAGAACATATTTTCAAACTTTTCCAATGCTCTAATGGTCAACCTCCACCAAGTAAACTTCAGCTAACCCAAAATTCCACCAACGGTATCAAACTCTGCATCAGGCCCTACTCACCTTCCCTCCTGGATTTAGTCCTGTAAACCTTCTCTGAACTGCTGAGCCTACATTGGTTCCCAGTCCCCCAGTGCCTCTGGTTTAAAATTCCCATTGTATCTGAGTACATTTGTGCTCCCTCTCTTCCGTCGTTCTCACCAGTTCACTTTTCTCCTTTACGGGCCACCTGAAAATCCATCTTGCCCATTCCTAATTTGTCCTTCTTTGGTTCAGTTCAATTTTTGTCTGATTACATTTCTGTGGACCCATTTTTCTACCTTAAAAGGTGGTGGATATGTGCAAGTTGCTGTTGTTATATTTGAATGCCGACATTATTAATTTGATTACTCTGCAATGATTTTGGTGACCAGGTTATCATTATTACAACATTAACTCTTTTCTCTGCTCATTCAGGAGGGGAGTAAGATTTGGAGTCAGGTGGAAAACTGAAGCTGAAAAAGGCCTTGAGTCAATAGGTGGCTGTTTAACCATGTGAGAAACACACAATGAGACTATTTTACAGTGGACTTGATCAGGTTTCCCTGGCTGAAGGTACAACCAGTGCAACTGGATGTCAACTGTCGAGATAAAAATGTGGACAACATGGCCCAACGTGTCAGTATTGAGTTTCGCAAGCTCAGATGTACCACAGGTTGCCTGCCTTACTTCTGAATCAAAATGTTGTGGCTTCAATCCCATTCCAGGGGAAGGGTTTTACGTCCATCGGGCAGGCGGGTGTGTGCCCGACCCAACAGGCGTAAAATCTCATGTAATGACGTCAGGCGAGCATCCCGACGTCAGCGCACACTCTCGCGAGCTATTGATTGGCGACTGCGCGCAAGAGTTGGTAGTGTGCCCGCCGACAATTAAGAGGCCTATTAAGGCTTTTAAAGTATTAATGAAGTTGTATTTTTCGTTGCCCGCTCAACTGTTCGGTTGGCGAGTGGGCAAATAGGCCAGGCGGCCTTTGCATTTTTTACAAAACCTCATCCATGGGTGGGATGAGGCTTCCAATGGTAACTAAATAAAAAATAAAAATTCCTTAACGGCGTTTTTAACATGTCCCTCCTCATGTGACTGAGTCACATGTGGGGACATGTTTATATCATTTATTAAAGCTTTATTTTCCTTTGTCCAAATCTTCAGCTCCCTGAGGCAGCTCTGTGCCCTCAGGCAGCTGTTAGCGCGTGCTCCCCCGCGCATGTGCACACTTCAGCGTTCGCCCCTCTCCCGCCCCCACCCTGGCAGCGCTGAGCCTTTCAGTGCGCCTTTCACGATGGCTGGCCCGATTGTGGGCGGCAGAAGGTTTCGCGGCCGCCCCCCGGGCCCGTCTGCTGTGCCCACCCGACGAAGGGCAACTCCTGCCCAGGACTGGGATGTGGTCAGAAGGCAGGTTGCTGTGGTTGATTTGTTATAAAGGAAAGGGCTTGTCAGGGCTAAAGGTCTTTCCCTATTTCTAAAAACCTTTCCCATGCTGTAAGAGCGAGCTTCAGACAGAGCGTGAGAAACTACATGCAGGAGAGATCAGTTTATGATATTGACAGGGCTTAATACATAAAAGCCCAAACAGCACAGAGCTAATACCTATTTGATACAGAGCCTGTAGATTTACTACGTTGAAAGACCTTTCAATATTTAAATTATTATCTGTCTGCAGTGCATACAGCACATTAGTCATTCACAATGCCCAGCAGCTTCACTAAGGGCTGCACCATTTTATTAACATCTGCATTAAAGCTAGGTTTTCTTGGTTTAACAGGGATCATATGGAAGCTGATGAAGAGTGAGAGCATCCCTAAGGACACTCTTTCGAGTTACCAGCAGTCACAGATTGCAACTCTTTTTGAGTACAATCACAGTTCTTGGTTTCCGGGAGTGGGACATGAACCCACAACCCTCTGATTCAAAGGCGAGGGTGCTATGAACTGAGCCACAGCTGACACCTCCATCCCTAAGGACAGTGGACCTTGAGGAGCACTATGTTAAATGATGGACCCTAATTAATCTGATCAACACTAATTACATTAGTGTCATTCAACACATTCTTAGCTAAATAGCTGTGGGTGTAATGAACAGAGAATGATTCTGTGTAGAGTTTTTCAGTGAATTCTCCCTCCAACAGACAACATCCTAACCTGACTCATCTCGAAACCCAGTGCAGCAAAAAACAAAAGTAATTTCAGAAGTGCTGCCTTTTTATCGTGTAGGATGATAGATATATCTGATTACTGATAAAAGTTCAAGAATTAAATTAGTGCATAAATCAAGGCTATGGCCTTCCTTACCCCTATTTAAATAGATAAATTGGTCCTCCTTGTTCATGCCAAAGGGCAGAATTTTTAGCTTGGCATGTGGGCATGCACCTGACCCGCTCGAGAATGAAATAGCGTGTGATGTCGTCAGGCAAGAGTCCCGACGTCATCCCGCACTTGCGCGATATTTTGGTCGGCGGGCGCGTACGAAAGTCGGAAGCGCACCCACTGACAATTAAGAGGGCAATTAAGCCCACTAAAGTTCCAATTGTCCCTGATTTTCCATGGTCCGTCCAACCTTACGGTTGGCGGGCAGGTGAATCTGCCAGGTGGACTTTGCATTTTTGATGAAACCTCATCCAAGGGCAAAATGAGGTTTCCGTTATTAAAAAAAAATGTTTGAACAGAATTTTCGTCATCTATATGTTCAGGTGACTAATTCTGATGCGTGGACATTTTTTTCTGGATCTTAAAATCTTTATTGATCACTTTTAAATTCCTCAGCTCCCTGAGGCAGCTCTCTGCCTTCAGGGAGCTTTCATTCGGCGACCCCCGCACCCGTGCTAATGTTGGAGCCCGCCCTCCTCCCGCCCCCACCCCGGCAGTGTTGAATATTTCTGCGCGCGTTTCACGCGTTAATTGGCCAGCCAGTGTGAAATTGCGGTGGAGGGCCAATCGCAGTCAGCATTCCATTCCCCGCCTGCTCCCAGGCCCGCCGGTTGTGCGCACCCCTCCAAACTAAAAGTCCTGCCCCTCTCAGATGAGAGGTTAAACTGAGATCATCAGCCCCACCAGCAGGATGGGTCGGTTGGGGGAGGGGAGGAGATGGGGGAGTATGGGGAAGGGGACAAGGGGAGTATGGGGGAGGAGGTGAGTTCCCCTCGTGCCCTGACTAATATGTATCCCTCAACCAACATCACTGAAAAAATTGCTGATCTGATCATTGTCTCATTGCTGTGTGTGGGAGCTTGCTGTGCACAAATTTGCATCTGTCGGCGTGATTTTCCGCACCCGCCCGCCACCATGATCTTCCGGCAAAAGTCAATGGACTTCTGGCTGGGGCACCGCCTCACTCACGATGGGGCTGGAAAATCCTGACCTGTGTGTCTTACATTACAATAGTGACAACAATTCTAAATTATTCATTGGTTGGCAAAGGCTCCAGGATGCCCTGGGGTCATGAAAGCCTTTCGTTCCTTTATTTCAATAAATGAGTCTAAACTCCTCGTGCATATGATTTAAATAATTAAATCCTGAACCTTGGAGCAGACTTCAAGCTTTGAACAGAACAGAACAGAGCAGATGCTTCATGCTCCAATCTCAGATGCCTCACCACCACCAACTAACAGCGCCCCACCCCACTCTCCTGCCCACCTCCGACCCCCACCCCACACCCATCCCCAATCCCAACCTTAGCATTCTCACCTGGACCAATAGGACCAATTTTCTCTCCTCTGCTGGATTCTGTTTTAGTCATCAACCTCAACCAGACACAGTGCTCCGCTCCACTTTTTAAAAATTCTTTCATGGGGTTTGGGTATCAATGACTGGGCCAGCGTTTATTGCCCATCCCTAATTTCCCTTGCGAAGGCGATGCTAAGCCACCTTCTTGACCCGCTGCAGTCCATGTGGTGCATGCCTTCTTAGAGAGGGAGTTTCAGGATTTTGACCCAGTGACATAACAGCGATATAGTTCCAAGTCAGGATTTTGTGTGGCTTGGAGGGGAACTTGCAAGTAGTGGTGTCCCCATGCATCTGCTGTCCTTGCCCTTCTCAGTGGTAGAAGTCACAGGTTTGGAAGGTGCTGTTGAAGGAGCCTTAGTGAGTTGCTGCAGTACATCTTGTATACAATACATGCTGCTGCTGCTGTGCAATGGTGGTGGAGGGACCGAACATTTAAGATGGTGGATGAGATGCCAATCAACTGGGCTGCTTTGTCTGGATGGTGCTCAGCTCCTTGAGCGTTGTTGGAGCTACACTCATCCAGGCAAATGGAGACAATTCCATCACACTCCTGACTTCTGCTTTGTAGATGATGGACAGGCTATAGGGAGTCAGGAGATGAATTAGTCGCTGCAGAATTCCCAGCCTCTGATCTGCTTTCGTAGCCATTGTAATTATATAGCTGGTCCTGTTAAGTTGCTGGTCAAGGTAACTCCAGGATGCTGATGGTGGGGGATTTGGCGATGGCAATGTCATTCAATATCAAGGGGAGATGGTTAGATTCTCTCATGTTGGAGATGGTCATTGCCTCACACTCAAGTGGCACGAATGTTACTTGCCAAGACTGCCCAAGACTGAAAGTTGCCCAGCTCCATATGGACATAGGCTGCTTCAGTTTCCAAGGAGTCATGAATGGTACTGAACATTGTGCAATCATCAGTGAACATCCCCAGCTCTGGCTTATGCCTTCAGCCCATTCCCGGGTACAGCAGACCCAGATTCTGGGAGGGTGGCAGAGGCACCAAGACACTGATTCAGGGAAAAGGATGAGGCATGCTGCAGAATCTGAGACAATGGGTCTGCCAGATCCTGAGAAAAGGGAGAACAGGACACTTAGAGATAGCAACAAGAGAACCAAGAAGACTGGCTGCTTGATGATTGGGGGCTCACAATCTTTAAGTTAATGGTAAGAGTGAGACTTGGAAGTGGTGATGCAGAAGAACATCTTCATTATTGGGTTGGGTGGGGGAACTTGATGTGGTGTCATTGGAAGATATGAGCATTTGGTGCAAGACTTTAATTGCATGGGCAGACGGCTGAGAGGCATGTAACTGATGTGATTTCAGTTTCATGTGATGCTCTGTATCTCCCAGGATGTATTTTGTGAAGTGGCTCAGCTGTAAAACCTTACCTCTCACCAACACCCTTGTTATCAGCCATCTCCATGAGGACCAATATTGAACGGATTCTACATATGGCTGGTGGTCTTGATACAGCGTTGTCTACATTACACACGAAGGCCAGGATTTTCCATTCGTCGGGGGTGGGGGTGGTGGGGGGGGGGTGTGGGGGTGGGCGGAGGGGTGCTCTGTGAAGCGGGTGGGGGCGATTGTGGAGCTAACCGCTGCCCACGATCGGCTCCGCACCGCGATTTCACATGGGCGGGCCAATTAAGGCCCACCCAGCGTGGATCACGAGTGGTAGCACCTCAGGAAGGTTGAAGCGCTTTAAAAATAAATAAATAAATAAATGCAACAAAAACTTGATGAAACATGTCCCCTCATGTGAGTATGTCAGATGAGATGGGACATGTATTTATTTTTCAAAAGAAGTTTTCATTTAATTTGTAAACGCTTTAGGAAACCTCATCCTGCACGCGGATGAGATTTCCTAAAAAAAAGTAAAGGCTGCTTGGCTTTTTCGCTTGCCCGCCAAATGTAAGGTTGGGCGAGCAGCACGCCAAATGGAAAATTCTGCCCAAACTTCCTGGTATTAAATGTGGCAAAATCTGTAATTTAAGTCTGTCACCTGGTCAGACACAGCCAGGGCCAGCTAAATTAGCACTGTGTTCCATCATTGGCCACATCTCACTCAGTGCCTGGAATTGCTTCCTCTTCTGTTCTTCCTGTGACATTATGAGGGCTGATTTATTCCTATTTCGCCTCAACCAATGGGGATTGTGGGGCAGAAATCACTCTGCACTACAACATAATCAGAACACAGGGCAAAATTGTTTACTGTGGCTGAACCATCTCCTAGCCTCTTCATAGTTATTGCTGTCTGTGGGCAACATCAACTCCAGGCTTGAGTATTGTCTAATTGGGTAACTCCGGAATGTCCCATAGACGGCTGATCAATTCTATTCTACGTTGAGAAAAATATGTTACATAATTCAAAATACTTTGCACTTGAAGTATGAATCTTGATCGATTTGTATTTCTCTAGTGATCTTTTTCAATTTGAAAATAGCAATTCCCTAGTTTTCCATAAGTTATTCTATCTCGATAACCCTCAAAGATAAGAAGAATATAAGAAATAGGAGCAGGTGTAAGTCAAATGGCCCCACGAGCCTGCTCCACCAGTCAATAAGGTCATGGTTGATTGTCTATCTCAACTCCATTTTTTCACCCTCTCCTTGTATCCTTTGATTCCCTTGGTGTACAAAAATCAATCATTTTCAGTATTGAATCTGCACAATGACTGAACAACCACATCCCTCTAGGATAGATAATCCCAAAGATGTTTATTTTTGCCACCTGGGTAAATTAGTGGCGTTGCCTACTTACTAATTTTCATCTACTTTCAACTGATAGATCAGAAGTTATGAAATGCATTTGGTAGCAAAGAAGAAACTCTGCAGACACTAGAAAGTGTAGTGGAAGCACACAAGGGATTTGTAGTCCAGACTGAAGCCTGATAATCTCCTCTCTCCACACTTCTTAGCCAATAGTTCAAAGCTGAGCATTAAATTGAGACTAACAAATGCATACATTAAAGTGATGGTCATTATTGCCAGAGAATGGAACAATTTGCCCCTGTGAACATATACCCTGTGGCATAGATAAAAATACATGTTTACTCCCCCTTGAAGGATTCTCAAAATTCCCACATTTTTCATATCATCAACAAGGATATGACTTTTGGATTTTATAACAGAGGACCCAACTGCTGAGTTAAGTGTAGAACCCTGCAGACAGGAGGCTACAACGAGAGAAGACAGAATACGCATTCTTCCCTTTAAAACAATCAACCTACAGAAAGACTTCATCTTACATGAAACTAAAGCCCATCAAAATCTTGCATAAATAATCGCTACTAACTACTAAGGCAGGATGGCCGCAATCAATGCAATTATGCAAACCCATCAATACTCCACATATACAATGGCTTTCAGTTGAAGACTAGTTACGGGGGCAGGAAGACAATGATAAACATCATGTGAGCCCATTAAAAACAACAGAACAACAATCACCTGAAGAAGCCCAAATCAGATAAAGAACTAACCTTGATTTGGATTGAGATAAAAAAATTGAAAAAAACAGTATAACTGGGTCACCAGTTACGAAGATGGAGAGAACACAGGAGGGTGAGCAGTTTTTGGAGCAGTTGAAGCAGAGTTTAAGCAGGGAGAGGTAGCTGTGCCAAATGGAGGGAGGAGATCTGGAGGTTTGCATGCCCGCAGGCAACATCACGGCGAGGGGTAGGGGGTGGCAGGCTCAACTGAAGACAACAAGGCCGCAACCGCAGCCCTCCACGAAGATTGACCATCCACAACCGTGCCCTCCACCCAACTGAAGAACCTTTGCAGATTCCACAGACCAGGACCACATGGGGATTGTAGGCCCCAGAGGACACAAAGAGCATACCCCAAAACTAACCTGGCTGGATTTCAAACTGTCAAGGAACCCTGGTTGGTGAGCATGACCCCCGACCTCTCCTAGTTCAATTTAGTTAGGTTTTGGGGGTGGGACAAGGGTAAGGGGATTAGTAGCGTGATTTTCCCTCATTATGCCGTGTGTTCCTCATTCTTAACTAAGTGTATTTTGTAGGTCTGTATAATATCAGTGTAATCCTAATGTTATAAATTCATTTGTGACTTCAATAAACTCAGTTTTTTTCTTGCACCAAAACCAGTTGTCTGCTGCACTTTGTCACAACCCCCAAATAAGTCCAAGGTCTAGAACCCAGGGAGTGGGAGCGATTCGGACCGATCAGAAGTCAGAGGTGAAGCTGACACACACCACCACCCCCTACATAATGGCGACCGAGGCAGGACCTTGGCAAAAGGGATGCGATACAGTGGACACTGATTTGGAAGAGAGAACTGTAATGGAAGAGAGGATTTCAAATTATGTGTTCAGTAAGGTGAATATGGGAATAAAATGTGTCACTAATCTGTTAAAGGCTGGGCGCCTGGTAGATGCTGCAGCTAAATGGGCAGAAGGGAAGGATCATAAAAAATCCATAGAAAAGGCAGTCTGGTTTCAAGAAACAGATCCAGCTTTTGGACAGGCTCGTTGAAGCACAGGCAGCTGAGATCCGGGAGTCAGCCCTGGAAGTCCAAACAAAGGCCCTAGCAGGGGGAGAAGTTACTGTTAGCATTGCAGGCTCTGTACCAGGAAAGGGTGCAGTTAGTGGGGTAGCATAAGACCCAGCAGGAATATTTACAGTGTCAGGTCACCGAGGCCAAGAACAATGAGCTGGGGTTGCGGGAAAAGAATGCCCGCCTAGCAAGACAAGTAAGAGAGCAGGAGGAGAAAGTAAAAGGCTTACAGGCAGCCTATAAGATAGTGAGCGCACAGGGGTTTGAGGATGCACTCCATGGCCCCTGTCAGAAGCAGATAGAGAGCCTGAACCTTGCTCTAAGGACGGCAAAAGGCATGGTGTGCCTCATAAGCCCTAGTGCAGCCCAGGCCGACTTCATAGGGAACCTGGGGAGGATGATTCAGACACCACAGGTAATGCCAAGGGACTACCTGGAGGTAGGAGGGTCCATGACCACCACCCGTAGCGCCAAGCTTTAGTGAAATCTGGCGGGGGTGGGGGTGGAATTAGGGGCAGAAGCTAAGGAGGAAAACCCCCAGCAAGAGAGGCTGGGACCGGGGCCGATGTGCCCGGCCCGGCAGCAAAGGTTCGGCCCACCCGCTGATAACGGGGATGAGGGACCCCTCCAAAACCAGTTTGTAGTTCCCCACGGCACCCAATAGCTTAGGGCCATGGTAAGTCATTTAACTAAACTTGCAGCAAATGGGGATCCCTCGGTCCACTTCAGGGAAGTGGAACAAGCAGCAAGCATCAACGAGTGCAGTGATGCTGAACAGGCCAAAATGCTGCTATTCTCCCTGGAGAGTAAGCTCTTCCAGTCCCTCTCTGACCAATGTAAGATGGGACAGTGTGATTATGGGGAGCTCAAGGAGGAAGTTCTTGACGCCATGGGGATGAATGAGAGAAGTCCTTTCACCTGGTTGGAAAAAACAGTGCAGCTCATAGGAGAAGCCCCGCAGGCTTTTGCAGACAGGTTGTGGCTGGTGTATAGGAACGCATGCAGTGGGACGCCTAACCGGGCTAACCTGGACCAGGATCAGTGGGCCCACTGGCTCCGTTGCCTGGTGGCAAACAGCTTGCCACAGGTCAGGGCCGCGGCAGGAATGTGGTTCGACCCAAAGAATCCCCTGACTACCGAACTCACAGTGATCAGACAATTGACCATAGCTTAGTGTAATGGTAAAGGAAGCGATGTACACCCACCTAAAGGGAAAGTGCATGAAATGAAACCCGGCCAGGGTAGGAAGGAGTGGCAACAGGAAGGGAATAACCCTTCCAGCACAAAGTTCAACTGTTATGGGTGTGGGAAGAATGGACACTGGAGGAAGGAGTGTAAGAATCCTTGGGAACATAACAAGGGAAAGAATTCCTCAACCCCAGCCCAAAAGGCAGAGACAGGAATCCCTCCCGCCACGGTTGAGCCATTTTTGGAGACCATGAAAACCCTATTGACTGGCCCAGGGAAGGTAGCAGCCATCGCCGGCGCGCTGACCCCATCAGCCCCATCTAACCCACAACCCTGACTAGAGCCAGCGCAGCCTGTTTACCTGTGTTCCCTTATCTACGACTTATGGAAGAGACCCCTCCTTGAGATGGAGGTAGAAGAGGTAAAGGGGACCTATCTGTTGGACATGGGAGCATCATGTACCATGATCCCTTCAGCTAACCCCACCACCTCACCCCTTTCCAATGGGGTCCCATACAGTTTGTCGGGATTCACAGGTAAAGAACAGGCTGGCTTATTTTCCATCCCGCTGACAATTCGTTTTGGAACACTCCGCTCTAAGTGGACCTGTATCCTAATGAAGTGGGAAGTGGAGGGTGGAAAAGGGATCCTGGGAGCTGACTCTATTGTAGGCCACGGGATCCTAGTGGATTTGAGAAATCACTGCCTATGGGGGGCAAAAACAGGAAAGGAAGGCAGAGTAGTAGTCATCCCAGGGAAACAGGGGAAGGGAGCCCTGTGCACCATGAAGCCTAAAGAGGGTTACATCCTTGAACGCATGGTCAGTAATACCCCAAGGGAGCTCCAGGCATTTGTGCGAGCCCACCTAGCCACATTTGCCACACACAAACACGACTGTCGGAGGGTCAACAGGTTCGAGGTCAGTGTAGATGGGGACCCTATGGCCCGACCACAAAAGCAATATAACTTCCCCAGGGAAGCGGAGCCAGACATGGAAGCAGCCATGTCCTCCTTAGTGCAACAGGGGGTCCTGAGACCGATAGCCACCCATGTGAACTCTCCACTTTGGCCGGTTAGAAAACTGGATAACTCCTGGAGGGCCACAGTGGACTATCGGGTGCTCAACAGTAACATCCCAGCCTGTGCACCCACGGTAGCAGCAGTTACTGACCTGATAGGAAGTATCCCAGCATCCGCGACCACTTTCATGGTGCTGGATATCTCCAACGGGTTTTGGTCCATCCCTTTAAGGAGAGAGGATCAGCACAAGTTTGCCTTTACCTTTAAAGGGCAACAATACACCTGGAACTGTCTGCCTCAGGGCTTCCACAATAGCCCCTGCATTTTCCACCAATGCATGGCAAACAGTTTAAAGGGCTTCAGCCAGCCCAGGCGGCTGGTACTATACGTGGATGACCTGCTGCTATTCACCGATTCGAGAGAGAAGCATGGCCCACTTCTGGCCAAACTGCTGGAACTGCTCGGGCAGGAAGGTTTTAAAGTGAACCCAAAGAAAGCGCACATCGGCCAGCAGGAGGTGAAATTCCTGGGCCTGACAATACGCGCTGCGGAAAGGGCCATAGATAAAGCTAGACGGGAAGCAGTACAGGAGTTACCAGTCTCAACACAGTCATGGGAGTGAGATTGTTTCTAGGGCTAACCGGGTACTGCAGAGACTTCATTGAGGACTATGCGGCCACAGCAGCCCCTCTGCTCCGACTCCTGCATAAGGGAGTGGAGTGGGTTTGGGATGAGGTGTGCCAGGCAGCATTTGTCAGGCTCAAAAAAGATCTGCAGACTGCACCAGCTCTAGGAGCCATAGATGGAGGGAAAGAGTTCTTCCTGGAGGCAGCAGCCAGCGGCAACAGCCTGAGTGCTGTGCTGCTCCAAGAGCGACATGGCAAGCTGAGACTGGTGGTCTACTCCTCCAGGATACTCACAGATGTGGAGAAGAGCTACTCTAATTGTGAAAGGCACCTCTTGGCCACACATTGGGCTGTGAAAAGATCACTGATCTTCACAGGCACCTCTCCCATCACCCTCCTCACCCATCACACGCCCACCCAGATGCTCCTGGATGGGAGAATTAAGGATGGGACAGTGAGCAGTGCCCGCATTGCTCGCTGGACCCTGCTTCTCTCACAGATGGAAGTTTGGGTGTTTTAGTTAAATTTTAAATAAGGTGGTTGGTAGTTTAAGTATTATTGTTTAAGAATGTTTGTATTGAGTCGAGATCGCAAGACTCGACTATGCTTTACCCAAGCTAGCGAATCTGTTCGGGACCTGGCTATATGCTCTTATGTCTCCCTACAGAAAGGATTTCTCGCCCTGATAGGAATGGCTTCTGGGAAGCGAGGTGATGTGGAGGACTCCCACATTTTTGGGTGCTCAGGGGAGAGAGCACCGGTCGTGACTGCGAGGGGCAGCGAAGGTAACGTGGAGGAGATCACTACCTATTCCCATGTGGGAAGATGGCCAGGGTGGCTGGGATCTAACTCCACCCGATACTCCAGTCAGACCGGGTTTACCTACGGGGAGGCCTCCCTCCCCTGCCCCAGCATACAGGTTGTGGCCACATGGGTCGGGGTCACTGAGGGGAAACGCGTGTGCCTGACCTGCAGAGGACAGATTCTCCTGGGAAGGTGGTGGTGGCTCAGGAAGCTGAGCAGAGACACGGGGTACGGTACAGCTGATTGGGAGCAACTGGGGAATGACACCCATTGGACCATTACCGGGAACCATGGGGGGTGAGCGTGTGCTGGGACAAGTGGTGGAAATCGGAACAGGGAATCTATGTCTTTATGTGGGGATCGCGGAAGACCTGCCCCACGGGTGTATCCATTATCTTTTCCGCAGCATGGCTGGACAAGGGGAAGGGGGTGGAATGGAATTCCCACCTACACACTTGCATAACCCCATCCTCCCCAGCCTCAGTTAAGGCCACTGAACTCGTGGCACGCGCCCAAAAGGCCCTGCCCACGGCCCCGACAGTAAGGACACATTTGGAGAAGAGCCCTGTCACCACCAAGGGACCAGGGAATGGGCTGGTACTAGTGCCGACCGAAAAGGTGCCATACCAGGGGGTACACTACGCGGTAGCTTCTGTGATTCTAAACCTCACAGAGGTACATTTACCTGAGTGGTGCCCCAAGGAGACAGAACAGCTTTACCAGGCCCTGTTAAGAGAAATGTTCAGGAAATTCTACGAGTTCGATTTTGCCAATGTAGACATAACAGAACTGTACACTACCCACACTGAGTACTTTAGCAATGTGGGGAGACAAAGAAGGGGAACCTGGAATGATGTTTTCACAGCATATAATATAGGATCCTCTGTGATTAACAGTCTGGATGACATAGAATTGCAGACACAAATAAACGGTTTAAAAACACAATTACGAAAAATCTTAACAGAAGAGAACACAGTGATAGGCTCAGAGCTACATGAGGACCAGGCCATGACGGTCCATTTAAAGCAGATTATTGCTGAGTTGGAAAGGCACGCCAAAACAGTGAATGCACTCATTCGAGAGGATAGGAATGCATCAGACCAGGCTGCACAGAATGATGTGTGCGTGCTGTACGGGGCATGGTTGCTGGGCAAGGGCCGCAGAAACCTGGAGGATTTAAAGCAAGGTTTAGTCACCTCCTGGATCAGCAACAAGCACCTCGCAGCCCTCCGCCCATTCGAGAACTCACTAAGCCCGTGTCAGTTCCGCCTAGCCTCTGAAGCCTACCCTGTCCCAGTAGATTGTGGTTTCTCCAACCACACCATCATGGGTATAGTAGTGAGGATACCGGCTATGGGTGGGACAGCCCGAACTGCACCGGTATATAGGGTGGAGAACATTGGAGTCATTCAAGGGGGTGCACACGTCCATTTCGCAGCGGTCCCACCTTACAGCATAAAGTGGGAGCACATGATGACAGGTACAGACCTCTCTGGGTGCCGGAGCCGGGGTGCACATGTAATACTGTGTCCCCAGCACTTGAATGCTTATTCCAGACCACAGTGTGGGTTTAAAACTGCTGGTTCACAGCCTAAAAACTGTACCATGGAGGTAATGGCATAAGGCCATGTTCCCCCACAGGTAGCATATATAGGGGGTGGGACATATTGTGTCACCACAAGTGTGCCCCACTACCAGCTCGGACAGCACATCTGGTGTCCGGTAAGTGACAGCAGTTTTTGTTTTAAACCCGAGGCAGAAGTTCAAGTGGTCCAAGAATGGATTGTCCCCATTCCTGAACCCTCCACTGTTCACCTCACTGTTAGGGAAAACATTATCAACCTGCAGAGCTCTGTCACACATTTCGGTTACGAAATTCCCCCTCTACCAGAACATCTTACTAAACTACTAAAAGCTGTAGAGTTATCACAAAAGTATTTCTATACTTTGGAACAGAAAACACATGAGATAGAGGAAGAGATTCAAGGTATCACAGTCCCACCCTGGTGGGACATTTTTGAAAACATAGAGGTCCCTTCATGGGTCAGAATGGCTTCCCATATCCTCATGATTTGCCAGCTGGGAATAGTGTTATACCTGTTGTGCTCTCAGTGCAAGGAAAAAGGCAAAATCCTAGAGTTCTAAAACGAAAGGACCTGGAAGAAGCATTATGCTAAGGTGGAGAGAGATACACCTGTTTGAACCTTTCATATATTGTTTTTTTGTGTTCCTGAATAAAGATTGTTGTTTTTTTTTGTGTTCGGTTATTTTTAAGAAAGACTTTTACGTGTTGTTTTCTTTTAATAAAGATGTATCTGCACCAAGTGGGGTGTTGGACCCCCTAAATGTTTGGATGTATGTAAATAACTGTATTTTGCCTATGCATGCTTACGTGCATCACATTTTTAAAGAATGGGGAATGTATGTGTCATGAGATCTTAGATAGGTAATTACAGGGGTAGATTGACTATGGCGGGTCGGGAAATTTGTTTTATTTTCCCATATGATATTTGAAGCAAGGTTTAAGTATTGTGGGGGGTGGGGGGGGGCTGAAGGGTTCTCAAAATTCCCACATTTTTCATATCGTCAACAAGGATATGACTTTTGGACTTTTATGGCAGAGGACCCAACTGCTGAGTTAAGTGTAGAACCCTGCAGACAGGAGGCTACAATGAGAAAAGACAGAATATGCATTCTTCCCTTTAAAACAACCAACCCAGAGAAAGACTTCATCTTATTCAAAACTAAAGCCCATCAAAATCTTGCATAAATAATCGCTACTAACTAAGGCAGGAAGGCCGCAATCAATGCAATTATGCGAACCCATCAATACTCCACATATACAATGGCTTTCAGTTCAAGACGAGTTACAGGGGCAGGAAGACAACGATAAACATCATGCAAGCCCATTAAAAACAACGAGACAACAATCAGCTGAAGAAACCCAAATCAGACAAAGAACTAACCTTGATTTGGATTGAGATAAGAAATTTGAAAAAAACAGTATAACTGGACCACCAGTTACGAAGGTGGAGAGAACACAGGAGGGTGAGCAGTTTTTGGAGCGGTTAAAGCAGAGTTTAAGCAGGGAGAGGTAGCTGTGCCAAGTGGAGGGAGGAGATCTAGAGGTTTACAGGCCCGCAGGCAACATCATGGTGAGGGGCACAGGATGGCAGGCTCAACCGAAGACAACAAGGCCGCAACCGCAGCCCTCCACGAAGATTGACCATCCACAACCGTGCCCTCCACCCAACTGAAGAACCTTTGCAGATTCCACAGACCAGGACCATGTGGGGATGGCAGGCCCCAGAGGACACAAAGAGTGTACCCCAAAACTGCAACTGGCTTACCTGGCTGGATTTCAAACTGTCAAGGAACCCTGGTTGGTGAGCATGATCTCTGACCTCTCCTAGTTCAATTTAGTTAGGTTTTGGGGGTGGGACAAGGGTAAGGGGATTAGTAGCGTGATTTTCCCTCGTTATGCCGTGTATTCCCCATTCTTAACTAAGTGTACTTTGTAGGTCTGTATAATCTCAGTGTAATCCCAATTTTATTTGTGACTTCAATAAACTCAGTTTTTTTCTTGCGCCAAAACCAGTTGTCTGCTGCACTGTATCACAACCCCCAAATAGGTCCAAGGTCTAGAATCCAGGGAGTGGGAGCGATTCGGACCGCTCAGAAGTCAGAGGTGAAGCTGACACACACCACCACCTCCTACACCCTACACTAGGCCACAACATTCACCCCACTGCATGCCATAATGACCAGATAGGTTGTTTTTGTGACATTGCATGATAGATATATATTAGCCAGAAGAGAATGCTGTTGTCCTTTGAAACAGCACCATGGGATCTTGAGATCATGAGAGGGCAGACAGGGATTCGATGTAATGCCTCACCTGAAAGATGGCACCCCTGACAGTCCAGGATTCTCTCAGTACTGCACTGAAGTCTCAGTCTGGTTTATGTCTTCAAGATTCTGGAGTGGGAATTTAACCTACAATGTTCTAACTTAGAGATGAGAGTGCTACCACTGAACCACCAAGGTAAGCTTGTTGTGAGGCTATGACACTTTATTTTTGAAAATATGATTTTTCAACTTTCAACTGACTGGAACTTTTGCAATTTGGACTGAGACAGAGAAGACTGCTTAAAAATGCACAGTCACATTCCAAGGTGACGGTGAAAAACCAACAATTCATCCTCAGGGAAATGTGAAGAGAAATACATTTCCTATAATCCAGACATCCATCGAAACTCAAAATTGTCTAAGGAAAAGACATTAAAAATGCAAAGCACTGGGTATTGAAACAATGGCTGCCACTGGCAAAGCTCTTGGAAATACACAATGGGTAAAGTATTTCAAGGGAAGGCTGCCCAGCCACTAGAGAGAGATTGCAAATGACACAGGTAGTATCCAGAAAGTCTCCCTCTCCCTCTTTTAGAATATGCATGTTGCCCGGTTTGAGAAGCCAACTCTACCAGAAACCTACCAGTGAACCGAGATCGCGTAATAAATGTTAATATCTTCTACACCTGACCGCATCTAAGAAACCAGCTAAACCAAATCGGCAGCAACATTTAAAGCCAATGCCTCAAGGACAATCAAAGGACACTTAACCATATATTCTTTTACCTTTTTTAAATTGGACTCTAACTCCCCTCATTTCTGATAGTGTGTGTGTGTGAATAGAGTGGATCTAGTTCATCCCTTCTCACCTGGTCATAACAAACCTTCCTAGAAAACTCAGTATTAGAAAGGCACATTAACTACCAGCACAGACTATAAATCTAAGCCCATCTAAATTGATAGAGAACTGATTTATCATGAATGTCAGCAGATCTGATTATTTAAAGAGGCTTATAATTGTCCCTTCTATGCACCTTTGTATTGAAGTCAAGGGGTTCCAATTCTCCCTTGTTAGCCTGATTGTTTAAAAAGATTAATTCACATTTAGGAATGATTTACGCAGACCCACTGCTTTGATCTTTATTTCTCTGGATTGTTCTGTATGTTTCTTTCTCTGCTGGCTGCTCGATTGGCATGCCATTTACGTTATTGAGATTTAACCCATCCAAGTTTCTGCTGAGGGTTTACTTTCCCCACTTACAGGGTCAGTGCTTCCAAGGAGGATGGTCAACAAAGCTTTTTGAGGGGAAGAAGCAGAGTCTGAGAACCTAGATACAACTTTTGTGGCAGTGACACCCCATGAGTAAAACATTTTGATGTAATTTATCTTGCTGAACTGTGCAAATTGCACATCTACACAAATTGAATAACAGTAGAAGGAACATGAAGATCTTTCAATTGGGATTGTGCCCTTCATTCCTCTCTTCCAGTTGCCTTGGTTAATATTCATGCCCTTGACCAAAAATAGATAATTATCACACTGTGGTTTATGGGAGTTTGCTGTGTGCAAATTGAAGGCTGCATTTCTTACATTGCTACAGCAACAACAGAAGATCTGCATTGGCTGTAATGCACTTTCGGATATCCTAAGGTTGGAAGTCGTTACATAAATACAAGTCTTTTGTTTGCTTTTTAATTCATCTTTGTTTCAATAAAAATATCTTATCAAAAAAAAAACACAGAACAGAAAAGGATGGTGTGGCTCAATGTTGCTTCTAAAGATCACACATAATCCAGTCTATTGTGAAGTCTACCCTGTTTAGTCTCCTAAAATAAAGTATTGCAAAAATATTCTCTGTTCCTCCAAGGAAATCAAACAACACTGTAGAATGTTCACCAGCTCTCACATTACGATGTATAAACCCTGTCCTGTTCCACCTGTCTCCACCCCAACTGTGCACAAACCATGGTTAGTAAAACATCTCAGTTTATCCTTAGGACCTCCAGTCCCATTCCCATCCACATATCTGTCCAGCTCCTTTTTGAAGAAGTTAGTGTGACATAACACCAACTGGTTTACTGGGAATTTATTCCACATACCTGCTATTCTAAGGAAAAGGTTTTATCTCATCCTTAGAGACTTGTTTCTTTTAAACCTGTGTCTTTTAGTTCTACACCCGTGGTCTAAGTCAAAAAGCCAGCTCACACTTACATCTTACTTCCTGGCATCTTAATGACCTGACTCTTATCCCCTAACCCTCTTTATTTCAAAGGAAGTAGATTCAGAATTAGAGATTCCTCAGCGATCATGATTCAAGGGTTCTCATCCACAAGTTACACCATTTGTCTCTTCTTTGTCTCTCTTTCTATTCACTTCTCTTTGTCCAAAGTAATTGAGATAATTCACTAGCCCTAAGCAGAAATAAGACTTGCATTTATATAGCACCTTTCATGGCCTCAAGACACCCAAGGTGGTTCAGAGCTAATGAATTATTTTCGAAGAGTGGTCACTGTTACAATGTAGAGAAACGTGGCGGCAAATTTGTGCACAATGAATCCTTTATATAGTCATGAAAAAATAAACAGATTTAGACCTGGATTTTACAGGGTTGGGGGGGAGGGGGGAGAAGGTGGTGGGGAATGCATACTGCTCACCCTCCCTCCCATCACCCCCAGAAGGAAAGTCAGCTCCAGCCCGACTGACTTTAAAAAAAGGCAACCCCATGGTGATAACAGGCTAGAGGGTGGCCTAAGCAAACTGAGGGGCGGACTTCCACCCATCAGTGGGAGGAATTCCCGCTCTCAAGGCCTGCCAGCTAATCTGACTGGCCGGCGGCACTAGCAGTCCCAACAGAGCCAGAACTCAATAGTTGGCGCTGCTGGGACTGCAAGCAGTTCCCAAGATGAAGAAGACATGGCCACTGGAGAGATGTAAGTCCAGAGCTTAGAACAGGGGAGGAATCGGGAGCCTGGGGGGTGAAACTTTGAGACCAGGTGGAGAGGAACAAAGTGGGGGGGAGGGTAACATCTTGAGGGGTTGCTTCCGATCCGCACAATCACCCCCCTGAATGATCCGCCCCTTTGTTTCCAGCCTTTTCACCAAAGTTGTTTAAAAAATGGCCTTCCCACCCTCACCCGCCTGCCACTGCCCAGCATCTTATGGCAGAAGAAGCACATTGAGGACCTTAGGTGGACAATAATTGGCCACTTAAGGCCCTCAATAGGCCCAAGGGTGGGCGGGCTAGTGGGTGCCTTACCAGCCCCTGTATTATGGGGACTGGGTCAGGGGTGGGCAGGAAGGCAGTGAGCCAGGCACCCGACATATTTTATGTGCTCACTCCCCCACCCCAGCAAACAAGCCCATCGAGGGGCCTAATAATCTATTTTACTGACGTTGGTTGTGGGATAAATATTGGTCAAGTCACCAGTAAGAGAACTCCCCTGCTCTTCAAAATCATGCCAAGGGATCTTTTATATCCACCTGAGAAGAAAAATGGGGCATTGGTTTAAAGTCTCAACAAAAGCCTCTGACAGTGCAGCACTCCCTCAGTACTACACTGGAGAGTCAGCTGATATTCTGTGCTCAAATCTCTGGAGTAGGACTTGAACACACAACTTTTGATCTAGGTCTGTTTGCTGGGAAAAGATTTCTATCGAGATGGGGAGGAGGCAAATGGGTCCATGTTAGGGCAGAATCACCATCCTGGGGGTTACCATTGTACAGAAACTGAAATAGACAACCATGTAAATACTGTGGTTACAAGAGCAGGTCAGAGGCTGGGAATTCTGCGGTGAGAAACTCACCTCCTGACTCCCCAAAGCCTGTCCACCATCTACTGGGCACAAGTTACGAGTGTGATGGGATACTCTTCACTTGCCTCAATGCGTGCAACTCCAACAACACTCAAGATGCTTGACGCCATCCACAACAAAGCAGGTGAGTGGGCTGGTGAGTGGGCGGAGCAGGAGCAGGCGCAGGCGGGCTGCCCGCAATCGGGTCCGCGCCGCTATTTTACATGGGCGGGCCAATTAAGGCCTGTCCAGTGTGAATCGCGGCTCCCAAGGCCAGCGGGAGTGGACAGGTGATGGCGGGTCTGCAATGGCTGCTGGGTCCAATGGCGACCGAGCGGCCTGTTTTAAAAAGCTGCTGCAGCCATTCCAAGGCTGTGAATCATGGCCAGTGGAAGGGCTCCCCAGAGCGCTGCTGCTGAGCAGGCCAGGCAGGAGGGTAGGGCACGGGGGCACTGTGCCCCTCGTTTTTCTGATGATTGCCTTGCTGCCCTCCTCGAGGAGGTGGCAGCACGGCAGGAGGTCCTCGTACCCCAGGATGGGAGGAGGAGGCCCCCCCACATGACCAAACGTGCCTGGGAGGAGGCGGAGGTGCTGAGCTCCCACGACGTGATGCGGCGCACCTGGATCCAGTGTCGCAAGCGCTTCAATGACCTGTTGCGCTCAGGAAGGGTGAGCACCATGTTGGCACTGGTCACTTAATCCAGCAGGTAGGCTTTCCCCCCTGGCCACACCCCCAATGCCCCCCAAACAACTCTGAGTGTAGTGACTGCATTGAATCATTGACGGCATGTGTCCTTCGCTGGGTGGGCCAGCAGGTATGGCCCATGCCGAGGTCACCCTGAGAGGGTGTTGATGGGATGGGTTCTGCACCCGCAGCATGTGGGACACTGAGACCCACATGACTGTTTTGGGGGCAACCTGGAGGAGCTGCACCTAGGCGCAGTGCTGGAACTCCAGGACATGTCAAAGTCAGGGTGATGACATGCTGGGAGGGGAGCTTCAAGGTGGCATTGGCACCGATCGATCTGCTGCCCTCTGCACTCCACAGGCTTGTGTCTCCTTGTTATGGAAGTTAGACCGTGTGGTGCCTAATGTGATGTAGGCAGCATTTGGTCAAGGGTGCGGTGGCGGGGGGGACAGGCCTGGCATCTTTGTGTGAGTGTTCGGCAGCAGTGGGGTGAGGAGGCACTGGAGCCCTGCAATGTCCCACTCTGGTTGGGGTGGGACGTCCACGAAGAGAATCCAGGTACAAGTAGCATTAATCAATGCTCTTCTCTCCTTTTCAGGAGAAGAGTGTACATAATGCAGCCAAGCGGGTGAGGACTGGCGGAGGGCTGGCCCAGTTGGCGATTCTCAGCCACTTCTATCGGGAGGACCTAGATTCGGAGAGGCGCCATACACCCAGGTCCACCGGTGTCGGTGAGGCTGGGGTGCCACAGGCAGGTATGTTTGCCCAGCAGTGAGGTCACCATTGTTCTCTCAACAGCCACAGCAGTGCTGAATATTCAGTGATTGACGTTTGCAACATGGCTTGACCATTGCTTATGGAAAGATGAGCACATAATGGTCCGGGAGACAGGGATGCACATTGACATTGTCTCCACGTTAACTGATCCAATGTCCTTGTTCTTCCTTTCAGCATCAGCGGAGCAGGGCCAGGAGGAGGAGCAGCAGAGGCCCCCTCTCACACCTGAGGGCCCTGGAGTCTCACCAGCATCACACCATCTCTGCCAGGCAGGCACCAGCGCAGATACTAGCATCTCGGTGGGAATTAGAACATCGGCAAGTGTCCTGGGGCACAGCGGTGAGGGCACTTCACAGTCGCTGGAGGACCTGGCAGAGACAGTGAGTGGCCATGGCGCCAGCAGTCGGAGGACTGCAGAGAACCAGGCACATGCTCAGTCAGTGCCTGATGTGCCTCTGGAGTCGTCCATGACGCAGCAAACGCAGGAAATGTGGCCTGGTGTGCAGGAGCGTATGGGGGAAATACATCGATGCTATGCTTGGCTTGGTGTCCATGGTGGGGGAGTCGATGCGGGCGATCGCCGATGCAATGAGCCTCATGGCCGAGCACCATGCGTCCTCCATGGAGACAGTGGCAACTCTCATGGCGAGGCTCCTCCAGGAGGCCAATCAGGGCTTCCTGGGGATGCGCTCGGATCAGCAAGCCCTCACATTGGCATTGACCTCAGCTGGTTAGTGCCAGTGTGGGAGATGGTCTGGGCACCAAGTTTCCCAGCTCGGTGCCCATCCATCCACGGTGAGCGGGGAGGCCTAGGGCGACATCACATCGGCGCAGCAGCTGCCTGTCGTCTCTGCGGGCTCCTCTCAGGGCGCTCTGGATGAGGGCGGCAGCTCCTCCGCCCCTCTGCCAGTGACCGTTGCATCTGATGAGGCTGCAACAACTGGAGAGATGCCAGCTGGTGAACTGGCAGCTTCCTCCCAGGCGGGACCAGCACAGGCTCCATGGGCCAGAGATGGCCGCCAAGGTCATCGAGGCCAACAGGACAGCAGAGTGAGCAGGCTGTCTCAGATGCCTAGCGAGGGGGCAACACCAAGACGTAGCGCCCGAAAACGTAAACACAAGGCACCTTAGGCATACGACGGGTTTATCACTGGTGCATTTGTGTTGGCTTACAATGAGGCCTTTATGAGTTGATGTGATTTTTAACAACTTTGTCATTTTGTTCTCTTGAGTTCCTTCTGTCATATCATTAAATTCAGACATGTCACCATGGCTGAGGGTGCCTCTTTTCTTCTGCAGGTGGATGGTTACCAATAATATTATGAGTGATTTGTGGGGCATTCAGCTTTATTAACAAGGCCCTTAGTTAACATTCCTATCCAGGCAGATTTTGCACTCAGGTATTGAGTATGGAGCCCAGGCTTGTCCTGGAGATCCATATGTGGTGTGCCAGCTGAAGGTTCGTTGGATTAAAGCCTCCCGGGTGTCCCTCCTCCCTGGAGTATGCCCGGGTCAGCATCTACCCCCTCAGCATTTCCCTCTGCGTACTCATCCTTGGACTCACTACTGGACGGTGGCCGCAGCCACTACATCGAGATCTTCTTCATCCACAGTGTTCCCCCTTTCCAGCGCAAGATTGTGAAGAGCTCAGCATGCAACCACTATCAGCAACACACGATCTGGGGGGTACTGGAGTGCGCCCCCTGAACGGTCCAGGCATCGGAAGCGCATTTTGAGAAGACCTATGGCTCTCTCCACCACAGCCCTTGTGGTGCCCTGGCTCCTATTGTACCGCTGCTCAGCTTCTGTTCTTGGATGGCGGAGAGGCATCATGAGCCACCTTCTGAGGGGGTAGCCCTTGTCACCCAGGAGTCACCCATTCAGCCGGGCTGGAGCACTGAAGAACCCCAGCACCTGTGAGTGTCTGAGGATGTAGGTGTCATGGGAGCTGCCTGGGTACATAGAAACATAGAAAATAGGAGCAGGAATAGGCCATTTGGCCCTTTGAGCTTGCTCCATTATTCATTATGATCATGGCTGATTATCCAATTTAATAGCTTGCTCCCTCTTTCTCCCCATGTCCTTTGACCCATTTCGCCCCAAAAACTATATCTAACTCCTTCTTGAAAACATACAATGTTTTGGCCTCAACTACTTTCTGTGGTAGCGAATTCCACAGGCTCACCACTCTCTGGGTGAAGAAATTTCTCCTCATCTCAGTCCTAAATGGTCTACCCTGTATCCTCAGACTGTGACCCCTGGTTCTGGACTCCCCCACCATCAGGAACATCCTTCCTGCATCTACCCTGTCTAGTCCTGTTAGAATTTTATAGGTTTCTATGAGATTGCCCCTCATTCTTCTGAACTCCAGCGGCTATAATCATAACCGACTCAATCTCTCCTCATATGTCAGTCCCACCATCCCAGGAAGCAGTGGGGTAAACCTTCGCTGCACTTCCTCTATAGCAAGAACATCCTTCCTCAGATAAGGAGTACAAAACTGCACACAATATTCCAGGTGTGGTCTCACCTAGGCTCTGTATCATTGCAGCAAGACATCCCTGCTCCTGTACTTGAATCCTCTGGCTATGAAGGCCAACATACCATTTGTCTTCTTTACTGCCTGCTGCACTTGCATGCTTACCTTCAGCGACTGGTGTACGAGGACACCCAGGTCTCTTTGCACATTCCCATCTCTCAATTTATAGCCATTCAGATAATAATCTGCCTTCCTGTTTTTGCTACCAAAGTGGATAACCTCACATTTATCCGCATTATACTGCATCTGCCATGCATTTACCCATTCACTCAGCTTGTCCAAATCACACTGAAGCATCTCTGCATCCTCCTCACAGCTCACTCTCCCACCCAGCTTTGTGTCATATGCAAATTTGGAGATATTACATTTAATTCCCTCATCTAAATCATTAATATATATTGTGAATAACTGGAGTCCCAGCACCGATCCCTGCGGTACCCCACTAGTCACTACCTGCCATTCGGAAAAAGACCCGTTTATTCCTACTCTTTGTTTCCTATCTGCCAACCAGTTTTCTATCCATCTCAATACACTACCCCCAATCCCATGCGTTTTCATTTCACACACTAATCTCTTATGTGGGACTTTGTCGAAAGCCTTCTGAAAGTCCAAATAAACCATATCCACTGGCTCCCCTTCATCAACTCTACTAGTTACATCCTTGAAAAATTCCAGTAGATTTGTCAAGCGTGATTTTCCTTTCGTAAATCCATGCTGACTCTGTCTGATTCTGCCACTGTTTTCCAAGTGCTCAGCTATTAAATAAGAACAAAGAACAAAAAAAAGTACAGCAGAGGAACAGGCCCTTCGGCCCTCCAAGCCTGCGCTGATCATATTGCCCGTCAAACTAAAACATTTTGCACTTCCGGGGTCCGTATCCCTCTATTCCCATCCTATTCATGTATTTGTCAAGCTGCCTCTTAAACACCACTATCGTACCTGCTTCCACCACCTCCTCTGGCAGTGAATTCCAGACACTCACTACCCTCTGCGTAAAAAAACTTGCCCCACACATCTCCTCTAAAGTTTCCTCCTCTCACCTTAAATCTATGTCCCCTAGTAATTGACTCTTCCACCCTGGGAAAAAGCTTCTGACTATCTACTCTGTCCATGCCACTCATAATTTTGTAAACTTCTATCAAGTCGCCCCTCAATCTCCATCGCTCTAGTGAGAACAATCCGAGTTTCTCCAACCTCTCCTCATAGCTAATAACCTCCAGAACAGGCAGCCTGGTAAACCTCCACTGCACCCTCTCCAACACCTCCATATCCTTCTGGTAATGTGGCGACCAGAATTGCATGCAATATTCCAAGTGTGGCCTAACCAAGGTTCTATACAGCTGCAGCATGACTTCCCAGCTTTTATACTCAATACCCCTGCCGATGAAGGCAAACATGCCATATGCCTTCCTGACTACCTTATCCACCTGCGTTGCCACTTTCAGTGACCTGTGGACCTGTACACCCAGATCCCTCTGCCCGTCGATGCACTTAAGGGTTCTGCCATTTACTGTATAATTCCTACCTGTATTAGACCTTCCAAAATGCATTACCTCGCATTTGTCCGGATTAAACTCCATCTTCCATTTCTCCACCCAAGTCTCCAACCGATCTATATCCCGTTGTATCCTTTGACAATCCCCTTCACTATCTGCAACTCATCCAACCTTAGTGTCGTCTGCAAACTTATTAATTAGCCCAGTTACATTTTCCTCCAAATCATTTATGTATACTACAAACAGCAAAGGTCCCAGCACTGATCCCTGCGGAACACCACTAGTCACAGCTCTCCATTCAGAAAAGCACCCTTCCATTGCTACCCTCTGTCTTCTATGACCAAGCCAATTCTGTATCCATCCTGCCAGCTCACCTCTGATCTCATGCGACTTTACCTTCTGTACCAGTCTGCCATGAGGGACCTTGTCAAAGGCCTTACTGAAATCCATGTAGATAACATCCACTGCCCTTCCATTGTCGATCATCTTTGTCACTTCCTCGAAAAACTCGATCAAGTTAGTGAGACACGACCTCCCCTTCACAAAACCATGCTGCCTCTCACTAATACGTCCGTTTGCTTCCAAATGGTAGTAAATCCTGTCACGAAAAATCTTCTCCAATAATTTCCCTACCACTGACGTAAGGCTCACCGGCCTGTAATCTCCTGGATTATCCCTGCTATCCTTCTTAAACAATGGAACAACATTGGCCATTCTCCAGTCCTCTGGGACCTCACCCATAGCCAGTGAGGATACAAAGATTTCTGTCAAGGCCCCTGCAATCTCCTCCCTTGCCTCCCTCAGTACTCTGGGGTAGATCCCATCTGGCCCTGGGGACTTATCCACCTTAATATTCTTCAAGATGCCTAACACCTCCTCTTTTTTGATCTCAACATGATCCAGGCTATCTACACACTCTTCCCTAGACAAATTGACCGCTAAGTCCTTCTCTTTGGTGAATACTGATGAGAAGTACTTATTTAGTATCTCTCCCATTTCTTCTGGCTCCACACACAGATTCCCACCTCTGTCCCTGAGTGGGCCTACCCTTTCCCTGGCTACCCTCTTGCTTTTTACATAATGGACTCTATTTTCCCCACTACCGACGTCAGGCCAACTGGTCTATAATTCCCTGTTTTCTCTCTACCTCCCTTTTTAAATAGTGGGGTTACATTAGCTCCCCTCCAATTTGTAGGAACTGTTCCAGAGTCTATAGTATCTCGGAAGATGACCACCAATACATTCACTATTTCTAGGACCACTTCCTTAAGTACTCTGGGATGTAGAATATCAGGCCCTGGGGATTTAGCGGCCTTCAATCCCATCAATTTCCCCAACACCATTTCCCTACTAATACTGATTTCTCTCAGTTCCTCCCTCTCACTAAACCCTGTGTTCCCCAACATTTCTGGTATATTATTTGTGTCCTCCTTTGTGAAGGCAGAACCAAAGTATGTATTTAGTTGGTCAGCCATTTCTTCGTTCCCCATTATAAATTCCCCTGTTTCTGACTGTAAGGGACCTACATTTGTCTTCACCAATCATTTTCTCTTCACATACCTATAGAAACTTTTACAGTCAGTTTTTATGTTTCCTGCAAGCTTATTCTCGTATTCTATTTTCCCCTTCTTAATCCTTGGTCCTCCTTTGCTGAATTCTAAAGTGCTCCCAATCCTCAGGTCTGTTGTTTTTTCCGGCCAATTTGTATGCCTCTTTCCTGGATCTAATAGTATCTCTAATTTCCCTTGTAAGCCATGATTTAGCCACCTTCCTTGTTTTGCTTTTGCACCAGACAGGAATAAACAATTGTTGCAGTTCACCCATGCGCTCTTTGAATGTTTGCCATTGCCTAATCGCCATCATCCCTTTAAGTAACGTTTCCCAATCCATTATAGCCAACTCGTGCTTTATATCATCGTAGTTTCCTTTATTAAGATTCAGAACCCTAGTCTCAGAATCAACGACATCACTCTCCATCTTCATGAAGAATTCTATCATTCCCAAGGGGCCTCACACAACTAGATTGCCAATAATTACTTTCCCATTACACAATACCCAGTCTAGGATGGCCTGTTCTCTAGTTGGTTTCTCAACGTATTGGTCCAGAAAACCATCCCGTATACACTCCAGGAATTCCTCCTCTACAGTTTTGGTACTAATTTGATTTGCTCAATCTATATACAGATTAAAGTCACCCATAATTACAGATGTTCCTTTATTACCTTGCACAGACTTGTAGAATCAGCATCCTGTGGTCACACACTATCTGCACGTTCATGGAGTGGAAGCCCTTCCTGTTGATGAAGGCACCGGGCTCACCTGCTGGCACCTTGATGGCCACATGTGTACAGTCTATTGCACCCTGGACACGGGGGAAGCCAGCAATGGCTGCGAAGCCTCTGGCTCGCTCTGTCTGGCTTGCCTGGTCCCAGCAGTAGTGGATGAAGATCTATGCACACCTGAACAGATCGTCTGTAACCTGCTTGACACAGGTGTGGACAGGTGATTGGGAGACACCGCAAAGATCACCCACCGACCCCAAGAAGGAGCCAGAGGCATAGATGTTGATGGTAGCTGTGACCTTTAGATCTACTGGCATGGGATGTCCACCCACACAGTTAGCAGAGATCTTAGGCCCAATCATCTGACAGGTATAGTTGACTGTCTCCCTTCAGAGACAGAGCCTCCTTCGGCACTGCACCTCAGACATATTGAGGTAGCTGCTTTGCCGCCTGTAAACCCTGGCAGCAGAGTAGTGGCATCTTCTGTGGCTCCTTTTGCCTTGGACTACCTCTATGCCCAGCGCCTCTTGTGCCTGCGCCTCTCCTCCCAAAGGTGGCTCCCCTGGAGGCTGAATGTGCACTCCTGGCCTCCTCCCCATTCTAGCCCTTCCTTCCTCCTCAGAGGAGGTGTCTCCAGTGGAGAGTTCAACACGCATTCCCAGACTAAGGGAAGGTTTCCTGAAACCTGCAGGCCCAAAAACGATCCTTCACTGCAGAGTGCTGACCTGAAGGTTGTGAGTCCAGACCAAGCAGCTGGTATGCATTTTGAAGTATTGCAGCTCACATAGGCAAGTATCAGTAACTTTGCAAATTAAATATTTGAGAGAGCACACTCATGCCCACTGAGCCCTCTTATCCGCCCATGGATGAGGTTTATACAAATGTCTCCTACCCGCCTGCCCATTGTGCTCATGCGACGACCTGAAGATCGCATGGGTGCCGAGAAATCGGCATCAATTGGTGCCTCAAGGGCCTTAAGTGGCCCGTTAATTGATGGTGGGCGCGCATCGGATATCATCGCGCACCTGCCCAACGAAATACCGTGATGGCGCGCAGTGACGTCGGTCCCACCCCCACACGCCAACGGGAAAATTCTGCCTATCCTAATTCCCATTTAGGTTGGGAAGATACTCGGGCCTCGGTTTCATCCAATATGAGGGGCAGCAAGGAAAACAGTGGGAATGATGGCCACATGAGTAGATTCAGATCCTGGGTTGTGATAATCACATTCCTGGAAAGTGCAGAAAGATCACCAAGGTATAAAAGCAACCAGGGCATATTTGGGAACAGCTAAACACTGTGGTAGAGAGAGAGAGAGAGAGAGAAACTGATGACATTGCATCACATTCCTGGTTAAGGCATCCTCAAAGGGTGGGTGGGAAATTTATTCAATGTGCTAGGCCAGGTAGGCAGGCTCCAGCGATTAGAAAGGTGCATTCTCCAGCTGCAGTGTTGGGCCCACAGAGGGGAAGTGGGGGCACCTCCATGGGACATGGAGCCTCCAGAAAAGAAAGCTCCCCCCGCCGCCGTCAGGAAGCCGCTAGGGGTGGGGGAGGGGGGCACCTCGATGTACTTGGTAGTCTCCCACCATGGCAGGGGGAGTGGCATTCTGATGTGACAACATGGTGGAGGGGTGTAAAATGGTCGTTAATTGGCCAGTTAATTGAACTAATTAGCTGCCTATCTCCAGCTGGTGAGTGGTCAAGCTGCTGCTGTGCCCGTCTTTGGAAATATCTCGTGGCAGCAGGAAGACATTGGGCTTCCCTTCCACCACCACTTTACAAGCCCCACCCCCACCTCCCCTCCATCTGGAGGGGGCTGGTAAAATCCCAGCCTCACTTCTTATATAAAGGGGGAGATGGGAAACTACAAAGTAGAAAGCCAGTGCCTTGATGAAATGGTGCCCACAATCTGAGAACTTTGACCTTTGGTGCTAAGAAATGTGCATCATGAATGTTCATTAGTTGAAGCATTAGAAAACATTCATCCAGGAAAATTGCTGGGATGGAGCAATTTTAGACATGACTTCATGAGAACGGACACAGGGAACTTTAAGAATCTCACTTTACTGCCTCGGAATGGAACTCAAAGGCCTTCAAAGGATGTTGGAATAGTTACCGTGCTCAAATGGGAGCCAAGTACTACTGGGAACAGTTGTGATACTGAAATGTATCCAAGAGTTGGGTTGCTATGATTAATTTTGGTTTGAACTCTAAGGCCTCTCTTAAATACCTACCCTGCCAATAAAACCTTGCAAAGAAACTTACAGTGCAAGCAGTTTCAAAGCATAAAGTAAAATATACATAAGATCCTCAGCACTAGTGATTGCAGGAGCAATAACGAAACATGGATTAAAGTGACTCCTGAATTAATAATAGGATTCAATTGTGCAACAAGCAAATAATTGTAAATATTTTTAAACAATGTGCCAAGGGATTTTTAAATGATTGCCGAAAGGGGTTTACTGTGCTCAGTGTGCGTGTTCATTTTACACTGGGGCGCTCATTCAAACACAATCTTATGCCAGACGGCTTCCTCAGAGTAGCCAATCAGAATACATCTGTAATACTTTTGCCAATTTTGCAGAGTTAGCCTTCCTATAAAAAGTTGGTGGAGGTGGGGAAGGGGCAAATTCAGAATCTGGCCTACTCCCATAGTCCTCTTAAAGGTGGGTTTGTAGTGCAGGTGTTTTTTGGTTTGCACAGAGTGATTAGGACATGTTTGTCCTGCCTGAATCAGAATGGGAAGCAAAACCCACAACAGCTTTTAAAAGAGAAGTGGATAAATTTGTGAGAAAGCAAAAATTAAATAAAATTCCCGTGAGGGATGCAGGGCAGGGGAATGGAACTAAGTGCATAACCCTTTCAAAGTGCTGGCACAGACACGATGGGCAAATGGCCTCATTCTGTGTTGTAAAATTGCATGACTCTGTGAAGAAGTTTCTCTTTCTTTGTGTTATTTATATTATCTCAATTTGTTCTGTTCTCAGGTTTACAAATGCTTGGTTGCTGAGACCTGGGGGGACAGGGGCTGAATTTTAAACCCCGCCCCAGGAGTGAGCTGGCAGGCGTTGGGAAGGGAATACAAATTCGGTGGGATGGCAGGGGAGGCCATGCCCGTTACCTTCTCACCTCCACAGGTATTTTACTGGCGGCGGGTAGATGGCAAATGAGCTGCCCACCCTGAGGTCAATTGAGACCCTTCAGTGTCCAATTAATGTCCACTTAAAGGCCTCTTTCTGCCACTTCTGATATTTTACCAGTGACGGAGGGATATCTTGTTACCCAGGGAGGTCACCTTTTGGCCTACAGTGGGGAGTGGGGTGGGGGGTAGGGGGGGTGCTACCCTCCTGATTGGGTACCCTGTGTCCCACGAAGTGCCCCCATAGTGGGAAGGGTTTTCCCTGCTGGAAGACCCCCATGCCCTAACGATCAAAATCCCCCCTCTCACTGGGTACTGGGTCTCCCTGATTCCATCATCCCTGGTCTGAGCTCTGCTGCAGTCCCAGCAATGGCCACCGCTCCCGGTGACACTGCTGGGACTGAAGGGCTAAGAGCTGCTGGCCCTCTGATTGGCTGGCAGCCCTCGGAGAGGAGACAACCTGCCTCAGAAGGTTGAAAGCCATGACTGCAGGCAACTAATTGCCTGCATGGCGTAAAATTGAGCCACGGCTTCCAGGGTCGAGGGAGGCAGTCTTTCATCCCACTTTCTGATCAATCGGTGGGGCCACCTCCTCTACGTAAAATCCTGGTCAGTGTATTTGAAGGATCCTCTGCTGCTGGGTTTTACTGTGGATTAGGTTGCACCTCAGCAAAAGGGTAATTGAACATTACTGCTGGACAGCCCTTGGTAAGCCTTTGGAGAAACCAGGAGGCTTCTAAATGACAATAGTCTGGTACAGCAGTACAATTTGTGTCAGCAGAGTGAGTAGATTGACCAGACAGCCACTCCACTCTGCCTGGACAGCTGAAGGCACTCTGGCACTGGTGGAGCAAATAAGATTGGAAATGCTTAACAAGCCTGAATTTGCGGAGTACCGTGGATCTAGAGGGATTGTAAGGCCGAAGGCCTGAGGGATAGGGAAGGGTGAGGTCATGAAGAAATTTGAAAACAAGGATAAGAACTTTAAACAAAAATAAAAATAGCTGGAAAAACTCAGCAGGTCTGACAGCATCTGCGGAGAGGAACACAGTTAATGTTTCGAGTCCCTATGACTCTTCATCAGAACTGAGGAAATATAGAAATGAGGTGAAATATAAGCTGGTTGAGGGGGGTGGGACAGGTAGAGCTGGATAGAGGGTGAGTGATAGGTGGAGGCAAAGAAGAGATTGCCAAAGATGTCATAGACAAAAGGACAAAGGGGTGTTAATGGTGGTGATATTAGTTAAGAAATGTGCTAATGGTGACATTAAAGGTAGAAATCAGGATGAGCAAGTAACAGATAGCCCTAGTGGGGGTGGGGTGGGGGGAAGGGATCGAAATAGGCTAAAAGGTGGAGATGAAACAATGGATGGAAATACATTTAAAAATAATGGAAATAGGTCGGAAAAGAAAAATATATTTTAAAATTGAGGTATTGCTTGACTGGGAGCCAGTGTAGATCAGCAAGCACAGAGGAGATGGGCGAGCAACACTTAGTGCATGTTAGGACAAGGGCAGCAGAATTGTGAACGACCTCAAGGCTATGGAAGGTAGAATGTGAGAGGCCGGCCAGGAATGCCATAGTCAAGTCTAGAGATCACAAGAACATGAGAAATGGGAGCAGGAGTAAACCGCATGACCCAACGAGCCTGCTCCGCCATTCAATACGACCATGACTGATCTTGGGCTTCAACTCCACTTCCCTGCCCACTCCCCATGTCCCTTAATTCCCTGAGAGACAAAAATTTGTCCATCCCAACCTTAAATGTATTCAATGAGGTTACAAAAGAGTGGATGAGCGTTTCAGCAGCAGATAAGATGGCTAATAAATTAAATTATTAAAATCATTAATTAATTATAACATAATTATTATTTAGTAATGGATATTAAAATAACATTATGCAGACTGTATACTGGGGATTCTTAATGGCAGATGAAATGAGTCAAGACCCATCCTCATAAGCTGTGAAATGATAGGAACTATTGAAGGGTTAATACTCATCTGCTTTGCATGTTTCCTCTGGACGGTTGTTTCATGCCCACCAGCTTAAATGGTGTGCCTCAAATGAGAGTCAGTATAAAGCACAGTAATAAGTGAAGGGCCTTCCTGCCACTAGGCCACAGGGTGGAATCTATTCTTTGAGCATCGCATCCTCAGGTTGCATAATGTTGAGGATTCAGTGGCATCCTGTGCCAGATCACCATCTTCTGCTAGGATGGTCATAGTCTCAGGCACGGACACAGCTAACTGGATAGTGATGACTCAGCCCATGGAGACACGAATGGTATTGTACCATTTAATATCTTTGGACTACATTTTAATTGAAAATGGAAGACAGCGGCAGGTGTCAGACAGACACTGACTAACATGTAATTCAGGCACCACTGAGGAGTCCAGGCATTTACAAGACTGTTTGCAAGAATATTATGTTTTACATTTGCCAGAATCAGACTTTTCCACCACCCCCTCCTTGGAATAGATTAAAATGACAAGTAATGATTTTTAAAAACATGTAATGCTTTCTCAATCTGCTTTGGATCTTTGCTTATTGCATTCCCATTTTCCACTTTTCTGCCAGGCTACTTCTTTGACCAATCTTTTGGTCCCTCTCTTGATGTCTCCTCCTTTGGCTAGGTGTCAAGTTTTGCCTGATAACACTCCTGGGAAGCACCTTGGGATGGTTTATTATATTGAATGAGTTATACAAAGGTGGTTGTTGTTGTTTGAAGTCATTTTCAGCATTCCTATTTCATGAATGGAATCTGGGATGTATTGTTAATATTGGAGCAGATCAGGGGCCATGTTGCCTTAAATGGATGGTTGATTCCAGAAATAGAATGTGATTTATCAAAATAAACTGCCCTGTCCACTGTACAATGTCACATGCTTTCAACTTTGGTTTTGGTGACCATTTTGGACCTTTGATGAGGATCAGGCTTGTGAGTGTCAGCCTGGGTTCAGTGGTAGAACTCTCTTCTGAGTCAGAAGGTTGTGGGCTCAAGCCCTATTTCAGAGGCTTATGTCAAGGAACTATCACATTTTTCCTAATATTATTATGGGATACTTTAAAGCAGGCGTGTGTGTTTGTGTGTGTGTGTGTGTGTGTGTATGGTTCCGTGTGTATGGCTAATTTGATTAAACTAGAGACAATTAGATTGCAAGCTTTAAATTATCAAAGAAGTGAGGTGTAAAACAGGCATTTGAAATGGGGATGAGTAGGCTAGGGTGAGGTCGCAGGAGAGATGATGTGAATGAAATTTGCATTTTTAGATAAGTGGGAAAGGTGTTTGATTTTCAAAGGGACATGATAAGATTTTTATAACTGACAAGATAAGTAAGGCAAAGTGATTGCATTTATTTTTCCCAGAAGTGTTGGCCCTAATGATTACATGAAAGACTGTTATATTCTAGGAAAAGTAACTTCTAAAGACAAGGGGAAACAATGGGAATTACAATTCAAAAAGGGAGGAATATATTTAAAGAGGGATGCAAGGCTGTGTGAAGGGTGACCTTGTGAGATCTTGAAAGGTGACTGTGTGAAACAGACTTGGAAAAAAGCCTCCAGCCCCTCTACAGAAGTTTGCTGTTCCAGGAACCAAAGTTGTATTGAAAGACTTTGGAAGTCTATTGTCCAGGGGGTGCTTGCAGTAAAATTGCTGGATGACTTTATAAATTTGGAATCTATTTGGACTGTTGCCTTAAAGGGGGTGTGTAGTTGGAAGTCTGGTTAAGTAGTAATTTTGGGAACTGTTATAACTGTGTAACTATAACCTTGTGTGTGTTTAAATTTGCTCTTCTTTTGTTAGTAAATATTTTAATTTAATCTTTAAAATCACTATGGGCAGAATTTTGCCCTTGGCATGTGGGATCAGTGGGGGCGGGTTGGGACGGTTGGGAAACCGACAGCCCCCACCCCTGTGGTCGGCAGCGCACCGCGATTTTACACAGTGGGGGCCCAGCGTAAGACACGGCTACAGAATGAGCCCGAAGGGGCAGGTGCTCAATATCCATTGGGTCCAATGGCGACCTGGCAGCCAATTCAAATGCGGCCTTGGCAGCCCTTGGAAGGCTGCCACCAAAGGATGCAGAAGTCTTGATGGAGACTTGACGTAGTGGGTGGACATGACGGGCAGGAGAGCAGGTCGGTGGGGCAATCGGTCCTGCGTTTCTCTGATAAGTGCCTCGCTGCGCTCCTGGAGGAGGTGGCAGCATGGAGAGAAACATTTGTCCCCAAGGATGGGAGGAGGGGGCCCTCCCATTTCACAAAAAAGGCTTGGGAGGAGGTGGCATCCAGGGTCAGCAGCCACGATGTGGTGAGGCGCACATGGGTCCAGTGCTGGAAGCGCTTCAACAACCTCCTGTGATCGGGAAAGGTGATACCGTGTTGGTATGGGTCACTTTGCAGAGCAGCTAAGAGCTGCCCATCCACCCGTGGACCTCAGAGGTGTTAGAGTGTGAGTGGCAAATGTCAATGAGGCAGCATCTGGGCAAGGAAGTGAGCCCTGGCTGCTTGGACTGAGTGCCTTGTAGCTCCAGAGTCACGAGTCGGCTAAGCCCTGCAAGGTGTTCCTCAGGTGGGGTTGACCAGGTTGCAATGACACTGCAGGTAGAGGCTGGACTAATCAATGCTCCTCTATCCTTTCAGGAGAAAAAATTCCATAATAATTTAACTTTTTTTACTGTATTTAACTTAAAGCAAGGGTTCTTTCTCAGTGGGATCCCGAGAGGAGGTTCAGCAGGGGAAGATGCACAGCCAAAATTAAGAAGAGAGAGCAAGTGAGCCTGGAAGGCATAGAAATTATAGGCCAGTTAAGGCACAAGGTAGTTTGTCAAGGTTGGATGGTATTTATTTTAATGCAAGCAGTCTGATGAATAAGGCAGATGAGTTGAGGGTGCAAATTAACACATGGAAGTATGATATCATTGCTGTCACAGAGACATGGGGCAGAATTTTGCCGCCGGCGAGCAGGGGGCGGGGCCCGCTCGCAGATGCATAAAATGATGCGGGATGACATCGGACGGAACCCCCGACGTCATCCTGGCCCATTTAAATTTTCAGGAAGGCGGGCACACAGCAAAATCAGCTGTGCACCTGCCAACCTGTCAATGGAAAATTGAGGCCATTGACAGAATCATTTAAACAATTAAAGGACCTGCCCGAGCAATGTTAAGGTTGGTGGGCAGGCCAGGAGCCCTGGCGGCAAATGGAGAAAATATGAAACCTCATCCAGCTCGGGATGAGGTTTCATGTAGGGTGTTAAAAATTTTAATAAAGTTAATCTGTAAATTATGAACATGTCGCATCTCATGTGACATTGTCACATGAGGGGGACATGTTAGGGAATTTTTTTTTTCTAATTTTAATATTGTTCAAAGTGGAAGCGATCTCCCTGAGGCTGCACTTAGCCTCGGGGAGATGTGTGTTCTTTCGTGCGCATATGCGAAAGAGCGCACTCTCACTTTTAGGGAATCCCCCCCCGCCCGCACAGGGAGTGCATAGGGCTTCCCACCAGATGTCATGCTGGGCAGGGCTTAATTGGCCCATCCATGTAAAATGGCGGTGCGGCCTGCTTCGCTGGCGGGGATCAGCTCCCCGCCCACCAGAGATTGGGTCGGGCCCGCCCGCCCAACAGGCAGAAAATTCTGTCCATGGTTGAGAGAGGAGCAGGATTGGCAGCTCAATATTCCAGGGTATAGGGTCTTCAGGCGAGACAGAGAAGGAGGTAAAAGAGGAGGAGGTATCGCAATATTGATCAAGGGATCAATTACAGCAGTAAGGAGGGATGACATCTTAGAAGGCTCCTCAAATGAAGCCATTTGGGTAGAACTGAAAAACAAAAAAGGAGCAATCACATTGCTGGGAGTGTACTATAGGCCCCCAAACAGTCAGAGAGAAATAGAAGAGCAGATATGTAGGCAAATTTCAGAGAAGAGTAAAAATAATAGGGTAGTAATAGTGGGGGATTTCAACTTCCCCAACATTAACTGGGTTAGTCATAGTGTGATAGGTTTAGAGGGAGAGGAATTCTTAAAATGCATCCAGGAGAGCGTTTTAAGCCAGTACGTAGAAGGTCCTACAAGAGAGGGGGCAGTCCTGGACTTAATTTTAGGGAATGAAGCCGGGCAAGTGGTAGAGGTATCAGTGGGGGAGCATTTTGCAAATAGTGATCATAACTCTGTTAGATTCAAGGTTGTTATGGAAAAGGACAAGGATGGGCCAGAAATCAGAGTTCTAAATTGGGGGAAGGGCGATTTTAATAAGATCAGATATGATTTGGCCAGAGTGAACTCGGAGCAGCTACTTTTAGGTAAATCTGCGTCAGAGCAGTGGGATTCATTCAAGAAAGAAATAGGGCCAACAAATTCCAGTAAAGACAAAGGGTGGGACCAACAAATCCAGGGAACCCTGGATGTCGAGGGATATACAGGATTGGATAAAGAGAAAAAGGGAGGCTAATGGCAGATACTGAGGGCTCAAAACAGCGGAAGCCCTAGAGGAGTATAGAATGTATAGGAGGGAACTTAAAAAGGAAATTAGGAGAGCAAAAAGGGGGCATGAAAAAACATTGACAGGTAAAATAAAGGAAAATCTAAAGTTATTTTACAAGTACATTAAGAGTAAGAGGATAACTAGGGAAAGAGTAGGGCCCATTAGGACCATAGTGGTAATTTGTGTGTGGAGCCGGAAGACGTAAGCAGGGTTCTAAATGAATATTTTGTGTTGGTGTTCACAAGTGAGAGGGGCGATGTGGGTATGGAAATCAGGCAGAAGGACTGTGATATAATTAAAGAAATTAGCATAGAAAGGGAGGAGGTTCTAAGTGGTCTGGCAGGCTTAAAAGTAGATAAATCTCTAGGCCCAGATGAAATGTATCCCAGGCTGTTGAGTGAGGCAAGGGAGGAGATAGCAGGGGCGCTGGCAATAATTTTCAATACCTCTCTGACCACAGGAGAGGTGCCAGAGGACTGGAGGACAGCCAATGTGGTACCGTTATTCAAGAAGGGAGGAAGGGATAAATCAGGGAACTTCAGGCCAGTCAGTCTAACCTCAGTGGTGGGGAAACTATTGGAAGCAATTCTGAGGGGCAGAATTAATCTACACTTGGAGAGGCAGGGATTAATCAAGGACAGTCAGCATGGTTTTGTTAAGGGGAGGTCATGTCTGACCAATTTGATTGAATTTTTCGAAGAGGTGACCAGGTGTGTAGATGAAGGCAATGCATTTGACATAGTCTACTTGGACTTCAGCAAGGCTTTTGATAAGGTTCTGCATGGGAGACTGATAGCAAAGGTAAGAGCCCATGGGATCTAAGGCAATTTGGCAAATTGGATCCAGAATTGGCTGAGTGGCAGGAAGCAGAGGGTGATGGTCAGGGGGTGTTTTTGTGACTAGGTGCCTGTATCCAGTGGGGTTCCACAGGGATCAGCGTTGGGTCCCTTGCTGTTTGTGGTATATATAAACGATTTAGACTTGAAAGTAGGAGGGTTGATCAGTAAGTTCGCGGATGACATGAAAATTGGTGAGGTGGTAAATAGTGAAGAGGATAGCCTTAGATTACAGGAGGATATAGATGGGCTGGTCAGATGGGTTGATCAGTGACAAATGGAATTTAATCCAGATAAGTGTGAGGTGATGCACTTGGCAGGACAAACAAGGCACGGGAATACACGTTGAATGGTAGGACCCTGGGAAGTACCGAGGATCAGAGGGACCTTGGTGTGCATATCCACTGGTCCCTTAAAGTAGCGAGACAGGTAGATAAGGTGGTTAAGAAGGCATATGGGATACTTGCCTTTATTAGCCAAGGCATAGAATATAAGAGCAGGGAGGTTATGCTGGAACTGTATAAAACGCTGGTTAGGCCACAGCTAGAGTATTGCGTGCAGTTCTGGAATCCGTATTATAGGAAGGATGTGATTGCCATAGAGAGAGTGCAGAGGGGATTTACTAGGATGTTGCCTGGGCTGGAAAGTTTTAGTTATGAGGAGAGATTGGATTGAGTTATTTTCCCTGGAGCAGAGGAGATTGAGGGGGGAACATGATTGAGGTGTGTAAAATTATGAAGGGCATAGATAGGGTACACAGAAAGAATTGATCCCTTTGTGGAGGGATCAATAACCAGGGGGCATAGATTTAAGGTAAGGGGCAGGAGGTTTAGAGGGGATGTGAGGAAGAATCTTTTCACCCAGAGGCTGGTAGGAATCTGGAACTCACTGCCTGAAAGGGTGGTAGAGGCAGAAACCCTCATAACATTTAAGAAGTATTTGGATGCGCACTTGCGATGCCATGGCATACAAGGCTATGGGCCTCGTGCTGGAAAATAGGATTAGAATAGTTAGGTACTTGTTTGACTGGCCCAGACTCGATGGGCCGAAGGGCATTTTTCTGTGCTGTAGACCTCTATGACGCTATGACTCTATGACTCTATGGTGAGGGCACTTCATACTCGCTTGAGGTGCAGGCAGAGGTAGAGAGTACCCAGGGCACCGGCAGTCAGAAGACTGCTGGGGACCAGGACAATGCTCAGTTGATGGCTGATGATGGGCCTCTGGAGTCGTCCATGAGGCAGCAGAAGCTGGACATCCAGCAGGAGATACATGAGGGAATGTGTGCCATGGTATCTGTTGTGGAGGAGTCCATACGGAGCCTGAGCAATGCAATGACCCTCGTGGCCAAGCGCAATGCCTCCTCCAATGAACTGAATCAGGGGTTCCTGGGGCTGCACTCGGACCTGCAAGTCCTTACACTGGCAATGACCTCAGGTGGTCAGTGTTAGTGTGGGAGATGGATTGGGCACCCAGTATCCCAGATATTGCCCATCCATCAATGGCGAGCAGGGAGGTCCAGAGTGACCTCACATTGGCGCATGAGCTGCCTGTTGTCTCTGCGGGCTCCTCTCAGGGCACTCCAGATGAGGTAGCAGCTCCTCTGCCCCTCTGCCAGTGACCGTGGCATCTGATGAGGCTGCGGTCACTGGGGGGATGCCAGCCATGGCACAGGCCACTCCCTCCCAGGTGGGGCCAGCACAGGCTCCACGGGCCAGAGGGTGCCCACCAAAGTCATCAAGGCCAACAGGACAGCAGAGTGAGCAGGCTGTCTCCAATGCCGGTGCCAACGATGGGGGGAGTACCTAGACGTAGCACCCGCAAGTGAAAACTTAAAGCACCTTAATCATAACATGGCCTGACCACGAGTGATATTTGTTTTCCCCATTTTCCGTTCAGTGTTTATTGGTGTGATGGAAAACACCTGTCAGTGTTAATTTGTAGAGTGTTTGCCAGGCGCCAGTTAATTAAATGTGTTTTCGTGCAACTGGCCTCTGGATGCTTCATTTCCTCTGTAGGTGCGGGGTAAGCCATGGTGTTATGGTGGACGTGTTTCTCCTTAAACTTTATTGAAATTGCACATAGTGCATGTTGTTGACCAAGGAACTGGTCGTGTCAGGGATCGAGTATGGAGCCTGCAGCCCTGGCATGTGGTGGTGACTCCTATTTGGTAGGATAGCTGAAGGAACACTGGATCAAAACGTTTCAGGTGCCCCTGCCTCCCTCGAGGTTGCCCAGGTCTGCATCTATGCCCTCAGTGTTCTCCTGTGCGTGCTCGTTCTTGGACTTACTACTGGACTCATCGTCTGTTGCCTGTGTAGCTGTGTCAACATCTTCTTCCTCCACTGCGTCCCCCCTTTCCAGTGCCAGATTGTGGAGAGCGCAGCATGCAACCACTATCAGTAACACGCGATCTGCGGGGTACTGGAGTGCGCCCCCTGAACAGTCAAGGGATCGGAGATGCATCTTGAGAAGACCAATATTTCTCTCCACCACAGCCCTTGTGGAGGCGTGGGTCCTATTGTACCACTGCTCAGCTTCTGTTCTTGGATGGCAGAGAGGCATCATGAGCCACATTTTGAAGGGATAGCCCTTGTCACCCAGCAGCCATCCATCCAGCCAGGCTGGAGCACTGAACAGCCCTGGCACCTGGGAGTGTCTGAGGATGTAGACGTCATGGGAGCTGCCTGGGTACCTTGCACAGACTTACAGAATCAGCATCCTGTGATCACACGCTATCTGCACGTTCATGGAGTGGAAGCCCTTCCTGTTGACAAAGGCACCGGGCTCACCTGCTGGTACCTTGATGGCCACATGTGTACAGTCTATTGCACCCTGGATGCGGGGGAACCCAGCAACGGCTGCGAAGCCTCTGGCTCGCTCTGTCTGGCTGGCCTCGTCCATACGGTAGTGAATGAAAGTCAATACCCGCCTGAACAGAGCTTCTGTCACCAGCTTGACGCAACTGTGGACAGCTGATTAGGAGACTCCACACAGATCCCCCACTGAGCCCTGGAAAGAGCCAGAGGCATAGAAGTTGAGGACCACTGTGACCTTCAGAACCACTGGCATGGGGTGTCCACCCACACAGTCAGAGCTGATCTCAGGGCCAATCATCTGACAAATGGAGGTCACAGTCTCCCTTGAGAGTCGGAGCCTCCTTCGGCATTGCACCTCAGACATATTGAGGTAGCTGTATCGCCGCCTGTAAACCCTGGCAGCAGGATAGTGACGTCTTCTGCAGCCCCTTCCGCCTTGGACTACCTGCTGGCCCTGCGCCCCTTGTGCCTGCGCCTCTCCTCCCACAGGTTGTTCCCTTGGAGGCTGAAAAGGGACACCTGGCCTCCTCCTGCTTCTGGCCCTCTCTTCTTCCTCAGAGGAGGTGCCTCCAGCAGAGACCACAATCCCCATTCCCAGGGTAAGGGAAGGCTGTCTGATACCTGTAAGACCCCAAGTGGTATGAATTCTCCGGGGACCTGGAAAACAAAACTGAATCCTGAACTGAAGCCTCTTATTTTGTCAAAGCAGCTCTGAAGTGAAATGAAGATGCCCTGTTCACACGAGCAACCAGCAGTAAGTTATATCCTAAACTACAAACTGCTTGCATTTACAAGCCCACTGACCCCTCTTATCATACCCGTGGATGAGGTTTTTGAAATTGTGGCCTGTCCGCCTGCCCGTTTCGCCCATGCGATGGCCTGAAAATCGCATAGGCTGCGAAAAGTCCGAGACAATTGGTATCTCAAGGGCCTTAACTGGCCACTTAATTAATGTCGGGCATGCCTCTGTCTTCATCGCACGCCCACCTAGCGAAATATCGCGAGAATGTGCATTGACGTCGGCACACTCGGCTGATGTCAACGCACTTTATTTCATGGTCAGGCGTGTCGGGTACACACCCACACGCCGAGCTAAAAATTCTGGCCTATAGGTGGTAGTGGACTCATTACTCCTGACTTCATTGCGCAAGCCTTCTTGTAATAAATACAAATTGCAAAATCATTGTGATAGCGTGGCCAAGTTTCCCTTGCAGATTTGGTCAGCCTGGCAAATACCACTTGCCACATCATAACACTTGAGCAAATGTGGTATTGTCAGGGATGCCATTTTTGAATGAGATGTTAAAACGAGGCAGTGCTTGCCCTGGCAGGTGGATGTGTAAGATTCTATGGCACTATTTTGAAGAAGAGCAGGGGAGGTGTCCCGGTCAATATTTATCCCTCAGCTAACACCACTAAAAGAGATTATCTGGTTATTTATCACATTGCTGTTTGTTGGAACTTGCTGTGCACAGATTGACTACCGTGTTTACTACATTACAACAGAGACTATCCTACAAAAGTGCTTAATTAGCTGTAAAATGCTTTAGGATATGTTTGAGGTCATGAAAGTTGCTTTCTAAATTCAAGTCTTTTTTTTCTCAGCCTATAATGCCACATTGATGAAGTATCTAATTGTCACTTGTTGCACCATACTAACTCAATTCTTAACTTGCAGGCACCGGTGAGTCGCTATTAGAATTTGCAATATTACTACGTACACAATAAATATGTGTTAGCACCCACCTACCAAAATGCCATCCCCTTTATGATACGAATCCTAGAAAGCAGTTGAGCAGAATTTAATTGTGGCCTCAGTGAGAATCCACATAATGAATCAGATAATCACGCAGCATAGTGGAAGGCTATTCAGCCTATCGTGCCTGTGCTGGTTCTTTGAAAGTTGTCCGATTAACCTCACTCCCCTGTTCCTCTCCCATATAACTCAGCAAAATTTTTCTATTTATGTGTTTATCCAATTCCCTTTTGAATGTTACTACTGAATCCGTTTCCATCCCCTGTTCAGGCAGTGCATTCCAGATCATTAAAACCCATTGCATTTTTTTCTCATATCACCTTTGACCAATTACCTTAAATCTGTTTTCTCTGCTTACTGACCCTCCTGCCACTGGAAATAGTTTCTCCTTAGTGTAACCTCATTGCTTTTGTACTCTATGCCTGCATTTATAAAACGAAGGATTCCATTTGCCTTTTTAACAGCCTTCTCAACTTGTCCTGCAACCGGTTTGTGTGCATACATTCCCAGGTTTCTCTGTTCTTGCGACCCTTCTTCCTACGAAAATGCATCACTTCACATTTCCCTGCATTAAATTTCATCTGTCCTCTGTCCAGCCATTTCACTATCTGTGTATGTTCTCCTGAAGTCTGTCACTATCCTCGTCACTCTTTAATACATCAATACTGCAGGCATTGCTGTCAACCCTGCATTGAAACGGCGAGAGACTTTGACTAATTAGAATTCACAGACTGCCCACGTTGTATCAGAACATTAATCACTCCTTGCATCATGACTCCCTGCACTCCCTCAAATAGAATTCAGTAAGAAACAAGGATTTGTTATTCTTGGATTGCATGCTCTTGCCCTTTAATAGAGGAACAGAGGGAGAAACTGCAAGAGGAGCCCCAACCTTACATCCTGTTAGTTAGTGAAGATTGTATGTAAAAACCATTACTGCATATTTATTCCAAAACCAAGTCAGAATGAGAATGAATTTTCTGCTCAGTGCGCAGGTGCGCACCCGACACACTCGAGCGTGAAAAAGCGACGATGATGTCAGGTGAGCGTCCCGACATCATCGCGCACTTGCGCGATATTTCAGTTGGCGGGCACGTGAGAGTCACTGACTCTGACAATTAAGAGGCCTATTAAGGCCATTAAAGTAGCAATTGATGGCGATTTTTTGCTGGCCGCCCAACGTTACGGTTGGCGGCTGGGCGAATTGGCCAGGCAGCCTTTGCATTTTTGAGGAAACCTCATTCAAGGGCGGGATGAGGTTCCTGTGATTAATTTTTAAAACGATTAAAATGGTTCGAAAAAACTTTCATCATCCGTATGTTGAGGCATCTCATTCTGACGTGTGAACGTTTTTTGCCAATTTTAAATTCTGTTTTTATTGATTTTAAATTCGTCAGCTCCCTGAGGCAGCTCCCCCGCGCCCGCGCTTACGTCAGCGCTCGCCCTTCTCCTGCCCCACCCCTGCAGCGCAGTGCCTTTCAGCATGCCTTCCATGTTGGTTGGCCACTCGCCGACCCGAAAATTCTGCCCTAAGAGTCATTGTCTTCTCATTCATCGTTAGGAACCAGTTGATGGATCATTAGGCTAATACCTGATTTATAATAGTTAGTCAGAGCTGAACAAAGGTACAATCAGTTGCTTTGAGTGTTTTGACCACAAAGAAAAGAGTGATTTAAATAAAGCCCTTGGGTTTCAAACAACATCAGACACAAAGTTAATGGTCAAATCTTCCTAGAAAAATAACAGCATGTGAACGACACACACCATTATTGATGAACAAAGTTCGGGTATAAAGAGCTATGCCATCATTGCCATGAGTAGTGATTCCCCAGGACTTGCTTGTCGATTTACATCTTGTACATACAGCATCTTAGCCTGCCCATTAATTTAAATAATTTGCTGGGTTAATTGCACATTAAACCTGCTGCAGAAAGTTAGGGCTCATAATTAACACCTTTTAACAATGTGGTAACTGTTCATTTAAATTGTTGAGTCTCTATCCTGCCTGTAGTAGACTGTTGTTAGAGGTTTTAAAACATGTCAAATGTTTACAATTTTTCTTACTTTTCCTTTCTGTCTCTTTTCTTCTCTCTCTCTTAATTCAATTTCTTTCCTTCTCTTTATTTCTCTTTCTGTACCTGATTTGACTCTAATTCATCCATTTTGATTCACCCCCTTCTCCATTCATCCTCCAATTCTTTCTTAATCCTTAAATCTCATTGTTAAAGGAGTGAGACTGTTGGTCCCATTGTTCACTAAAGTGACAGCTGCCCCGTTGCCCTCACCATGCCATTATCAGCTCTAACATTCAGCAAGTGCTAGCAAAGATAAAGGATGCAGGAACGGGTCTTGCTAATGTGGCAAACTTTGAGATGCCTTGATTCAGCAAAATTTGGCCCAATATTTTTGACATTGTGTTCTGCCACAGCAAACCATGAACCTGAAAAGGTGAAATCAACAGCAACCAAAATAAACATTTTCAATAGATTCCCATGTACCGCCAGCTACTTGCAGCATTGGGGGATGTGTGGTCATATGTACCTCTCTGACATGACACAATTGTCTATGTCCCACCAAATGTTTCCTGTTGGCATGGTTCTTGGTTGGCATTGGCCTAATGAGAGTGCATATATCTATTTCATCTGCCCTTGATCGAGAAGGAATCCATATCTGAACTCCTGCTTTGTATGTAGATGGCTAAGAGTCTGTTTCCATGCCAGCTGCAGGGGGTATTTCCTCTGTGCCCTGATTATTATATATTTAAAATTTATGTCCGCTACACTTGATGTCAACATTTCCATTATAAGTTCCTATGTCCACATTGATAACGGAAATGTGTCACATTCCAACTAACAACCTTCCACCAGTAGTGGTGCTGCAGCCCAACCCCATCCTTGCTGACGAACATTGAGTCACTATTTCCCAGTACAACAAATTCAAAATTGTTGCCTTCATCTACAAATCCCTCAATGGCTGTATGTCAGACTTCCTCTGAACCTTCTCCAACCTTACATCTCCCTCTGGTATCTGGCTCTGACTTCATAAGATCATAGGATCACAAGAAATAGGAGCAGGAGTAGAGCATTCAGCCCCTCAAGCCTGCTCCACTATTCAATAAGATCATGGCTGATCTGATTGTGGCCTTAAGTCCACTTTCCTGCCTGTCCCCCATAACCCTTGACTCCCTTGTAGATCAAAAATCTGTCTAATTCACCCTTGAATATATTCAGTGACCCAGCCGCCACTGCTCTCTGAGAAAGAGAATTCCAAAGATTAACAACCTGCTCTCTGAGAGAAGAAATTCCCCCTCATCCCCATCCTAAATGGGAGACCCCTTATTTTGAAACTAATTCCCCTGGCTCTAGATTTCCTCAAGAGAGGTAACATCCTCTCAGCATCTACCCTGCTAAGCTCCCTCAAAATTTTCTATGTTCCTTTAATTCTCTCCTCTCTCCACTCCAGCATTTGTGGCACATACGTCACCACCCTGCTCTCTGGAAGTCTCTTTCTAAAGGCTAAGGGGAGGGTTACAGGGAGTCTCGCACATTGATAGAATTAGAGTTAAATCGTTGGTTTCATGAAGTCCAATTCTACATGCTCCAAAACCTAAATAAATATGAGCATTCAGTTTTACCCTTCACCTTCCATATCCTTGGTGGCTCTTTAATGATCCATTTAGCTAAACTGTGGCCCATTAGCCCCTTGATTATTTTCTTGGCATTCAAATGTTAAAAATGTTTTTCCTGAACTTCTCTGAATTTACTCTGATTTATTGAATGCTAATCTTTCTTATCCCTGATATTTCTCTTGTTTTTCTTTGCTTAAAAAGCAAAAACCGATAACACCCACATCTTTAACAAAGATCCATGAAAATAGTGCAATTTACATGATTTATTGGTGAACGAAAGGAGAAATGTTTCCCAAGGGTTGCTTCATGAAGTCTGTCCCCTTTTAATACATTACTAGTACAGTGTCATCTGTTTTAGCTGTCACCTGTGACTCAGTGGTAGCACCCTCACCTCTGAGTGATAAATTTGTGGGTTTGAACCTCATTCCACAGACTTGCGCACAGAATCCAGGCTGATACTCCGCAGCAGTACTGAGGGAGTGCTGAACTGACGGGGGTGCTATCTTTCAGATGGGATATGGTGGGATGTAAAAGATCCCGAGGCACTAGTTCAAAGGAGAAAATAAGTGTGCTGGCCAATATCTCCCTCAACCAGCACCACTGAAAAACAGATAATCTGGTCATTTTTGCATTGGTGGCTGCAGGATCTTGCTGTGCCGAGCTGGGATTTGACCTTGCATACAATGTAGCAGCTTCAAGTGCCTGACCCAAGCACAAATTATTCAACTGGCACGAAATGATAATCATTACATTGTGATTCCCCATCAAATCTTGGTTCAGGACTGAATGCATCTTCAGGGGTGTTACTAAGTGCTACAAATCAGCAGGGTCTGAAGTGAAAGCCTTTGCCTGTGCTGAATAAGGCAATGTTGAGTTAGGGAGATGGTGTATGTACCACAACTGACCATAAAGCCTCCAGATTTGGAATGGAGCAATCAGTCAGTGTTCCTGATCTGTCTGGAGAAGCCTCTGCTGGAAGATGCAAGTGTACATCCACTTGACTATGATGCTACTCCATCAAACATCTAGGCTCACATTATGGGGAATGACCGCTTGATTGAGATACTAGAGGCAAATCAACGTTGGTGGGACTATATCCCAGGTAAAGCCAATGGTTTAATGAGGGAAGAGAATAAAACCAGTATGTCCAAGGGACGTTGATACCTGAAGTAAAATTTCCCCATGAGATTGGGAAAATAATTTGAACACACAGTGAGGGACTGTAACATCCCCTACAATCAGAGAGACCCAGATTATCCATCAGACACAATCTTCTTTGTCGCTGATTATCTCACCTAAGCTCCTGTCCTAATTGCCCTGAGTCCTTATTGGGGGACAGTTAAAGAGAATCTATCTCATGACCACACTACTCAGAAAACTAGCAAAACCTGACCCACATCATGAAGGAAACTGAACGTTCCTAAAAACAGTGGAAAGCTATTGCGTCTTAATCAATTCCCTGTCTCCTCTTTCCCTATCAGCTCTCAGTCTCCTGCCTTATACTGGTTGAACATTGGTAAAGTTTCTTAAAGATTTATATAGTATTTAGCTCATTTTAGCATATTTCAAAAACAAACAAAACAAGCAGAAGGTAATGGGGAATAAACCACAGACTGACTCATGCAAACAACTTTGCATCATTTTCAATAATGGTGTAAGACAGAGAACAAGTCAAAATTGGACAATTGCTGTCTCTGAAATAAACCTTTGGCCACTGAATAATGGAGAGTAAGGAAGTAATGAAGAACTTTCATATAGTCTTCAACATGGCACACTTTATCAGGTTCTTAAAAGATATTCTACTGAGTTGAGTTACATACTTGACGTTTGGTTGTGACAGTGACTAGAAAACTGTGCTCTGCCTCCTTCCTTCCTTCTGGGTCAGGTCAGCCTGTGTCATTCTGCTAAAATTCCCAGCTTTATATTGAGTTATTTTGTTTCTTAAACTCTTTGGCCAGCATTTTTAGCTTGTCGGGTGGGCACACGGCCGACCCGAATGAGCATAAAATGACGCGCGGTGACGACGGGCGAGCGTCCCGATGTCATCATGTACCTTACAGTTGGCGGGCAGGCGAAAAGACCAAGCAGCCTTTGCATTTTTTGCAAAACCTCATCAACGGGCAGGATGAAGTTTCGATCGATCATTAAAAGAAAATTTAAAATCTCATCCTAATTTCTAACATGTTCCTGCTTATGACGGAGTCACATGAGGGGACATTGAGGTGTTTTTAACACCTTAGAATTCTTTATTTTTATTTTTTTATATCTTCATCTCCCTGAGGCAGCTTGGTGCCTCAGGGAGCTTTTCCTGCGCGCATCTGTGTGCATGCGCAAACTTGCACACTCGCCTTCCTCCCTCCCCCCTATCCCCACACAGGCAGCGCTGCAGCGTGCATTTCACGCTGGATGGGCCTTAATTGGCCTGCCAACGTGAAATCACGGTCCGGCCCCGATCGTGGGCAGCAGTCGGCTTCCTGGCCGCTCCCATCCGCTCCCACCCACCCCCGCCAAGCCAGCCCAACGAGGGCAAAATTCTGTCCTTTGAGTTCCTCTGCTTTCCAGCTGCTCTTGATTTTTCTCTGAAGTTAAGGTTTTTTTTAAATTTTCTAAACATTCTATTACAGCAGTGACTGTACTTCAAAAGTTCCTAATTGCTGAAAAGTGCCATGGAACATCCCGAGGTCATGAAAGGTGCTATATAAATGCAAGCCTTTCTTTTCTTTACCTGTTTCTGAGTTTCTGTCAGTTGTTTGCCTGTTTCTGTGTCTGAGTCTCTTTAAGAGGTCCTTTTGTTTCAATGTCGAATTTATTTTAGGGGGAAAAAATTTCTGAAGTGAAGCTTCTTTCCTCTTTTGGATGTTAATTCAGAACAATTAGTCCCGAAAATCCTGGGGTTGAGGTTCCTCAACTCTACTGGGTTATTCAACTTCAGATGGTAGAGGTACTACAATTAATACAGATGAGGAAAGAGAAAAGAATACAAGTACACATGCCTGTGAGTATTTCAAGCAGTTGCTTCCTGATCTCAAGGTGTTGGAGTGGCTGCAAACATTGGTAATTACCGACAAGAAAGCTTTTGCCTGTAATTTTCCTACTCCGACTCCGGCGCACGCCTATTGAACGAAATATTGCGATGGTGTCGGGACACACGCCATCATGCGTTATTTTATGCTTCAGCATGTCGGGTCTGCCCCCACATGCTGACCGGAAGATTCTGCCCAATAGATGTGTTCTGCTTGAGGCAGCGTCACGAATTAGGAGCATGATCAAACCAAGAAATAGGTGAGGAATTGGAAACGCACTTACCATAACCTTTCCTTTCTATTTATTCATTCACGGGTTGTGGGCGTCGCTAGCTAGGCCAACATCTATTGCCCATCCCTAATTGCCCTTAAGAAGGTGATGGTGAGCTGCCTTCTTAAACTGCTGCAGTCCATGTGGTGTAGGTACACCCACTGTGCTGTTAGTAAATCTTCCAAAACCCACTTGAAGATTGGAAAGCAGCAAACATTAGACCTTACATCTTAAAAGTAAAAAGGGTCAAGCCAAGTATCTACAGGCCAATAAGCTTGTCACTAGTGAGAACATTACTCCAATTCACCATCGCGTGAGTGCTGGGACAGGTATATTTTGATTAGAAAAAGTCAGAAGGTAAAGCATATCTAACGGTTACCAAGGTGGTGGTCAGAAGATCAATGGTTATCAAATATGTGTAGAGAGTGCAGGCAGTGTGATTAGTTTTGAATTGCTTTAGGGAAGAGTTGGCACAGACACGATGGCCCGAATGACCTTCTTCTATGCTGCAAACTTCTAAGATCCAGTGGATTTTTGGAAAGAATCTGATAAAGATCTGATGTCTGAGGTTACTAAGTAAAATATCATGGAATTGGAGATGGGATCATAGATAGGAAATTGGTTGGGAGGTAGCATAAAGTGGATATATTCAGATTGAGGGGCAGTGAAAAGTAGAGCTCCCAAGTGATCGATGCTGGGACCCTAGCTTTTTGTTCTCCTTATATATGTCCTGATTTTGGGAATACAGAGAAGAATGTACAAATTTACAGGTGATACTGAAATAGGTAAAGAGAATCGAAACTCACAAATGGATGTAGCTTAAGAAAATAGGTAGATGTAATTTACCGTAACAAAGTGTGAGGCAGCTGTCCTTTGATGACTGGACACAGAATGGACACTATACTCCAGTTGAAGTTGAACCAGTGTTTAAAAAAGTTCACCCTAACATTCTTGCTTTTGTACCCTATGCCTCTATTTATGAAGCACAGGATCCCATCTGCAATTTTAACCACTTACATGGGCTGCCCTTTCACCATCAACAATTTGTGCACATATACTTCTAGGTCTCTCTGTTCTTGCACCCTCTTTAGAATGCACCCTATAATTTACATTGCCTCTTTTTGCTTTTACTATCAAAATGTATCACTTTACATTTCTCTGCATTAACTTGCATTCAACACTTATCTGCCTATTCCACCAGGCTATCCTGTTGAAGTCTATCATTACTGTCCTCACGGTTCATAACACTTCTTTGTTTTGTGTCATTTACAAATTTTGAAATTGCGGCCTGTACATCAAATCTAGGTCATTAATGTACATCAAGAAAAGCAGTGGCCCTCGTACTGATCGCTAGGAAATCCCACTGTACACCTCCATCTCTTCCAAAAAACAACCTTTCACCATTACTCTCTGTTTTCTGTCACTCAGCCAACCTCATAAAAATGCTGCCGCTGTTCCTCTGCTGGCAAGCCTTTATCAAATGTCTTTTAGAAGTCCATATACAGCATATAACCCTTACCAATCCTCTCTGTTACTGCATCAAAATCTCAACATACAAACATACAAATTGGGAGCAGGAGTAGGCCCTTCGGCTCCATTCAATAAGATCATGGCTGATCTGATTGTGGCCTCAACTCCACTTTCCTTCCTATCCCCTATACCCTTTCATTCCCTTGTCAATCAAGGATCTATCTAGCTCAGTCTTAAAAATATTAAATGTGTTAGGAACTAGAGATAGTTTAAGTAAATTATATTTGCATTTGTGGATGTTAGGGATGAGTTTTAGCTTTAATTTTAAGTTTGATTTGTATTTATGTATTGGTGTGTTAAGAAATGGGGGTACTTGAGTATTAGTTTCACTTTAAAAGATGCCTGCATTTTTAATGAGGTTTTACAACTCTTCAAGTGGTTTAGGGAATTTAAAACAACCACAAAGAAAAAAACTGGGCTGTTACCTAGCAACAAGGGCCCACAGACACAGGGAGAAACAGAACAGCAGTTTTTTAGTTCAGTTGGAAGCAAGTGCCAGGAGAAGTTAGACACAGGAGAGGGAACCGCAGGAAGCAGGTTCCAAAGAATGAAAAGTCCCAAATCAGGGAGTGAACCAGGAAGGTCCCAGGGAGGCAATGAGGTCAAGGGAGAAGAACAGGAATCTGAACAAGGTCCTGTACAGTGGAAGTAAAAGTAAGCAGCAGGGTAGAAGGCTCCAAACTGAAAGGGAGAAAGCTACAGGATGCAGACTTAAAGAATAACAGGCTTGTGAGAAGCCAGAAGATTTGAGGAGACAGGTTGGTGTCTCCTCACTATGGGCATGTGAAGGAGTGATGTTCTGTTGGCATGGCTGAGAATCTAAGAGAGAGTGTGTGGAAGGCAAAGATTGAATGCATGTGGCGATCCAGGGAGAGGAATATCGGAAGGAGAGTTCGAAACCCTGGAGGTGGACCCTCGTTGAAGGCGTCTGTGAGAAAACATCATTTGGGAGAAGAATCCAAAGTGGGTTCTTCAAGAGTGGACATTGGAAACCCTCGTGTGAAAAATGGAGTTCAGTGAGACTGGTTGGCTTGGGATGTGACAAGCATCTGGGGGGAGTTGAGGAATCCATAGCATCTGTTTGGGGTAACATCTGTCATTTGGTTTCAGAGTGTGATCACAGGTCAGCTATTGGTTTACATGGACTGTGTACTTGCTGTGAACAATAGAGTATAAGAGAGCTTTTGTAACTTGTGTTATCCTTACGAATCTGTATACATCTGTAAAGGTATAGTTGCGGATGAAGGAGTAATGTAATATAGTTCATCTTTTCTTGTTTAATAAATGTTTTATTCTTTTGTTAAAGGTTCATCAGCTGACTCCTGTGACTCTAAACAAAAAATAAAAGTTCGGATCTATCATGCCGGGTTCCACCCTGGGAACTGGCTTGCCCATTAATAACATCAGCTGGGATCATAACAAATGACCCTGCCTCCACCGATCTCTGTGGGAGTCAGTTCCACAGACTCATGGCCATGCAATCTGTCTGGATGATGTAGGTGTCATGGTTGAATAGCTGGTTGTATGTGCAAGCTTTGAGATGTGGGTGTGAAGTTTGAAGCAGTGCTGAGTTGAGAAAGCGTGTGTGAATGTCAAATATAAAGCCTGATTGATAGAGGATGCGTTGTAGGCAGGTGGGGATAGGTTGTGGTGAATTGAGCAGGAATTGAAGCTAATGGTGCAGGTGGCAGGTTATGGCATTTGAAGAAAGTCACTGACCCTGACCACTCATGTGAATCCCTGTGGCACTATCTAGCTCCTTGGAGATGGATTCCTGGCATTGACCTCCACAGCTATCTACTCCCACTGCCTTCTAAGCATGTATCTGGAGGGCTTCTTACAGTTACAGATTGTAGTAATTATGGTTTTATTTAGTGTGTAATGTATCTTTAAGAATAATACTTGTTAAGGAAGATCACATGATCTGCAGTAACCAATAGGAGAGTGGCGCGGGCTACCTCAGCAGTCAGTGTAGAGTTAGAGTTGAAGTTGAAAGCACGCATGTAGTTGCTGCTGAGTAAATTGTAAATAAACTTAATGTTTCCACCCAAGAAGTTTCTGCAGATCAATTCTATCATTAATAGTACAACTCGGCCTACAACAAATTGGTGATGAGGTTAAAGCAGGATTGAACTGAAGAATTCAAGTTAAAAAGAAATCGGCACTATAACTCACCCAGTGATTGTAAGTAGCAAGCTTCATTAGAATTGAAGAAGTTATCCTCTCTCAAAGTGCCACAATTTGGTTAATTGATCCTTTTGAACCAGCCACAGATGATTGGTCTCAATACATGAATGCCTCGTTCTTTTTTCAAGCGAATGAGATTATGGGGGAAGAGAAGAGGTGAGCCATCCTCTTGAGTACTTGTGGGAGCAAAACCTACGGTTTGATTCGACATTTGATGGCACCCAGTGCCCCAGATTCGAAGAATTTCGATGAATTTGTGGACCTCGTGAAGGGTCACGTTCAACCCAAGCCCTCACACACGATGCAGAGTTTCAGGTTAATTCATGAAATAGAGCCCCAGGTGAGACAATTGCATGCTATGTGGAAAATTTGAAGCAGTTAACAGAATGTAGTGAGTTCGGTACAACTCTGAACAACGTGCTCAGAGATTGTTTAGTGTGTGGTGTGAAAGAGGACACTATTCGGAAAAGATTATTGTCTGAAGTGAAACCGGATTTCAAGAAGGTGCTAGAGATAGTGCTGGCCATGGAAAGTGCTGTAAGAGATTCACAAACAATACAGGGTGCACAAAATGACGCCGTCCTCCATATCGGGTGCGAAACCTCAGCAGAAAAAGGCACAAAAAAGCAAGACTCTGCCGAGAAGCGGAGAACAGCCTCTGCGAGTCAAAGAGTAAAGAAAAATAACTTAGCAGCAAGATCAAAAAATAATTTTAAAAGAGGTGGGAACAAGCAGTCTTTTAACATTTTGCAGTATAAAAAATTTGAATGCTACTATTATCATAGAAATGGACATATGGTAAGGCAATGCAAGGAAAGATTCGAGCAGGCTTATAAACAAAAGAAGAAGCCCAATGAAATCTACAATGTAGAAGAGCCTGAAACAACAAATTCAGACATTTACTCATTGTTTAACCTGAAAGTTGGAAAGACAGAACCAATATTTGTCACAGTGAAAGTAAATGGCAAACCTGTTAGAATGGAAGTGGACATGGCAGCTTCCACTACAGTAATTGGGGAACATACCTTCAGATATTTGAATAATGGTGAACATCAATTAAGCTTAGAAGAAACAGCTGCCAAGCTAAAAACATATAAGGGTGAAAATATTCAAGTAAAAGGCACAAGCAGAGTAACTGTCCATTATGGAAGCTAATTGGCAAAGCCAGCCTTGAAGGTGGTAACAGGTGAAGAGCGAAGCCTCTTGGGGCAAAATTGGTTAAAGGAAATTAAGTTAGAATGGGCTGAAATTTACCAGTTTAGAGCAAGTGGGCTACCAAAGCTACTTAGAAAGTACACCACTGTCTTCAAGGCCAAACTGGGGAAAAGCCAGGGCCTGCAGGCAAGGATTCATGTGGGTCTGGAAGCAACCACTTGCTTCATGAAGGTGAGACCGGTGCCATATGCCCTGCGAGGAAAAGTCAACATTGAACTGAATAGTCTAGAGAAACTGTGCGTTATACAACCTGTTCAGTTCTCAGAATGGGCAGCACCCACAGCCCCTGTCCTTAAACCTGACCAAAGCATTCGAATTTGTGAAGACTACAAACTGATGATTAATAAAGTAGCTAAGCTAGACAGGTATCCCATTCCAAAAATCGAAGACCTGTATGCCAAGCTGGCAGGCAGGACAATGTACACAAAGCTTGACGTGAGTCATGCTTATCAACAACTAGAATTGGATAATGCCTCCCAGGAATTTGTCACAATTAATACCCACAACGGGTTGTACCAATACACACAATTGCCTTTTGGTGTCTCCTCTGCTTGTGCCATCTTTAAGGGAACAATGAAATGCTTACTGCAGGGACAGCCCCAGGTTGTAGTCTATTTAGACGATGTATTGGTGACAGGATTCACTGAAAAAGAGCATTTGGCAAACTTAAAAGAAGTCTTAAAATGTTTTTTGCAAGCTGGAATGTGTTTAAAAAAGAAAAGTGCACATTCCAACCGAGGGAGATCATCTATTTGGGTCACCGGGTAGATTCACAGGGCCACCACCTGGTTGAGGAGAAAGTGAGAGCCATAGGAGAGGCACCTGCGCAAAAGAACGCCTCAGAGCTCAAATCATTCCTAGGAATGGCCAACTACTATGGACAGTTCTTACCCAATTTGTCAAAAGTGTTGGCCCCCTGCATTCTCAACTCAAAAAGAGCCAATGTTGGCCTTGGGAGGTGCCCTAGAAAGGAGCTTTCATAAAGTTGAAACAATTGTTGCACTCATCCAATCTATTAGTGCATTATGACCAGACGAAAGAATTGGTGCTGATATATGATGCATCTCCCTATGGAGTGGGAGCGCTGCTCTCTCATTGGATGGACGATGGCACGGAATGGCCAATAGGTTATGTATCAAGAACACTCACCACAGTGGAAAAAGGATACTCGCAGATAGAAAAAGGCCTGTCCATCATCTTTGGTGTCAAGAAATTTCACCAGTACATACACGGCCGCCATTTTATAATTATTTCAGACCACAAACCATTGCTAGGATTATTTAGTGAGGACAAGGCTATACCACCCATTGCCTCAGCAAGAATACAACGATGGGCGATCTGTTCACGGACTGATGAGGTAGCCCGCACTACTCTCCTGTTGGTTACTATAGATCATGTGATCTTGCCTAACATGTATTATTCTTAAAGATATACTTCACACTAAATAAAACCATAATTACTACATTCCTCCCCTTTAGCTCAGCTGTACATATTATATTTACAAGTACATATTTCTCAAGACAAAATAATATTAACACTAGGTAAGGAATTTACAAGTTCAATCTTTCAGGTGGTTTCCTGGTACGTGTGGAATGTTGCAGCCCCACAACTTCAGATTCTTTGTCAGGAACCTCCTTTTCTGGAGATGCCTGGACATCGGGTGCTTCGGTGGGCACTTGCAGTTCTGTATCCTCAACTCATACAGGAACATCAGACATGTCAGTCCTGGGTTGAGTATCCTCAACTGGAAACACAGACCCAGTCATGGTCACTGGTTGTGAATCTTGGTGATTTGTCTCACTTCCTTAAGTGGTCCACATGTTTACGGATGATCCGGCCTTCCACCTCCACGTGGTAAGATAGAGGTCCAGTCACCACACTTATTTCACCTGATAACCACTTTGGTCCTTCCCCGAAGTTCTTCACGTATGGGCTCTCCCATGGTAAATTTCCTGTGTCTAGTTTTCTGGCTTCCCTGACTCCTTTCCATCTTCCCTCTAAATTCGGCATTATTAAGCTCAATCTCGTCTTGAGACGGTGTTTCAACAATAACTCCACAGGCATGACACCTGGTGTTGTGTGAGGGGGAGTCCTGTAATGAAAAAGAAAGCGTGCTAGCTTGGTTGCCAAGAAATCACCAGTTAGTTTTTTCATGCCTGTCTTGAACGTTTGAACCTTTTCGACCAGTCCATTTGAGGAAAGGTGGTAAGGTGCAGTTTTCACATGAGTGATACTGTTGAGGCCGATAAACCGTTGAAACTCAGCACTCGTAAATGCCGTGCCATTATCGGAAATGACTACTTCTGATAATCCGTGAATGGCAAAAATCTGACATTGTTTCTCAATTGTAGCGGCTGATGTTGGTGACTTCACCTCATATACGTTCAATCATTTTGAAAGGGCAACGACAATGAGCAGAAACATTGTTACCAAGAAATGTCCAACGTAGTCAATGTGCAACTGCTCCCAGGATCTACCTGGCCACTCCCATGGGTGTACTGGAACTGTCACTGGCAACTTTTGCAGTTGCTGACATTGCACACAGTGCTTTACTAAACTCTCTATTTTGCCATCCATCCCAGACCACCATAAATAGCTTTGTGCTATGGTCTTCGTTCAGGATATTCCTGGATAGGCACTGTGTAGTTCAATTAAAAGTGGCTCCCTTACCTTTGGAGGAACTATCACTCATGCTCCCCACAATAAGATGCCACCCTGGCTGTTTATTTCACGTCTTCTGTTGAAGTACAGTTTCTTTTAATCAGATACAGGCTCCTGAGACCATCTATGTAGCAATTGTTCTCATACTTGAGATAGGCCTGGGTCCCAACTTGTCCAAACTCTGACCTGCTGAGCACAGACCAGTGAGGAAACTAAGAAATTTAACTGTAAAACAAGTTCCTGTGGAACTGGGACGTGCTCATCATTTTCTTGTAAAGGCAAATGACTAAGGGCATCGGCGTTTGCAATTTGATTGCCAGGCCTATGTGCGAAAGTGTATTCATATGCAGCCAGAAGTAAAGCCCATTGTTGTATTCTTGCTGAGGCTATGGATAGTATAGCCTTGTTCTCACTAAACGATCCTAACAATGGTTTGTGGTCTGAAATGATTGTAAAATGGTGGCCGTGTAGGTACTGGTGAAATTTCTTGACACCAAAGATGATGGACAGGCCTTCTTTTTCTATCTGTGAGTATCCCTTTTTCTGCTGTGGTGAGCATTTTTGATACATAACCTATTGGCCATTCCATGCTGTTGTCTAGCAGATGAGAGAGCACTGCTCTCACTCCGTAAGGACATGTGCCATATGTCAGCACCAATTCTTTTGTCTGGTCATTATGCACTAATGGATTGGACGGGTGCAACAATTGTTTCACCTTTATGAAAGTTTCTTTCTGGGGCACCTCCCAAAACAAACGTTGGTTCTTTTTGAGTCGAGAATGCAGGGGGGCCAGCACTGTAGACAAATTGGGTCAAGTTTTCCTTGCAGGGCATAAGGTACTGATCTTGCCTTCATGAAGTGAAGGGTTACTACCAGATCCACATGAATCTTGACCTACAGGCCCTGGATTTTCCCTAGTTCGGCCTTGAAGACAGTGGTGTACTTTCTAAGTAGCTCTGCGATCTCACTTGCTCTCAACTGGTAAATTTCAGCCCATTCTAACTTAATCTCCTTTAACCAATTTCGCCCCAAGAGGCTTTGCCCATCACCTGCTACTACCTTCAAGGCTGACTTTACCAATTGGCTTCCATAATGGACAGTTACTCTGCTTATGCCTTTTACTTGAATGTCTTCACCCATATATGTTTTTAAGCTTGATGGCGGTTTCTCCTAAACTTAATTGATGTTCACCATTATTCAAATATCTGAAGATATGTTCCCCAATTACTGTAGTGGAAACTGCCGTATCCACTTCCATTCTAACAGGTTTGCCATTTACTTTCACTGTGACAAATATTGGTTCTGTCTTTCCAACTTTCAGATTAAACAATGAGTAAATGTCAATATTTGTTGTTTAGAGCTCTTCTACATTGTAGATTTTATTGGGCTTCTTCTTTTGTTTACAAGCCTGCTTGAATCTTTCCTTGCACTGCCTCATTATATGTCCATTTCTATGACAATAGTAGCATTTAATTTTATTAAACTGCCAATCGCTAAAAGACTGCTTGTTTCCACCTCTATTAAAATTATTCTTCAATTTCGCTGCTAAGTTACATTTCTTTCTTCTTCGGATAGTGGGGGCAGTTTCCCACTTCTCGGCAGAGCCTCGCTTTTTTGTGCTTCTTTCAGCTGAGGTTTCCCACCCGATGTGGAGCACGGCACCATTTTGCAAACTCTATATTACTTTTGAATCTCTTACTGCGCTTTCCATGGCCAGCGCTACCTCTAGCACCTTCTTGAAATCCGTTTAACTTCAGACAATAATCTTTTCTGAATAGTGTCCTCTTTCACACAACACACTAAATGATCTCTGAGCATATTGTTCAGAGTCGTACCGAACTCACAATGTTCTGTTGCTTCAAATTCACCACATAGCTAGCAATTGTCTCACCCGGGCTCTATTTTTTGATTTGAACCAGAACCTCTGCATCTGAGAGCTTGGGTTGAAAATGTCCCATCACGAGGCCCAATAATTCTGCGAAATTCTTCAAATCTCGGACACCGGGTGCCGTCAAACATTGAATAAAACTGTAGGTCTTGCTCTCATAAGTAATCAAGAGAATCGCTCGCCTCTTCTCTTCCCCTGTGATTTTGTTCACTTGAAAGAAGTTCTATATACTGAGAGCAATCGTCTGTAATTGGCTCAAAGGAATTGATTCTACCAAATTGTGGCATTTTGGGTGAGTATATCTTCTGTTATTTTAAACAGACATTGATACTCACAATCTCTGGGTGAGGTACAGTACCGAATCCAATTTATCCTGATTTATCATCGTTGCCAAGTCACCTATGTGTAATAGAGTTGATCCACAGACAACTTTCTAAGTGGAAACATTATGTTTAGTTACAATACAGCCAGCAGCAGCTACATGTGTGCTTTCAACTGCATGGGGAAGATTTTTCCCTCGTCATACGGGCTCGGTGGGGGCGGGCCCGGGCTGTCGGGAAGTGACCGCCACCCGCAATCGGGGCCGGACCACGATTTCATGCTGGTAGGCCAATGAAGGCCTGCCCAGCGTGAAGCGCAAGTGGCAGCACTCAGCTCTGCCCGTGTGCCAGGGGGCCGGGGGAGGAGGGCGAGTGCAAACTTTGCGCATGCGTGCGAGTGCGCGCTTGAAAATCTCCCTGAGGCACAGAGCTGCCTCAGGGAGATGAAAAGTTTCCAAAATAAAAAATAAAGGTTTATAAAATGTTATGAAACATGTCCCCTCATGTGACTCTGTCACTTCAGCAGGGACATGTTATTCATTAAATTTTAAAATTTGTATTTTATATTTATTTGCTGTTGGAAACCTCATTCCGCCCGTGGATGAGGTTTCCTAAAAAATGTAAAGGCCGCTTGGCCTTTTCGCCTGCCCGCCAACCGTGAGGTTGGACAGGCAGTGAAAAACTTCTTTTAATTACTTTTTCAATGGCCTTAATAAACCTTTTAATTGTCAGCGGTCACGCTGCTGACTCCGGCGCACCCACCGACCGAAATATCACGCAAGTGCGCGATGATATCGGGATGCTCGCCCGAAGTCATCACGTGTCACTTTATGCTCCGTCAGGTCAGACATGTACCCGCCCGCTGAGCTAAAAATTCTCCCCCATCTCTAGCTCTACACTTTCTATGGAGGTAGTCCATGCTGCTAACACATTGGCTTACACAGATCATGTGATCTTACATTGCAGGACTATTCTTAAAGCTACAGTCCAAAATTTAACAAAACCACAATTACTACAGAAGGCTAGCTTTAAACAGTGCAGGCTGGATTTTGACAGTGCAGGCTGGGGAGGCGATGGCGTGGTTGTATTATCGTTGGGAGACACAGGGTAATGCCTTGGGGGTTGGGGTTCAAATCCCGCCAGAGCAAATGGTGGAATTTGAATTCAATAAAAATCTGTAATTATAAGTCTAATGATGACTATGGAACCATTGTCGACTGCTGTAAAAACCCATTTGGTTCATTAATGCCCTTTAGGGAAGGAAATCTGTCGTCCTTACCTGGTCTGGCCTACACATGACTCCAGACACACAGCAATGTGGTTGACTTTTAATGCCATCTGAAATGGCCTAGCAAGCTACTCAGTTGTAACAAACAAACCAACCACTACAAAGTCACAAAAAAAAATAAAAATGGACGATCGACCTAGGCACTGACAACGGCAATCTCAGCCCTGTCAACCTGCAGTCCTCCTTAATAACAGCTGAGGTCTAGTGTCAAAATTGGGAGAGCTGTCTCACAGACTAGACAAGCAACAGCCTGACATAGTCATCCTCATGGAATCATACCTCACAGTTAATGTCTCAGGCACATGATCACCATGGTGAGGGAACCAACAAGAGGGAAAAACATACTTGACCTCGTCCTCACCAACCTGCCTACCGCAGATGTATCTGTCCATGATAGTATCGGAAGGGGTGACCGCCACACAGTCATTGTGGAGATGAAGTCCCACCTTCACAATGAGGAAACCTGTGTTGTGTGGCATTACCACTGTACTAAATGGGATAGATTTCAAACAGATCTAGAAACTCAAGACTGGGCATCCATGGGGCACTGTGGGCCATCAACAGCAGCAGAATTATACTCCATAACCTTATGGCCTGGCATATCCCCCACTCTATTACCATCAAGCCAGGGGATCAACCCTTGTTCAATGAAGAGTGCAGGAGGGCATGCCAGGAGCAGCATCAGACATACCTTAAAATGAGGTGTCAACCTGGTGAAGCTACAACACAGGACTACTTATGTGTGCCAACAGCATAAGCAGCAAATAATAGACAGAGCTAATGGATCCCATGACTAATGGATCAGATCTAAGCCCTGCAGTCCTGCCACATGCAGTCGTAACTGGTGGTGGACAATTAAACAACTCAATGGAGGAGGAGGCTCCACAAATATCCCCATCCTCAATGATGGAGGAGCCCAGCACAGTGCAAAAGATAAGGTTGAAGCATTTGCAACAATCTTCAGCCAGATGTGCCGAGTGCGTGATCCAGCTTGGCCTCCTCTGGAGGTCCCCAGCATCACAGCTGCCAGTCTTCAGTCAATTTGATTCACTCCACGTGATAGCAAGAAACGGCTGATGGCACTGGATAGTGCAAAGGCTATGGGCCCTGACAACTTTCCAGCAATAGTACTGAAGACTTGTGCTCCAGAACTTGCCGTGCCCCTGGCCAAGCTGTTCCAGTACAGCTACAACACTGGCATCTACCTGCCTATGTGGAAAATTGCCCAGGTATGTCCTGTACACAAAAAGCAGGACAAATCCAACCTGGCCAATTACCACCCCATCAGTTTACTCTCAATCATCAGTAACGTAATGGAAGGGGTCATCAACAGTGCTATCAAGCAGCATTTGCTTAGCAATAATCTGCTCACTGACGCCCAGTTTGGGTTCTGCCAGGGTCACTCAACTCCTGACCTCATTAAAGCCTTGGTTCAAACATGGACAAAAGAGCTGAACTCCTGAAGTGAGGTGAGAGTGACTGCCCTTGACATCAAGGCCGCATTTGAGCCCTAGCATCAAGGCGTCAAGGAGCCCTAGGAAAACTGGAGTCAATGGGAATCAGGGGGAAAACTCTCCACTGGTTGGAGTCATACCTAGCACAAAGGAAGATGGTTGTGGTTGTTGGAGGTCAGTCATCTCAGCTCCAGGACATCACTGCAGGAGTTCCTCAGGGTACTGTCCTTGGCCCAACCATCTTCAGCTGCTTCATCAATGACCTTCCTTCCATCATAAGATCAGAGTGGGGATGTTCGGTGATGATTGCACAATGTTCAGCACCATTCGCGACTCCTCAGATACTGAAGCAGTCCATGTCCAAATGTAGCAAGACCTGGACAATATCTAGGTTTGGGCTGACAAGTGACAAGTAACATTCGCTCCACATAAGTGTCAGGCAATGACCATCTCCAACAAGAGAGAATCCAACCATCGCCCCTTAATGTTCAATGGCATTACCATCACTGAATCCCCCGCCATCAACATCCTGGGGGCTTACCATTGGCCAGAAACTGAATTGGACTAGCCATATAAATACTGTGGCTACAACAGCAGGTCAGAGGCTAGGAATCATGCGACAAGTACCTTTCCTCCTGACTCCCCAAAGCCTGTCCACCATCTACAAGGCACAAGTCAGGAGTGCGATGGAATACTCCCCACTTGCCTGGATCAGTGCAGCTCCCACAACACTCAAGAAGCTTAACACTATCCAGGACAAAGCAGCCCGCTTGATTGGCACCACATCCACAAACATTCACTCCCTCCACCACCAACACACAGTGGCAGCAGTGTGTATCATCCACAAGATGCACTGCAGGAATTCACCAATCCTCCTTCGACAGCACCTTCCAAACCCACGACCACTACCATTTAGAAGGACAAGGGCAGCAGATAGATGGGAACACCACCACCTGGAACTTCCCCTCCAAGTCACTCACCATCCTGACTTGCAAATATATCACCGTTCCTTCACTGTCACTGGGTCAAAATTCCCTCCTTAATAGCACTGTGGGTGTACCTACACCGCATGGACTGCAGCAGTTCAAGAAGGCAGCTCACCACCACCTTCTCAAGGGCAACTAGGGATGGGCAATAAATGCTGGCCCAGCTAGCGAAGCCCACATCCTGTGAATGAATAAAAAAATGGCTAGATTTAAACAGTGCAGGCTGGATTTAAACAATGCAGTGTAGATTGCAGTAGAGATGGGCCCTCCTTCGGCATTGGACATATTGAGCTAGCTGCATCGCTGCCTGTAAACCCTGGCAGCAGGATAGTGGCGTCTTCTGCGGCCCCTTCTGCCTTGGACTACCTGCTGGCCCTGCGCCACTTGTGCCTGCGCCTCTCCGCCCACAGGTCACACCCCTGGAAGCTGCATTGGGACACGTGGCCTCCTCCCCCTTCTGCCCCTCTCTTCCTCCTCAGAGGAGGTGCCTCCAGCAGAGACCACAATCCCCATTACCAGGGTAAGGGGAGGCTGTCTGATACCAGGAAGGGTCCACACGGTCCGAATCCTCATGGGGCCTGGAAGACACCAATGAGTCCAGAAATGAAGCCTGGAAGTGCTAAGAATGAAGCCCCGATCAGAGATTAAGCTGACAAGCACCAATAAGCCACCAGCAGGAAGTTAGGTCTAAAACTCCTCACCACTCACATTGACAATGCTGCTGACACTTTTTATCCCACCCGTGGATGAGGTTTTGCAAATTGTGGGTTGCCCGCCTGCCCGTTTTGCCCGTGCGGCAAGCGAAAAATCTCACAGGCGACGTTAAATCATCGTCAGTTGGGTTGTCAAGGGCCTTAACTGGCCTTGTTAATTAATGGCGGGCGCGGCTCCGACTCCCGTGCACACCCACTGACGAAAATATGGCGCAAGTGTGCGATGACATCGGGATGCTTGCCTGATGTCATCGTGCATCATTTTACACTCATTTGGTTCAGTCATGCGCCCGCCCATCGAGCGAAAAATTCTGCCCCAAGATTTGGTTCCACCAGTGATCATGACTGGGTCTGCGTTTCCTATTGAGGATACTCGACCCAGGATTGACATGTCTGAGAACTTCAGACCATGAACTCTATCTTCACCCCTTTTCAAAAAAAATTTTTTTAAAATTTTTTTTCATATAAGATTATTCTTTTTCAAATAATTGTTCTTTAAATTTATTTTTTTTATCCACTTATTTTCATTGTAATATCCCCCTTTCACTAACATTTTATCCCAGTTTCCATCCTTTTCCCCAACCACCTCCCCTCCCCCCACCCCACCCTCAAAAGGGCCACCTGTTACTTATTCTATGGCCAGGATTTTCTCCTCGGCGAGCGGGGGCGTGGCCCGCTCGCCAATACGTAAAATGACGTGCGGTAACATCAGGCGGAACTCCCGACATCACCGCGCCCCATTTAAATTTTCAGGGAGGCGGGGGCTCAGCATCATCAGCTGCGTGCCCGCCAGCCTGTCAATGGCCAATTGAGGCCATTGACAGAGTCATTGAACTAATTAATGGACCTGCCCGTCCAACCTTAAGGTTGGCGGGAAGGCCAGGAGCCCCGGCAGGCATTGGAAAAAGCATGAAACCTCATTTACGGGTGGGATGAGGTTTCATGTAGGTTTTAAAAGCTTTAATTAAAGTGTCTTGCACAGTGATGGACATGTCCCAACTCATATGCCAGTGTCACATGAGGGGAAATGTCAGGGAAATTATTTGTTTCTATTTTTAAGATTTTTTACAGTAGAGACGATCTCCCTGAGGCAGCACTTAGCCTCAGGGAGATGAGAACACTCATTCGTGCGCATGTGCGAAAGAGTGCACCCTCGGGTTTAGGGAATCCCCCCCCGCCCGCACAGGGACCACATAGAGCTTCCGTGTGGCCCGCCCACATAAAATGGCGGCACACCCCCGATCGGAGGCGCCGATTAGAGGTGCACCGCCTTGCGCCCGCTCTTCAACTTCCCCCCGACAGGGGGAAAATTCTGCCCCACGTTGTTCTTTCATAGAGTGCTTACCCTTGTCCTGCTATTATCACATTCTGCTTTCTTACCTTTATGCCACTATCAGCACCTCCTTTGGCCCTTACCACTACCATTAACACCCACTTTGTCTTTTTGTCCATGACATTTTTGTCAATCTCTCCTTTGATGCCACCTATCTCTGGCCTTCTATCCAGCTTCACCTGGTCCAACCCCACCCCCCTTACACAGCATAAATTTAATCACATTTCTACTTCTCTTTAGCTCTGAAGAAGGGTCATATGGACTCGAAACATTAACTCTGTTTCTCTCTCCACAGATGCTGTCAGACCTGCTGAGTTGTTCCAGCATTTCTGTTTTTATTTCAGATTTCCAGCATCCGCAGTATTTTGCTTTTATCTGACATGTCTGATGTTCCTGTAAGAGTTGAGGATACAGAACTGCAAGTGCCCACCGAAGCACCTGATGTTCAGGCAACTCTGGAAAAGGAGGTTCCTGACAAAGAATCTGAAGTTGTGGAGCTGCAACGTTCCACACGTACCAGGAAACCACCTGAAAGACTGAACTTGTAAATTCCTTACCCAGTGTAAATATTATGGGCAGAAGCGTTAAATAAAGTGCGTTGACGTCGGCTGAGTGTGCTGACGTCAACGTGCACTTTAGCGATATTTCACTCGGCGGGCGCGTGATGGAGACGGAGGCGCGCCCGCCATTAATTAAGTGGCCAGTTAAGGCCCTTGAGACACCAATTATCTCCGACTCTACATAGCCCATGTGACTATCGCATGGGCAAAACATGGCAGGGGGGCAGGTCACAATTTGCAAAACCTTATCCACGGGCAGGATAAGAGGGGTCAGTGGCCTTGTCAAAGCGATCTGTGAGGAGTGCAGGATATCACTTGCTGCCAATTGCAACTGTGAACAGGACAGCTTCATCTTGCTTCAGAGCTGCATTCAGATATTTTAAAGGCTTCAGATCAGGACTCAACTGTTGTTTTCCAGGGCCCCGCAGGATTCACACCACGTGGGGCCTTCCAGGCATCAGGCAGCCTTCCCTTACACTGGTAATGGGGATTGTGGTCTCCGCTGGAGGCACCACCTCTGAGGAGGAAGAGAGGGGCAGAAGGGAGAGGAGGCCAGGTGTCCCTATTCAGCTTCCAAGGGAACGACCTGTGGGAGGAGAGGCGCAGGCACAAGGAGTTCAGGGCCAGGAGGAAGGCGAAGGCATTAGGGACCGCAGAAGATGCCACTATCCTGCTGCCAGGGTTTACAGGCAGTGATGCAGCTACTTCAATATGTCTGAGGTGCAGTGCTGAAGGAGGCTCTGCCTCTCCAGGGAGACTGTGACCTCCATTTGTCAGATGGTTGGGCCTGAGATCAGCTCTGACTGTGTTGGTGAACACCCCATGCCAGTGGCGCTGAAGGTCACAGTGGCCTTCAACCTCTATGCCTCCAGCTCTTTCCAGGGGTCGGTGGGTGATCTTTGTGGAGTCTCCCAGTCAGCTGCCCACAGTTGCGTTAAGCTGGTGACAGGAGCTCTGTTCAGGCGTGCATTGACTTTCATTCATTACCGCACGGATGAGGCCGTGGCTGGCAGAGCGAGCCAGAGGCTTTGCCATGATTGCTGGGTTCCCCCGTGTCCAGGGTGCCATCGACTGTACACATGTGGCCATCAAGGCGCCAGCGGGTCAGCCGGGTGCCTTCATCAGCAGGAAGGGCTTCCACTCCATGAACGTGCAGCTCATCTGTGACCACAGAATGCAGATTCTGTAAGGCACCCTGGCAGCTCCCATGACGCTTACATCCTGAGACACTCCCAGGTGCTGAGGCTCTTCAGTGCTCCAGCCCAACTGGGTGGATGGCTGCTGGGTGACAAGGGCTATCCCCTCAAAAAGTGGCTCATGTCACCTCTCTGCCATCCAAGAACAGAGGCCGAGCAGCGGTACAATAGGAGTCATGCCTCACAAGGGCGGTGGTAGAGAGAACCATAGGTCTTCTCAAGATGAGCTTCCAATGCTTGGACCTTTCAGGGGGCGCACTCCAGTACCCCCCAGATCGTGTGTTACTGATAGTGGTTGCATGCTGCGCTCTCCACAATCTGGCACTGGAAACGGGGGATGCAGTGGAGGAAGAGGATCTTGACGCAGCTGCACAGGTAACAGATGACGAGTCCAGTAGTGAGTCCGAGGATGAGCACGCACTGGAGAACGCTGAGGGGGTAGATGCTGACCTGGGTAACCTCCACGGAGGCAGGGACACCCGGGAGGCTTTGATCCAACAGTCCTTCAGCTAGTCTACCAAATAAAAACCACCACCACATGCCAGGGCTGCAGGCTCCATACTCAATACCTGACAGGAACATTTGCTTGGTCAACAACATAAACTATGTGCCTTTGCAATAAAGTTTTAGGGGACACACATCCATCATAACAGCATGGCCTACCCTGCACCTACAGAACAAATGAAGCATACAGAGGCCAGGTGCACAAAATAACATCTCATTTACTTCTGAATGTTAAACGTTGCAGAAATTAGCATGAACCAGTGTTTTCAATCACACCATTAAAAAAAAGAAAAATGGGATAACCAAATATCACTCATGATAAGCCCGTGTTGTGCTTAAGGTGCTTTAAATTTTTGCTTGCGAGTGCTCTGTCTGGTACTCCCCCCTCGCTGGCACTGACATTGGAGACAGCCTGCTCACTCTGCTGTCTTGTTGGCCTGGATGACCTTGGTGGGCGTCCTCTGGCCCGTGGAGCCTGTGCTGGCCCCGCCTGGGAGGGAGCAACCAGTGTCATGGCTGGCATCTCCCCAGACACCGCAGCCTCATCAGATGCTACGGTCACTGGCAGAGGAGCAGAGGAATTGTTGCCCTCATCCGGAGCGCCCTGAGAGGAGCCCATAGAGACAACAGGCAGCTCATGCGCCAATGCAAAGTTGCTTTGGACCTCCTTGCTCACCATTGATGGACGGGAACCTAGCTGGGATAATGGGTGCCCAATCCATCTCCCACACTGACACCGACCAGCTGAGGTCGTTGCCTGTGTGAGGGCTTGCAGGTCCGAGCGCATCCCCAGGAAGCCCTGATTCTGTTCCTGGAGGGGCCTCTCCATGAGAGTCGCCCCTCTCTCCATGGAGGAGGCAGTGCGCTCGGCCATGAGGGTCGTTGCAGTGCTGATACTCTGCAGGGACTCCTCCATCACGAAGACCATGGCACACATTCCCTCATGTATCTCCGCCAGACCCTCCCGCAGACCCTGCTGGACTTCCAGCATCTGCTGCCTCATGGACAACTCCACAGGCCCATCATCAGCCACCGACTGAGCATTGTCCTGGTCCCCAGCAGTCAACCAACTGCCAACGCCCTGGGCACTCCCTATATCCACCTGCACCTCAATGGAGTGTGAAGTGCCCTCACCAATGTGCACTGATAGACTACACAGTGATGTTTTGCCCACCAAGATGCTGGTATCTGTGCTAGTGCCTGCTTGACAGAGAAGTTGTGACGCTGGTGCGTGGCGAGCATGGTGATCCTCTGGGGTCAAGGGTGGGCCTTCAGGCTCCTCATTGCGACCGCCTGCTGGTGAGCCTAAAAGAGAGAAGAAGGACATGGCATCAGTTTAAGTCTTGACACTGTCACTGTGCATGCCAGGCACCCTGGTGAGACAGAGATCTGCATCATGGTGCCCTCGTCTTTCCGTTATCAATGGGGATTCCAGGTTCGAGGCTCACATCAATATAGAGACTACAGTGGAATGGTTGCAATAACCGACATTCTCACCTCAGTGCACTGCATTCGTATCTTCCTCTGGCACCCAACCTCACTGCGGCCGCTTGACGGAGGTGTTTGGCGCCTCTCCAGGGCCTCCTGCTCGTATTGCGTGAGGATGAGGAGGTGTGGGGGTCCCCTTCCAGTCCATGACCTCTCAATATTGTTATGGGATGTCTTTTCCTGAAAGGAGAGAGGAGCATTGATTACTCCACCCTCTACCTGCATTGCCATTGCAGCCTGGCCAACCCCACCTGAGGGACACCTCACAGGGCTCAGCCAATTCGTGACCCTGGAGCTGCAAAGCACTTAGTCTAAGCAGCCAGGGCTCTCCCCCTTAGCCAGCTCCTGCCTCATTGACATTTGCCACTCACACTCTAACATCTCTGAGGTTCACAGGGGATGGGCAGCTCTTAACTGCTCTGCAAAGTAACCCATGCCAACACGGTACTCACCCTTCCCGCTCGCAGCAGATCGTTGAAGTGCTTCCGGCACTGCACACATGTGCGCCTCACCACATCGTGGCTGCTGACCCTGGATGCCACCTCCTCCCAGGCTTTTTCAGTGAGGTGGAGGGTTCTCTCCTCCTGTCTCTGGGAACAAGGATTTTTCTCCTGGCTGCCACCTCCTCCAGGGGGCCTGCGAGACACTTGCCCGAAAAACGAGGAGCCGACTGCCCTGCTGACCTGCCCTCCCGCCTGCCGTGCCCACCCCCTACTGTTTCCACTCGCAACACTTCCACTTCCTTCGGTGGCAGCCTTCCTGGGGCTGCCAAGGCTGCATTTGAATCAGCTGCTGGGTCACCATTGGGCCCGGCGGACATCATGCCCCTGCCCCTGTCCCCACCCGCCTCTTTGCGCACATTCCAGGCCGCGTATCACGCTGGCTGGGCCTTAACTGGCCCAACCACATAAAATTACAGAGTGCTGCCGATCCTGCATGCCAAGGGTAAAATTCTGCCCCATGTTAGATGGAATCAATGGTATTTGATCCAGCCATTTAAATCATAACATTGGCTCTAATTGCTCTTTGCACTCTGAAGTATCCCTTTTAAAATTGCTTTTCATTGTGACATACAGAGTCAGATTGTAAAACCTGCCATCACTACTGTATAACTAAGATGATCAGGGCTTGATGTAAAGGTAGATGTAAACGATGGTCTTCAGTGAGTTTGGAATTGATCGATTTGTTCCAAGTTATTTCTTCTTATCACACTCTTTAGAGAAATCTTGAAGAAAGAGCTGAGCACATAGTCATGAAAATGTGATTATCAAATCTCATATTAATAGGCACCATTCAGATGGATATACACTTTGTAAGATTTTAATTTCTATTTTGAGCAGGTTAATGCGTTTGTTTTAAATATCCTTTAAGGATGAGTTCCCCTGGCACTTTCATTTTCTTTAAGCTTGTAACATTCATAGGAACACTGCAAAGAGGGAGGCCATTCAGCTCATCATACCTGTGCTAGCTCTTTGAGAGAGCTATCCAATTAGTCTCACGGCCCCACTCATTCCCCCAGCCCTGCAAATATTCCATTTCAACTTTATATCCAGCCGCACTTTAAACGTTAATATTGAATCTCCTTCCACCACCCTTTCAGGAAGCACGTTCCGACCAGGCAACTTGCTGTGTAAACAGATTTCTCCTCATCTTCTCCCTAGCTAGCTCTTTTACCAGTTATCTTAAACACATGACATACGGTTACCAACCCTCCCACTAGTGGAAACATTTTGATACAGTACACTGAAAGGAAAGAAAACATTACATATGTTAGATATCTAAAATAAAACCTGAAAATTCTGAAAAGATGCGCTGGAATTTTCCAGCCCTTCATGCCGATGGGATCTTCCAGTCCCATTGATGTGAACGGAGATTTCAATCGCCGGCCTGGCCACAGGCAAACCCACTGCAGGGGGGCCTGGAAAATTCCAGCCACAGAGCGGAATCGTCCCAGATTTGCACTAAGTGCGGTAGCGGGCAGGTAAAACGGCGTTATACCCACCAGCTGGGATGGCGGGTTTTCACACCGTATCGTCCCAAACCCGCTGCATTAATTATGCATCCCTAGGAAACACGCTGCTTCCATGGCGAGTGGGCTCTCATTCGCCCGCCACGCCATCACATCGCCGCTTCAGCACACAAGGCACCATGTTTAGAGTGCAGCCATGCACACATCTCAGTGCTTCCTGCCCACAACTGCTGCACGGAAGATGTCCACGGAAGTCAAAAAGACTGCAGCCCCCAGGTTTAGCGGCACGTCACTGGAACACCGTTTGGATGCCGGGAGGCCCGCCACGATGTCCTCTACACCCACTCTGGCCGCAGGATGGGCAGCGGCGTGACCAACCAGTCTTGGGAGACGGTGGCAGCTGTGGTCAGCACCAATGCCCTTCAAAAGAGGGGCAGCCACCCAGTGCCGCAAAACGATGAATGATCTCCTCCGATCCGCCAGGGTAAGTTACTCTTCTCACACTCTCAACTCACACACTCACAAACCCATCACACATCCACAGGTCCCTCACTCACTGCCAATTCAAGGGACATCACCATTCACTCTCACACACACACCTTCATTGACCTCATCCCGTCAATAGGACCACTCACCACCCACAGATGCCAGGCATACTTATCATCTGGCCTGGCAGGTGTCCTGCTTACACTCTCTCCATCTCTATCCATGCAGGACAAGCTGGCACACAGCAAGAAGGAGAGGTCGCAGACTGGTGGAGGGTTGCCTGAACTCAAGGTCCTCATGGACTTTGAAAACAGAGCCATCCAGCTGGCCGGTGATGACCGGGACTGGTCCTGTGCTGACGGTGAGGTCGGCGCTGCTCCACCAAGTGAGGATCCAGCAGTGCAACATCCATCAGATAACCATGCTGTGAGTGATGTGTCCTGTTTCACAGGCCTCTGTCATGCACTAATTAACTCCCCTTGCTTTCACAGGCACATCTGCCAAACAGCCAACAGTGTCCATGACCCAGGGCCTCCAAACAAGCCCCAAAGAAACCTCTGAAGAGGAATCTGAAGATTTCCTCCTTGAAGTCCCGTCACAGCGCTTACCCGCACCCTCCACCAGCGCAGAGACACACTTCTTGGTGGGACCTAGCTTTAGAGCAGTCTCGGGAATCACAATCTGGTGAGCACTTGGCACTCTCTGATCCACAGCAGGCAGAGGCACGAACTTTCCAGGTCCTCGGCATGTGGAGGACTGCTGGAGACCAGAACATTGCTGAATTCGAGTCAGATGATGAGCCTCTGGACTTGGTCATGTCACAGTTGCTGGAGCTGCAAAGGCAAGCTCGGGAACATCAGGAAGGGATGTATGCTGCACTCCCCAGATTGCAAGGCGCGATGGAGGAGTCTGTCCGTCTTCAGGCTGAGGTGATAGTGCCAACATTGCAATGCACCGAGGTCAACATTGGCAGGATAGTGGCTGCCATGGAGACCATGGTCCAGGACTTCGCTCCTGCAGTGCTATGCAGGCTCAACTCCACCGCTAATGCCATAGTTGGTCTTCAACAGTGTGTACACGAGAGGAGTGTGGGGCAGCTTGATTTCACTCCAGCTTCTCCTCAAGGAGTCAGCCTGGAGCCCTTGGGCATCCATAGGGAGGAGGATCAGCAGGTTTCCCCCCAGGGCCATCCATCCAGGTGCCTCTGGGAGTGTCCGGCCCTACTGAGTCCCCTCTTCCTGTGACCTCAACGTCTCCAGCTCCACAGACCAAGGAGGGTGCCACTGCCATACAGCAGGACCCCAAAAGCAGGCTGGGGCCCTCCAGATCTTGATCCTCCAGAGGACGCCTGCCAAGGTCATCACAGACAGGGCGTAGCTGTCAGCAGGCTGCTTCCACCGTTGTGGATGTTTGAGGAGCACCAAGACATAGCGGCAGGGTTAGGAATGTTAAGAAGATGTAGTTGCACAGCCTGGGCATGGGTGTTAATCACTTGTACATAATGTTCACTATTGTCAATAAACTCCCAAGAATGTCTCCCTGCCCATGGCTCCTTGTTCTGATGAGCAGTGTTCATGTCACTCAGATGTGAAACCTTTCTGCACAAGATGAAGGCAGGTGTCTCAGTCCAGGGCCTCTTCCCTGTGCTTTGTGCAGCCCTCAGACCAAAGTGATGGCCCGGCCTCACACTCCCTGGATATATTACTGATACCTGCACCTCGATGTTGCTGATCATTGCTGCCAGAATGTCGTGGGCAGGTGTCACAGAGTTCCATCATTCTCTCTGTGTGCTCTCAGCACCTTTACGGTGGGCCTGGCCCCCATCTCATCAGCATCTGTGACCAGTGCCGCTGTGCTCCTGAAGGGGTCAGATGCTGAAGGCGGACAAAGGATCAGATGCTTTTAAAGTTTCATGGCTGCGTCTCTATGATATGGCCCTGATCACAGAGTGCAAGTGAGCTGCCCTCAGCCAGACAGGAGTCAGACATTCTCAGAGGCTATGTGAAGATCTGTGGAGTGTCCTCACTGCATGTTGTCACTATCCTCCGGCAATCGAGCGACTATTATGGCCTCATTGCATCTCCATGACAGGAGCATTCTCACAGAGGGTATTCGGGCCTGCAATAAGCCAGACTGGAGTCAAACGTTCACAAATGTGATGTGAGGATCTATGGGGTCTCCCCATTGCAAGTCATCATCATCCTCCACATATCTGGCAGCTGTGAGGGCCTCCCAAATGTGCCAGCCTCGTCTGGCCAGTGAGAAAGTCTCATCCCCGCCGCCGTTGTGGACCTCCTCACCCTCATCCCTGTCGGCGTCCTCCTCATCGGAGGAAACCTCCAGCTCCTCCATCTCCTCCTCAGCCAGCTCCTCTCCCCCCTGCAGCACCAGGTTGTAAAGGGTGCAGCAGGTGACGATGACGTGTGACACCCTCTGTGAACTGTATTGCAGGGCTCCACCAAACCGGTCCAGGCACTGGAACCTCATCTTCAGCATCCCGATGGTCTGCTCCACCAAGTTGCGAGTTGCAGCATGAGCCTCGTTATATCTTCACTCTGCTGCAGTCTGAGGCCGCCGCACGGGTGTCATCAGCCACACCCTCTGTGGGTAGCCCTCATCCCCAAGGAGCCATCCCTGTAGCCTCGGTGGACCCTGGAATACAACAGGGATCTGAGACCGACTGAGAATGTAGGAGTCATGCACATTCCCTGGAAACCGTGCACACACCAGCTGCACATTCAGCGAATGGAAGCCCTTGCTGTTGATGTAGTCCACCGATTGTTGTGATGGAGATCTGAGCGTCACATGAGTGCAGCCGATCACACCCTGCACCTATGGGAAACACGAGACCTGGGTGAAACCAATCGCTCTTGCATCCTGGCTTTCCTGGTCCCGGGTGAAATGCACAAAGCTGTGTGCCCTCACGAAGATGGCCTCCATGACCTCATGGATGCATTTATGGGTGGATTCTTGTGATACCCACAGAGGTCACCTGTGGAGCCCTGAAAGGAGCCACTGGCGTAGAAATTCAGCGCCGTGGTCACTCTCACAGCCACTGGAACTGGATGCCCTCCATGTCCCCTTGGCACGAAATCCTGCAGCAGGTGGCAGATGTGAACAGCCAGTTCCCTAGACATGCACAGTCTTAGGTGACACTGGTTGTTAGTCATCTGCAGGAATGAAAGGTATGTCGATAGACCCTGGGTGTTGCTAGGCGCCGACCAGCGACGGCTCGCTGTGGCTTTAGGCGGCGTGTACGGGATCCCCAACCGCCCCTCCTTCCTGAGGGTGCTGCTCCTCCCTCTGCCCAGCCAGGTGCCTCAGTCGCTCTCTCTTTCGTCGTCTCCACTCTCTACGCACCACGAGGCATACAGCTAGTTCACCAGTCTCCATGATTCTGATGTACTCCTCCTGCAGGATGAAAGAGAGAGACATGTGGGTTAGCTTGGGTGGACTAAGAACCTGTCCTGATTAAGTGTGAAGGCCCCTTAATGCTTCCCGGAGAGTGCGGGCCACCATTTGGATGGCCAGAGATTAGCGTGCTGCACGGCTGCCCGAAACTCCACCCACCCCTGCCCCACTCCAGCTGACCAACTGGCAGCAGCTTTGCCCATTGGACTGCATGCTGTGCTCTCAGCTCAGGCACAGGCATTCTCCTAACCCACACTGCAAGGCTGCACTGTTAGCTTGATCCATGGGAGAGGCTGGTCCAAACCGGGATGATGACATTGCAAGGGGCTGTGAGCACCCCCACCAGTAACTGCTCCATGGCCAACTTTAGCAAGGAGATTGTACAATGTGCCCAATTGTCCAACTGTTCTGCAGTCCACTAAAACACTATTAATTTGCAATCTGTGCCTGAGGAGTGAAAAGCTCTGGAGCACTTGGTGTCTCTGCACTGCTTGAGTGGGCAGATAGCTAGAAACCCAACTCCAATCATATCAATGGCTGCACCTGAATTGTCTCCGTTGCAGAGGAATGGTCACTTTATAAAGTGCCCGAATGTGTGGCCGCTTCCCTTGCCCACCCAACCCCCCACCCTGAATGCTTGTGCACTACATTCAACCATAGGGTAGCCCTAGCATCCCCGCAAGTCACCTCAACCGCAAGTCTGCCCTTGCCCTGCGCCCCCCCAACACGCCTCAAGTTTGAAGTCCAACAGGCGACCCTGGTGAGCACTGCACAATGTTACTGTGCACTCACCTCCGAGTTCCCCTCAAAGTGCAGCCCACCACGTGCACGCTTTTTATATGCTGTTATGAAACGTGTCGACGTGCTTTCCTGCCGACATGGGCAGACAACCCAGCCTGGGGGGGGAAGCGATTCTGGTGGGCAGATGTATTAAAATGAGGTTCCCAACGTCTGATGTCAGAAAATGCAGCCCGCCATTGGTGGGCTGAACAGACAATCGCAAACTAGTTTCATGCTGTCGTGAAGCTGATCACACCATATTGTCCGCTCACACCACTGAACATGCCTGATGCCTGTGGGCACGGAAAATCCTGGCCTTAGAGTCAACAACCGCGACAAAAAAAGATGGGTCAACGTTTCAGACATAGGTCCTCAAATCTTGCAACCTAATGTTAACCAGGGGCATTGAGAGAGACATCATGGAGGCGACGTTGAGAGATTGGGGAGGAGCTGAGGGCAGGATTGAAAAAGAGATCGAGAAGGACACGAATAAGCAGAAAGGTAGAGAGTTTACTTCCTCATTCTAGATTGATTTTAAACATGATATCTTTTGAAAGCACACCAAGGGGCAGAAATTCTAAATTGTGCCCATTCTTTACCAGTGAATGGTTGAAACAAGGCCCAATTTTGCGAACCAATTCCTTACGCCACAATAACAATTGAAAAACGTCTGACTCGATATTGGGTTTCAGGTGTCCCTTCCCACCATAGGTATCCTTAATATGTAGAAGAGGGTTTTATTGCCTGTAATAGGTTTTTTCTTAGAAATTGGGCATTAAGGAGCAAAGTAAGTGTGGGCATGCCTCACTCAGGATCCATCAGTGACTGCCAATGAATGATAAATTTTATTTAGATCGAGGAGGCATGAGGAGCAGGAATGCCCCACACCACCCACCCCCCACCCCGCGACTCCATAATCATCTCCCGTTGCTCACTGCTAAAGTTGACTAATTGACGGGATTTTCCGGCCCTGCCATGGTGGGGCCTGCCCTGGGGGACTCTGGGTCAGCCAAAAGTCCATTGACTTTCGGCGGGACCGGACAATCCTGGCAGCAGGTGGGGCCGGAAAATCCCGCCCCCTAGGACTTACCCTTGTGCCACTGCCAGCGAGGTCCATAACTTTATCTGCAAACCTTGTTTGATTTTAATCATGCTGTTTCTCCCTTTCTCATATGCCACGCCATGGGAGATTGAATATTATTTTAATTTTTACAGCTACAAAGCTCTATGCCAGCCCTCGCTGCTATGGAATTCTTTTTGTTTAAATTGTAGCATTGGAGAAGGCATTCCAAAACCATAGAGCCAGTGTTGCGATTGATATAATTTGATTAGAAGTCTTTTATAACATGTATTAGCCTAAAATTTGCGGGGAAAATAACAGCCAATGTAGCATGCATGGTGTTATTACTAAATAAATAAATAACCCAGCAATTTGAGGCCAGGAAGAGATACACATTGAGTTGTGAATCACCTCAACTCCCATTCAACCCAGAACTCATTATAGGCCAACTTTCCTACTCTTTGTGACCCTGGCACATTACCACTTGGGAGCACAACTGGCCTGTTGACACAAGCAGACTAATTTAATCATTGTTTAGCCACAGTTGTCATTGAATTTGGCTGCAAACCAATTTCTTCATCAACTGTTCATGACTTGAAGAACCTATTTTCTAAAAGTACTCGATTATTTGTTGTGCAAGTCAAACAGCCACTAGGTTCAACCTTCCCATAAATCACCCCAATCTACCTGCCTTCTCACCCTAACTCTTCGGAAGCACAGCTAAATCTTTCCTGAAACATCTTATACTGTTTGCCTCATTCCATGGTCATTTATTTCAGAATTCTAAATTAGCCCTCAGATAAAGTGTGCTGCCTGATTTCTTATCCTAACACAGTAAATGTTTCCTAAGAGCTAACACTGGTATATGGGTGCGGAATGCGCAATGTGCAAAGACAATCAATCTTTGATTAGCTGAGGCTGAATCATTGGCACAACTGGCCTAACCTTGAATTTTCAGTTTTTCTGTGAGACAGCGGCCAGGAAACTCACAAAAGGACATCTAGGGGCACCTCTTTAAGAGGTGGTGGCATGTGGCTGCAGCAGGGCTGGAACTGGTTGCTGAAGAGACCACAAGCAAGGGGAACACTGAATTATGGCACATCATAGCGGAGCGCAGGCTTCAAGATTTTCCAATGCTGCACTGGAGGCCTTCATAAAGTTGGTGCAGAGAAGGAGGAGAGATGTCATGCATCCCCAGGGGCCAGGAGACTTCTGGACAAAAACAAAAGGGCTTGCATTTGTACATAGCATTTTTCCTGATCACCAGAGGTCTCAAAGGCAATGCTCTTTACAGAGAGTGAAGTATGTTTGAAGTGAGTCACCGCTGTAACGTAGGAGTCACGGTAACCAATTTGTGCAAAGCAAACTCCCACAAGCAGCAGCGTTATAACGACCAGATACTCTGGTCCTGTGATGTTGATGGAGATGTAAACATTGGCCCAGGACACTGAGGTCAACTCTGCTGCAAAATGGAGCCCAGGGACTGTTCATATCCACCCAAGCAAGTAGATGGAGTCTCAGTTTAGCCCCTCAGCTGAAAGACAGCACCTCCAAGAGTGCATTACTGCACTGGATTGTCAGCCTTGATTACCATGTTCCAACCCTGGAAGGGGACTTGAACATAGAATCTTGTGAGTTAGAAGCAAGAGAGCTACCCACTGAGCCACATCACAGAAGGCATTAGCATCAGATATCTGCAGCAAACCATTGGAGGCATCTAGCTCTGAGGACCTGGATGCAGTGCCACAAGAAGTTCAGTGACTTCACAGGAGTGGTCAAGACGTAAATGCATCTTCAAATGCCATATCCCACCAAATGCACCACTAGGCTCACACACTACTCAATGCCTCACACTGTCTCCACTCACCCATCAATAATCTCCATCAATTTATATGTAACATCTGGCTGCTGCAACACAAACTTAGACTGCTGCCATCATAGCTGCAGATGCCTGTGTTCAAGGGGGCTTGCCTGGTGTCACAACAGTCCAGCAACCTGTCCCCCAGCACGTTGCTGGGATTGCTGGGGAACACCCCCCTCCCTGCTTGGGGGTGGCAGTAACTTCACGGAGCATCTCTTTCAGGACGACATTGTTCGTCCCCCCCACTCAGCTGCCCCAACATTGCCCTTCCTGCTGCCTGTCAGCCAGACCTGATCAGACTGCTCTCGTCCATGATGAGGTGCTGCAGTCTGAAGCTGGATCTCCTGGGTCCAGAGGTACTTGAGGGCATCCAGCAAGACCATCTGCAGTTTCCTGTAGTGAAAGTCAGCAGCCTTCCACCAGCCATGCTGTACCCAGAGGGTAGTGCTGCGGGGGAGCACTAGAACAGGCAGAAGCACATGAAAGACAGGCACTAAGGAATTTTTGCACGAGCCCAGCACGACCGAACGTGAAATAGCACACGATGACGTTGGGCGAGGGTCCCAACATCATCGCACACTTGCGCGATATATTGGTCGGTGGGCACAGACGAGAGTTGGCAGTGCGTCTGCCGACAATTAAGAGACCTATTAAGGCCACTAATGTAGTAATTGACCTGGATTTTTCGCTGCCCATTTTACATTACAGTTGTTGGGCGGGCAAATCGATCAAGTGGCCTTTAAACTTTTGAGGAAACCTCATCAAGGGTGGGATGGAGGTTTCCAATATTAATTTTAAAAAATAAAAATGTTTGGGCAGAATTTTTAACATCAATATGTTTAGGTGAATGATTCTTATGGGTGGAAATTTTTTTTGGAATTTCGTAACGTTTAGTTTTGGTTTTAAAATTCTTCAGCTCCCTGAGGCAGCTCTCTGCCTTCAGGGAGCTTCCATTGCGCACTCCCCCATGCCCGCACTGATGTCAGCGCTCGCCCTCTTCCCACCCCCACCTCGGCAGCGCTGAGCCTTTCAGCGCACCTTTCACTCTGGCTGTTAATTGGCCAGTCAGCGTGAAATCGCGGTCGGCGGGTGATCGCAGTCGGTGGGTGATCGCGGTCAGTGGGTGATCGCTGGTGGAAGCCCATTTTCCAGCTGCTCCCAGGCCCACCCACCATGCCCGCTCTTCGAGCTGAAAATCCTGCCCAAGGTTGATTCGTTGACTTTTGTGTTGGAATATTGGATAATTTGACTTACGTTGGTTTGAATATGTGTTTTGGGATGGATTTTATTTCAGCATTGTGGTCAAGTAGATGTTGTAATGGTCAGTAGCGGAGGGGCACAAGGTACGGGACTGTTGGTGAATGGGGAATTGGAGTTGCGTTCACCAGTACTGCAGTCAGATGAGCCAGTCACAGTCCAGCCAGAAAAGGTGTGTCTTGGTTATTTCGTCACTTCCTCCTCTTTGCTCTTCCTCCTCAGCTGCAGATGGTGCAGTGGACTGCCACACTTTGAAGACTGCCACCAGGATATCATATATGGTCGCACACCAGATGGATATCAAGGGAATGGGACCTCTTCTGGCTCTGGTACATTGACATGTGGCACCCACAAAGCATTGTACGTGTGCAGCCAATGACACCCTGCACCAGGGGCAAACCTACAATCCTGACAAAGCCGTGTGCTCTTACTCTGCCAGCTTCTCTCTGGCAAGAGGAAATGAAATGTTTTCGGTTTGCTCTGCATATAGAGTCTTAGTGACCTTCCTTATGCAACAATGGATGGGAGATGTGACAAAATATCTCCAGCTCCAGCCTGGGAGGAGCCTGGCACCTGAAAGTTCACGGCCAATACCACCTTCACAGCCACTGGCAATGTCGTCCTCACCCATAAGGCTCCAGCTCTGCCTGCAACAGGTGGCAGGTTTTAGTGAACAACTCCCCGGTGAAGCAGAAACATCCAACACGCTGATCCTCGCTGACGCTAAGATTGGAGAGTGGCTCCCTGAATACCCTGAGTGGATATGGCCTCCTGCTGAGAGCTCTTCTCTCCCTCACTCCTCCTCCCGCTGTTTGCGCTGCATGTCCTGCTCTGTGCCACCTCTGCTTGTTCTCCCTGCCATGCTGCAGGCTGCTACTGCATCCTCGTCTGGGAGCAAGTGGTCTGAGCAGAATCCTTTAAGTCAGCACATACCAAACCACTCCCTGTACTTTTAAATAGTAGTTCAAACCATCAAACACTTGTGCTATCGCAGCAAGGGCCAGTAGAAATCAATTAACAACTAACCTAAAAATAGTTGATGATCTCCTTAAATAGTGCTGGGATGAGGGGTGGAGGGGGACTTCCTGCTGCTGAACGTAGGTTTAACTGTGCGAGATAGGGTGTCAGCTGGAGGGTTGAGCTCCAAAATAGCAGAACTGGCATCAAACCAATGTTATGCACTGACCGATGTCATATTCCTCTGGTTTCCTGTGCCCCTGTGCTAATGCACTTACCAAAATGGTGTCCAGCACTGGAGCTGTGAATGGACTTGGTGGATGCCATTTTGGTACATGTAGCAACAAAAATAGGCAGCCTTTGTCTCCAGCACATCAATCTCTACATAATTAAAAGGCTTGTGTCTGATGCAAACCCATAGTGCAGAATTTTATGCTGGTGGGATCTTGCAATCCTGCCAAAGTCCATAAGACCATAAGACATAGGAGCAGAAATTAGGCCATTCGGCCCATCGAGTCTGCTCCGCCATTCAGTCATGGCTGATAAGTTTCTCAACCCCATTCTTCCGCCTTCTCCCCGTAGCCTTTGATCCCCTTACCAATCAAGAACTTATCTATCTCGGTCTTAAATACACTCAATGACCTGGCCTCCACAGCCTTCTGTGGCAATGAATTCTATAGATTCACCACTCTCTGGCTAAAGAAGTTTCTCCTCATCTCTGTTCTAAAAGGTCTTCCCTTTACTCTGAGGCTGTGCCCTCGGGTCCTAGTCTCTCCTACTAATGGAAACATCTTCCCCACGTCCACTTTATCCAGGCCTTTCAGTATTCTGTAAGTTTCAATTAGATCCCCCCTCATCCTTCTAAACTCCATTGAGTATAGACCCAGAGTTCTCAAACGTTCCTCATATGTTAAGCCTTTCATTCCTGGGATCGTTCTCGTGAACCTCCTCTGGACCCTCTCCAGGGCCAGCACATCCTTCCTGAGATACGGGGCCCAAAATTGCTCACAATACTCTAAATGTGGTCTGACCAGAGCCTTATAAAGCCTCAGCAGCACATCCCTGCTTTTATATTCTAATCCTCTCGAAATAAATGCCAACATTGCATTTGCCTTCCTAACTACCGACTCAACCTGCAAGTTAACCTTAACAGAATCCTGGACTAGGACTCCCAAGTTCCTTTGCACACCAGATTTCTGAATTCTCTCCCCATTTAGAAATAGTCTATGCCTCTATTCTTCCTACCAAAGTGCATGACCTCACACTTCCCCACGTTGTATTCCATCTCCCACTTCTTTGCCCATTCTCCTAACCCGTTCAAATCCTTCTGCAGCCTCCCCGCCTCCTCAATACTTCCTGTCCCTCCACTTATCTTTGTATCATCTGCAAACTTAGCCAGGATGCCCTCAGTTCCTTCATCTAGTTATGGTCCCAACACTGACCCCTGCGGAACTCCACTAGTCACCGGCCGCCATCCTGAGAAGGATCCCCTTATCCCCACTCTCTGCTTGTCAAAGGCCTTCTGGAAGTCCAAGTAGATAACATCCATTGGCTCTCCTTTGTCTAACCTATTCGTTACCTCCGCAAAGAATTCTAACAGATTTGTCAGGCATGACCTCCCCTTGATGAAACCATGCTGACTTTGCCCTATTTTACCATGCACTTCCAAGTATTTTGAAATCTCATCCTTAATAATGGACTCTAAAATCTTACCAATGACCAAGGTCAGGCTAATCGGCCTGTAATTTCCTATCTTTTGCCTCATTCCCTTCTTAAACAGGGGGGTTACATTAGCGATTTTCCAGTCTTCTAGGACCCTTCCTGACTCCAGTGATTCCTGAAAGATCACCACTAATGCCTCCACTATCTCTTCAGCTATCTCCTTCAGAACTCTGGGGTGTAATCCATCTGGTCCAGGTGATTTATCCACCTTCAGACCTGTCAGTTTTCCTAGCACCTTCTCCTTGGTAATGGCCACGATACTCACCTCTGCCCCCCCGACTCTCTTGAACTTTGGGGATGTTACTCGTGTCTTCCACCGTGAAGACTGATGCAAAGTACCTTTTCAGTTCCTCCGCCATTTCTTTGTTCCCCACTACTACTTCTCCAGCGTCATTTTCCAGCGGCCCAATGTCCATTTTTGCCTCTCTCTTACCCTTTATATATCTAAAAAAACTCTTGCAATCTTCTTTTATATTACTGGCTAGTTTACCCTCATATTTAATCTTCTCCCTCCTTATTTCTTTTTAAGCTGTCCTCTGTTGGTCTTTGTAGGCTTCCCAATCCCCTGGTTTCCCACTGCTCTTCGCCGCATTGTATGCTTTCTCTTTAGCTTTTATGCTGTCCCTGACTTCCCTTGTCAGCCATGGTTGCCTCGTCCTCCCTTTAGTATACTTCTTCTTCCTAGAGATGAATTTTTGCTGTGTCTCCCAAATTACTCCCAGAAACTCCTGCCATTGCTGTTCCACTGTCTTTCCTGCTAGGCTCATCTCCCAGTCAATTCTGGCCAGCTCCTCCCTCATGCCTCTGTCAATGGGTTTTAGAATTGCTTGCTGCATTTTACGGCCCCGCCCCCACTGCAATGGGACCTTAAAATCCCGCCATGTGTGAGAAAACTGTTCTTTATAGTTCAAAGTGTTACGCATAAACATTTCCATTTAGCTGGAATAATAATTAATTAATTACCCTCTGTCAAGTTAGCTGTGCTGATTTGCATAAGTTACATGTATATACGAATTAAAAAAGCTACCCGTTACAAATCAGCAATCCACAGAAAACCAATCAACCAAACCATTCAATTTGTTTTCAAACATGTCTGTCCGGAGCCAATGATTAATCATAGATTCATAGAGTCATTGCTGGAAAGAGGAAGGCCATTCATCCCATCGATTCCTTGCTAACTCACTGTAGCAATCCAGTCAGTCCTATTCCCCCACTGTATCCCCGTAGCCCTGCAAGTTTATCTCTCTCAAGTGCCGTCCAAATTCCTTTTGAATTCATTCATCATCTCCATTTCCACCAAGCTTGTAGGCAATGAGTTCCAGGTCATTATCATTCGCTGAATAAAAAAGTTCATCCTCACATCCCTCTCTGCATTTCTTGCCTAAAACCTTGAGCCTGTGTCCCCTAGTCCTTGTAGCATCAACTAATAGGAACAGATTTTCTTTGTCTACCTTATCTAAACCTGTCATAAAGTTTTACACCTCTGTTAGGTCTCCCCTCAACTTCCTTTGCATTAAGGAGCACAGCTACAGTTTCTCCAAACCAGTGTGAGGGAATCTGACATTGCTGCCTACTGCTCTGGGCTGCAGAGGGGAGCGGTTGTGATGCATTGCTGGGAGATGGCCGGGCCAGAAGCTGAGGACTATAACTCTGGGCATGCCTGGGGTTCTGGTGCAAGCGCAAAGAGTAGCAGAGGGGTTAGGCATGCGCTAAAGATGGTTTAAAGCATTTTCTTTCAGCAAAAACCTGACCACGGGACCTGGGGCCGGCACAAGAAAAACAAGCCCTCATGACAAGATTAGTCTGGGGCTGAAGAGGTGGAAGCTGAAGTGCTGTTGATAGCTCCGTGCAGCTGGGGCTCAGAGAAGCCCAGGAGCAGTTGGTAGCTCCCTGCTGCTGAGACGTTGGGGCTCAGTGAAGCCCTGGAGCAGTCAGTAAAGCTGAAGTGAAGCTGTCTGCTCTGTGAAACTGGCAGAAAGCCTGTGGTGAGCAGTGGAAGTCTGCTCAGTACAGCTAGATAGTTGGGATTGTGCTGGGAGTTAGATGCTGGGCTGGATCCTGGACCAGCCAGTAGGACGCAATCTCAGATGAAGTGATTTAGCAGTCGTTGGGGATGTCTGGACTGGAGTCAGGCTGCCTGACAACTCATTGCAGACAGAAAAAGCAAGAGGTCTTCCAGGCTAAATTGGAACTGCTGTTTAGGGAACTTGGAGGCTGTATCCTTGAAAAAGAGGAGTTGAAAAGACAAAGTCTTAAAGAATTTTTGTGACTCACAGCGATCACTGACACCTGGGTGGGTTGCTGAAAATTCTATCTTGATTGTGACCGCCATTTGGTGTGCAGTTTGTGGCTTGTGTTCAACCACAGTTTGGCTGTTAATTCATGTTTACCTCATGTTAATTTTGGATGTTAGAATATAAGATAGGTAGTATTTACTTTGCTGGCTATTATATAGTAAAATTTTTTCTGTTTCTTCAAAACAATGGAATCTTGTGGCTTTTTTTTACCTGGTAAATAACTGGGGTTTCAAATTTAGTGTACTTTAACAAAAAAATTACTGGTCCCCAAATGGATCGCAACATTAGCTTGTCGTCCAATTCCCTCATCCCTAGAAATATTCTGGTAAATCTCCTTTGCACCCTCTCAAGGGCCTTCATATCCTTCTTAAGGTGTGGTGACCAGAACTGGATGTAATATTCTAGTTGTAGCCTAACCAGAGCTTTTTAAAGGTTCAGCATATCTTCACTGCTTTTCACTCAATGCCTCTACTTGTGCAGACCAAGGTACCATATGCTTTGCTAACTAATCTCCCAATATGTCCTGCGACCTTCAAAGATCTATGCACCTAAATCCCCAGGTCCCCTTGTCCCTTATGCTCTTTAGAACTGTGTCATTGGGCGGAATTTTGCCCTTGGCGTGCAGTATCGGCAGGGGTGGTCAGGAAGCCGACCGCCGCCCATGTTCGATAGCGCACCGCGATTTCACGTTGGCAGGCCAATTAAGGCCCGCCCAGCATGAAACGCGAGTGGCAGCGCTGAGCAGGGGGAAAAGGGTGAGCAGGCTGAGTGCTGACTTCACACATGCACGTGGGAGAGCACTGAATAATCTCCCTGTGGCATGGAGGTGCCTCAGGGAGATGAAGAAGATATTGAAAAAATTAATAAAGAACAGAAAAATGTAATGAAACATGTCCCCTCATTTGACTCTGTCACATGAGCAGGGACATGTTTTTAATGCAAGTGTAAAATTTTTATTTTTATTTTTATTTGCTTTAGGAAACCACATCCTGCCCATGAATGAGGTTTCCTAAAAAGTGCAAAGGCCGCTTGGCCTTTTCGTCTGCCCGCCAACCGTAAGGTTGGACGGGCAGTGTAAATTTGAATTTAATTGCCTTTTTAATGGCCTTAACAGGCATTTTAGTTGTCGGCGGGTGCACTGCCGACTCTAGCGCACGCCACCGAACGAAATATCACGGGACTGCGCGATGACATCGGGACGCTCGCCGACGTCATCACGCGTCATTTTATGCTCGGCCAGGTTGGGTGCGTGCCCGCCTGCTGAGTTTATTATTCTGTTCATTAAGTCGGTATTACGCCTCCATACCCCTTCTGTTAATATTTTTTTAAAATCATCCACCTTTTACAAATCAATGCTGGATCTCCTTAATTTATTAAAATTTCTCCAAGTGTCTGTTATTACTTTTCCCTTGACTATTGTTTTTAAGATCTTACCCAACATTGATGTTAAACTGACCAGCCTGTCGTTGCTCGAAATGTCCTTAAGCCCTTTTTTGAACAAGGTGTGTCACATTTGCCATTTTCCAATCCTCTGTCACCTCCTATATCTGGAGGAGATTGGAAGTTTATGGCAAGCCCTGCCATTATCTCCACCCACCCCTTTGAAAACTGGGTCAATTAAATCTTTGCTTTTTTTGAACTGTCAAGCTGATTTCCAAACTAGGCGATTTTATATACCTGCAGAAGTTTCAGATACAACAAACAAAAGTTAAATAATTCACAAAACGTCTTTAAATTTATCCATAAAATTGCCCACCTCCTAACTATGCAGTCCGAGACCCAAGTCTTAAATTTTGCTTTTTTCTTGACTTTAATCCCTTCTGTCAGATCTATCACCCAGTGCTCAGGCCTTCATACATGCACAACATCAACCTCTAGAGCCATCTCATCTTGCAAATGCATACCTTTCTAATCATGTTTATTTTTAATCAGGAGCATTTCCTCACCTCACCTTCGCTAATTGCTCCTAAGTCTACCCTGGCCTCAGCTAGCACCCTCCACACACCCCCAACCCTCCCGGCACCCACGTGTCTGCTGATACGCACTGCCCTAAACACTTCTCAGTCTGACTCACGCACTTCATATTTCCTGCTTGAATCAAACCCTACCTTAAGATCTGCAACCCTGCTTCAACCTTTGCCATTAGGCCAACTTTCTGGCCTCCTGCCTTCATCCTCCTACCTAACTGTGGGCCCAGTTTTCCATTCTCCCCTTCCTTACAGCCTGCATCCATTGTTTCAGCTGCATTCTCTGCTGGAGACCATGAGAAAGAAAGGCTTGCATTTGTATAGCATCTTTCACAAGCTCAAGACGTCCCAAAGTGCTCTACAGCCGTGTAATTTTGAAATGTATAGTCACTGTTATAAGGCAGGCTTAGCCAATTTGCACATGGCAAGTCTTGTGTTTTATGCTATGGGGATATGCAGAGAAGACATACCAGGTTCTATGGGTGCAGAAGTTATTTACAGTGCTTTTTAAAATGTCTGCAGCTACAAGCTTCCTGCCTGCTTTTAGTTTCCCTTTCTCTGTAACTATACCTATAGGCTTGACTAATAGCACACAGCACAAAGAACAGTTAACAGACAATCCAACACCAAACGATTGAACAAATGAATACTACAGTAAGGTCCCACGAACAGCAATGTGATAATGACTAGATCATGTATTTTAGTCATGTTGATTAAGTGAAAAATATTGACCAAACCCCTCGCTCTTTGTCAAAACAGTGCTCTGGGAGTTTCCTCATCCACCTGAGTTGGTAAATGGAGCATTGGTTTAACACCTCATCTAAAAGATAGCACATACAACATTTCCTCAGCACCACAATCAACCTAAACTTTGAGCTCAAGCTCTGGAGTGGGACCTGAGCCTACGACCATCTGACTCAGAGGCAAGGGTGCTACCCACTGGACCACAAATGATCATAAGCGATAACGCCAGGGATTCCCTTATTTTAACAGTAAATTTATCTGACTGATGACAGTGCAATATAAGGTTGCCTGAAAGAGAAATTAGGCTCTGACATTAAGCCACCAAGTTCCAGTTTGAAGAAACTGCCAGTAAGGGGCAAGATGGCTGGTCAATTGGACCTGCATGGTAGTATGCCTCCATCAACAATTCTTATTACAACTAAGTGCTACAGGCTGCTCCAGATGCATCAAGACCTTGAAATGAGTTGAGAACCGGGTGCATACCACGGGACATGAGTTGCAGAAACAAGGGCAGCAGACATGCATAAGGTCAAGGCTTGCTGGCAGTGACACGTCACTGAAGTGTTTCTTCAGAAACTCGTTGAAGCACCAGGGGGTTTGCGAATATTTTTTGCAGCATCTGCATAACGCTAACAAACTATCCCTTTCCTTTGACTGTTGAGGCTATATGCCGCCTTGCAATTTAGAGGACGCAGTCAAAGAATGAGTCTACTTAATTGAGAGCAAATACTAAAACAAATCATTTATTATAAGAGGCATCCATGCTGATATAACCCAGTATGTCCCGAAGGCTGTGTATGCACATTATCCTGACGTCACATAGTCCAACCAGCTGTTGCGATGCCAAGGTACCTAATTTGGATCATGCAGTTCCAGGTGGCATGAACTGGATTTATTGTAAAGTAGGAATAGTGGGGCCTAGTGTGTTTGTGTGTGCGTGTGTGTGTGTGTGTCTGTGTATGTGTATGTGTGTGTGTGTATATGTGTGTGTGTGCATCTGTGTGTGTGTATGTCTTAGGCTTTGATGTATCAGAAGAGAAGCTAGGTTTGAAATGTTAAATAGTAAACATGGCTGAAGTTTTAGAATGTGAGGTGTAAAAGGAAAATTTGCATTTTGAGATTAACCAGAATGGTTGTGAATTTCAAAGAGAGGGTGAAATGTTGCACTTAGCCAGAAGAAGCCAAACAGTGTGTTTATTTTTCCCAAAGCTTACTGATAAAATTGGTACTATGAAAGAGTTTTATTATTAGAAAAGGAAAGTCCAAAGACATATTGAAACAATGAGATTTACATTAAAAAGGGAGAAACATGTATAAAAGAGATGATGTTATGTGTAAGGAAAGGAGACATTCTAAGATCTAACAAGTGTGAAAAGCCTCCAGCCTCTAAGTATCAAACTTCTGCCTGTAGGAGCCAAAGCTAAGAGAATTCACTGTGAATATCCCGGTCCAGGATATCGTGTGCTTTGCCTGTGCTTGTTAAAATCTATTTTGTTTTTAATGCTGCCTTAATAGGGGTGTAACTGGGAGTTAGATTAATTAGGAGAGTTAGGAGTTACTATAGTAGAAATTTGTAGACCTATGTATGTGCTTAAAACCTTTTCTTTCATTGATAAATGTTTAATTTGGTTTTATAAAAACCCTTCAAGTCTTGGTAAACTCATTACTACTGAATTCAAGGCATGCATCTCAAAATCAAAATATAAATTGCAAAACAGTTGTGGCAGTTGTTTCAAGTTTCCCTCTGGGATTGAGCAGCTCAGCATTTACCATCTGCTGTGCCATAATACAGGCAATAAATTTGTCAATTATTCTGAAAGCAAGTCCTAAACTGCAAGATGGACCCTGCACTTGCATTCCTTAAATAGCCAGACACCCAAATTGCAGGAAGGTAATTTTTAAGAACTTCTGTTTTTGAAAAGTGTGGAGTGGAGCTGTTGTGGTGAGTTCCTGAATTTGCCAGACAATGTTGTCTCATTCTCACATGGGGGAAGAAAGTAGGTGACCTGTCCACACAAGGGACTGCAACAGGTATGAGGGCAGCAGTTGCAGTGCCTCTGGCTCTGCAGAACAACAGGGAGATGGAGCAGAGGCTGAGGAGAAGCCAAGCTCTGCGACATGCCCTGCGCCAATTTGGAGCCAGACTGTCCCATGCTTCTTGATAGTGACAGGAGGGTATCTGGCAGGCACACTACCAGTGTTCTGGGGCCATGCACCTAGGAGCTGTGAGTAGAAATAACTGCAGTGCTGGTTCACAAGTGGCCCAATGTTCTGATGGGAGATTATGGAGCAAAAATATTAACTCAATTTTATATGTTAAAATAAGGCCCCACAAGGAATTTCACGTCTTCAGTCAAATCTGCTTTCCAATGTGAGCCTCACTTGTAACAATGTATACAGAAGAAGTATACTCACCTTCAGCTTGCTCCTGACACCACTAACCTCTTCTGAATTTACAGCCAGGTACAGGGTGGGTGGTGCCTGGGCTTTTACTGATTGATCCCAAATAAGGCCACTCTCCTTTGTACGTCCTTCAGCATGCTTTAGCCCTACCTCTAACACTTTCTCCCTTTAAGAAAAACTCACCACTGTGAATGAAATCAGTGAATTGACCCTTAAGTGCTAATGAGGCCTTTTGATAGATGAACCCCAATTTAATTCGCTCTGAGACAATTACAGAGAAGTTCCTGCTGCAGCAGCAAGGTGACCTGATAGAACCATCAGATAATGCTGGACAACCCGGTACTGGGTTCCACAGGATATTGGCTGTTGATCGTCTTCACATTTATTGCTAGTCCATACTCACCCTCACATAATCTTGCAGTTCTTTCACTGTGTTTGACATATCCCCATGCTCCAGTAACAATTTACAACTGACGCCATTCACAAAGAAAAATTTACAGAAACAGAGGGAGGCCATTCATCCCATCATACCTGAGGCAGCCAAAAGGAGCAATCCAGCCTAATTCATCCTTCCAGCTCTTGATCCAAGACCTCAAGTGCGTATCCAAATGCAGCATGGGCTTTTGCCTCTACCACCCTTTCATGCAGTGAGTTCCAGACCCTCGTGAACCCTTGGGTGAAAATTTACCCCTCAACTCCCTTCTGGTCCTTCTATAAGTTACTTTAAAGTATGACTCCTGGCCTCTCTGCTAATGGAAATCGGCCCTTCCTATCGATTTTATGTAGGCTCCTCATAATTTTTACACCTCAATTAAATCTCCCCTTATCCTCCTTTGTTGCAAAGAAAACAAACCCTGCCTATCAAATCTTTACTTATAGCTAAAATTCTCCATTCCTAGCATCATCCTTGTAAATCTATTCTATGCCCTCTGTAGTGCAATCACATCCCTCCTGTAATGCAGTAACCAGAACAGTACACAGTGCGCTAGTTGTGGCCTAACCAGCATTTTATACAGTTCTACCACAACTTCCCTGCTCTTATACACTAAGCCCCAGCCAATACATCACCATGTGCCTTCTTGACTACCCTATCCACCTGTCCTTCCACCTTCAGAGATCTGCAGACATACACTCCAAGGTCCCTCTGTTCCTATGTTGCTATACACTTCTCAGTATCCTACCATTTATTGTGTATTCATTTGTCTTGTTTGTCCTCCCCAGGTGCATCACCTCACACTTCTTCAGGCTGAATTCCATTTGCCACTTTTCTGCCCACCTGACCAGTCCATTGATATCTTCCTGCAATTTACATTTCTCTTTCTCGTTATCAATCACACAACCAATTTTTATATCATCTACAAACTTCCCACAACTTTAGGGAATGCAGCAGTGAGGTGATGACGGGAGGGTGTGCCTCACTGCTATCCTGTAGGACATGAGCTGAAACCGCTGGTGGGCTGATCAATGTGTGGGCAGTAGTTTGGTGTTGGTGCGGTGATCCCTCTGCTGGATTGAAAAGAGTTGCAGGCAAAGCCATTATGGACAGAGGTAACTTCAACAGAGGGAACCCTATGGTGCAGGTTAGGGGCAGATGTTTATGCAGTTCATGGTGCAGATCTTCAAGAGGCTCTATGTCACCTCAAAGCTTATCTCAAAGTCAAATGTTGACTATATGCTGGGTGACCGCTGTTACTTCAGCTATATTCTTCATCTGGGCAATGGCTATCAACAGCCCATTTCGTAGCCCTGTTCTCAAACTTGTTCTTGTCCAGTGTTCTTTCTGGCTAGAATACTGACAAGAAAAAGAAATGCTAGCTTCTTTGTAAATGCGTTGGAGGCGGTTCAGAGGAGGTTTACTAGATTGATACTCGGAATGAGTGGGTTGTCTTATGAGGAAAGGTTGGACAGACTGGGTTTGTTTCCACTGGAGTTTAGAAGAGTGAGGGGTGATTTGATTGAAGTATACAAGATCCTGAATGGTCTTGGCAAAGTGGACGTGGCCGAGTCCAGAACTAGGGGGCACTGTTTTAAAATCAGGGGTTGCCCTTATAGGACAGAGAGGAGAAATTTTTTCTCTGAGGGTTGCGCAACTTTGGAATTCTCTGCCTCAGAAGGCGGTGGAATTGGGGTCATTGAATATTTTTAAGGCGGAGGTAGGTAGATTCTTGTTAGGCAAGGGAATAAAAGATTATCGGGGGTAAATGGGAATGTGGAACTTGAAACACAAACAGATCAGCCATGATCTTATTGAATGATGGAGCAGGTTCAAGAGGCCGAATGGCCTACTTCTGTTCCTATTTTGTATGTTCGCATGTTCGTATGTTAACTCTGGACCACTGAAACCTCTTGTAGTATGAACATATGAACACGCAAACTAGGAGCAGGAGCAGGCCACTTGGTCCTTCAAACCTGCTCCGCCATTCAATAAGATCATGGCTGATCTGATTGTAACCTCCCGCCACCATCAAGAACCTTTCACCTCATTGTTAATCAAGAATCTATCTAGCTCTGCCTTAGAAATATTCAAAGACTCTGCTTCCACTTTTGAGGAAGAGAGTTCCAAAGACTCATGAACCTTAGAGAGAAAAAATTTATCCTCATCTCTATCTTAAATGAGTGACCCCTTATTTTAAAACTGTGATCCCCCATTCTAGATTCTCCCACAAGAGGAAACATCCTCTCCATATCCACCTCTCAGGATCTTTAAGGTTTCAATTAAGTTGCCTCTTACCCTTCTAAACTCCAGTGGATACAAGCCTAACCTGTCCAACCTATTAGCCTAGTAAACCTTCTCTGAACTGCTTTTAACGCATTTACATCTTTCCTTAAATAAGGAGACCAATACTGCACACAGTACTCCAGATGTGGCCTCACCAGTGCCCTGTATAAGTGAAGCATAACCTCCTTACTTTTGTATTCAATTTCCCTCACAATAAATTACAACATTCTACTTGCTTTCATAATTACTTGCTGTACCTGCATATTAGCCTTTTGTGATTCATGCACTAGGACACCCAGATCCCTCTGCATCTCAGAGCTCTGCAACCTCTCACCATTTAGATAATATGCTTCTTTTTTTTAATCTTTCTGCCAAAATGGACAATTTCACATTTACCCACATTATACTCCATTTGCCAGATCATTGCCCACTCACTTAACCTATCTAAGGCCTGAATTTTTGCCTTGGCAGGTGTACGCGATCAGCAGGCCCGGGACCTGTTGGGTCAACAGGATCCCGACTGCGATTGGCCCACGACCGCAATTTATGCTGGTTGGCCAATTAAGGCCCACCCAGCGTGAAGCGCGTCTTCCCAATGGTCGGGAAGGGCCAGGTGGGGGTGGGGGCCTGTCAGGCGCTGGGTCCAATGGCGACCCAGCGGGCGGTTTAAAATCAGCAGAGGCAGCTCCCTGAAGGCTGCCAGAGGAGAATCATTCTGTGGCCTGGAGACTGGAGCAATGGCCTCAACAGCGGCTGGAGACGTCAGGCAGGAGGGCAAGTCAGGTGGGCATTCGCCTCCCCCGGCCCCCCCCCCCCCCCCCCCCCCCCCCCAACCACCTCCACGTTTTTTTAACGAGTGCCTCGCGATCCTCATGGAGGAGGCGGGTATCAGGCGGGACACCCTCGCTCCCAGGGATGGCAGGAGGAGGCCACCGCATCAGACCAAAAAGTCTTGGGAGGAGGTGGCAGCCAAGGTCAGCAGCCACGATGTTGTGAGGAGCTCATGAGTGCAGTGCCACAAAAGGTGAGTACCATGTTGGTATGGATCAGTGTGGAGAAGTGTTAAGGGTTGGCCATTCCCCCCTTGGAGTTCAGGGGTGTTAGAGTCTGAGTGCCAACCGTCAATGACAGCGGAGCTGGCCAAGGGGGTGAGCCATGGCTGCTTGGCCTGAGTGCCATGTGGCTTGATGGCCACAACTCAGATGTGCTCTGCGAGGTGTTCCAGAAGTGGGGTTGGCCAGGCTGCAATGGCGCTGCAGGTAGAGAGTTCACTAATCCATGCTCCTCTGGCCTTTCAGGAGAAGAGGAGCCATAACAACAAAGAGAAGTCAAGGACAGCTGGAGGCTCCCCAAACCTCCTAATCATGACGAGGATTGAGATGGATGCTTTGGAGCTGGAGAGCCACCTCCCACCTCGGTCGTGGAGAGGCAGGGTCTCTGACGAAGGTAAGAGTGCAGAGCACAGAGGTGACAGTGTCGGATTGTGCAAACATTCTTGTGTAGTCTGATTATTAATGGGAGCCTCAAACCTGGAGTCCCCATTAATCATTGAAAGATGATGGCACCATGATGCAGATCTCCATTGTCTCACCAGGGTGCCTGGCATGCACAGTGACAGAGGGATAATTTTAACTAATGACATGTCCTTCTTCTCCCTTAGGTTCGCCAGCACGCACTTGAATGCAGGACCTGAAGAGCCACCCCTGATGCCAGAGGGCCGCCGGAGTTCAGATGCACCTGCATCATACCCGCTCTCTGAACCAGGCATCAGCACAGATACCAGCACCTCGGTAGGCGTTAGATCAGCGGCTAGAATGTTGGTTCACATTGGTGAGGGCACTTCACACTCACTTGAGGGGCAGGTGGAGCCAGAGAGTGCCCAGGGCGCCAGCAGTGGGAGGACTGCTGGAGACTAGGATGATGCTGAGTCGAAGGCAGATGATGAGCATCTGGAGTCATCCATTAGGCGACAGGTGCTGGATGTCCAGTGGGATGTGTGGGAGGATCTGGCGGAGATCCACGAGGGTGTGCGTGCTATGGTCTCTGTTGTGGAGGAGTCCATGCAGAGCATGAGCACTGTGTTGACCCTCATTGCCGAGTGCACTGCCTCCTCCATTGAGAGAGTGGCGACTCTCATGGAGCGGCAGCTCCAGGAACAGAATCAGGGGTTCCTGTGGTTGTGCTCGGACCTGCAAACCCTCACACAGGCAATGGCCTCAGGTCGTCAATGCCAGTGTGGGAGATGGATGAGGCACCCAGTATCCCAGCTAGGTGCCTGTCCATCAATGGCGAGCAGAAAGGTCCAGAGCCACCTCATGTTGGCGCACGAGCTACTTGTCCCCTCTGCGGGCTCCTCTCAGGACACTCTGGATGACGGCAGCAGCTCCTCCACCCCTCCACCAGTGACCATGGCATCTGATGAGGCTGCGAGGACTGGGGAGATGCCAGCCGTGGCACTGGCTACTCCCTCCCAGGCGGGGCCAGCACAGGATCCATGGGCCAGAGGACAACCACCAAGGTCAACAAGGCCAACAAGACAGCAGAGTGAGCAGACTGTCTCTAATGCCGCTGCCAGCAAGGGTTGGGGGTTGGGGGGCACCAAGATGCAGCACTCATAAATGTAAGTTTAAAGCACCATGAGTACAAGAGGAACTGTTCACAGCTGATCTTCTGTTCTGCCATGTTTTGTTTGTATGTTTACTGGTGTGGGCATTAACACCAGATATGGCAATGTTCATTTGTTTTGAGTGTCAAAATTATATAAATTTTGCTTTTGTCTTAATGGCCTGAGTATGCTGCACCTTTCTTTTTGGTGTAGGGTACGCCAGTATCTATTGCTGGACGTGAGTGGCTCTAATCTTTATTGCACAGGCACTGAGTGGACTTGGGGTTCAAATGAAAGGGTCATTTCAGACATCCAGGATGGAGGCAGCAGCTCTGGCATGAGGTGGAAGCAGATCTTTGGCAGCCTGGCTGAAGGATCATTGGATCAAGGCGTTCCTGGTGTCCCTGCCTCCCTGAAGGATCCCAGAGGTCTGTCTCCACGTCCTCAGCGTTCTCCTCACTATGCTCCTCTTCTGACTCACCACTGGACCCATCATCTGTGACCTGTGCAGCTGCCTCAAGATCCTCTTCCTCCAGTGGGTCCCCCTTTGCCAGTGCCAGATTGTGGAGAGCGCAACATGCGACCATGTGACACCCGTTCTGGGGGCTATTGCAGTGTGCCCCCTGAACGGTCCAGGCATCAGTAGCACATCTTTAGAAGACCTATGGTCTTCTGGAGCCCTTATCACCGCCCTTGTGGAGGCATGGCTCCTATTGTAACGCTTCTCTGCCTCTGTTCTTGGATGGCGGAGAGGCGTCATAAGCCACCTTTTCAACAGATAGCCCTTGTCACCCAGCGGCCATCCATCCAGTCGGGCTGATGCGCTGAAGAGCCTCAGCACTTGGGAGTGTCTGAGGATATGCGGGTCAAGGGAGTTGCCTGGGTACCTTGCACAGACTTGCAGAATCTGCGTCTTGTGGTCACAAACTACCTTGACATTCATGGAGTGGAAGCCCTTCCTGCTGACGAAGGCACCCAGCTGACCCACTGGCTCCATGATGGCCACATGTGTGCAGTCGATTGCACCCTGGATGTGGGGGATCCCAGCAATCACTGCAAAGCCTCTGGCTCGCTCAGCCTGGCTGGCCTCGACATATGGAAATTAATGTCATTACCCGCCTGAACAGAACTTCTGTCCCCAGCTTGACACAACAGTGGACAGCTGATTAGGACATTCCATAAAGATCCCTCACTGACTGCTGGAAAGAGCTGGAGGCATAGATGTTGAGGGCCACTGTGACCTTCAGAGCCACTGGCATGAGGTGTCCACCCACACAGTTAGAGCTGATCTCAGGCCCAATCATCTGGCAAATGGAGGTCAGAGTCTCCCTGGAGAGGCGGAGCCTCCTTTGGCATTCACCTTGGACATACTGAAGTAGCTGCATCGCTGCCTGTAAATCCTGGCAGCAGGATTGTGGTGTCTTCTGCAGCCCCTTCCACCTTGAGCTGCCTGCTGGCCCTCTGCCCTTTGTGCCTGCACCTGTCCTCCCACAGGTCCCTCCCCTGGAAGCTGCAATGAGACACCTGACCTCCTTTTCCTTTGGCACCTCTCTTCCTCCTCAAAGGAGGTGCCTCCAGCGGAGACCACAATCTCCATTACCAGAGTTACAGAAGCTTGCCTGATAGCTGGAAAGGTCCACACGGTCCAAATTTTCCGGGGGCCTGGGAGACACCAATGAGTCCTGAAATGAAGCCAAGAAATGCTAAGAATGAAGCTCAGAACAGAGATGAAGCTGTCAAGTTCAAATAAGCAACCAGCAGCAAACATTTTTTTTATTCATTCAAGAGATGTGGGCATCACTGGCTGGGCCAGCATTTATTGCCCATCCCTAGTTGCCTTCGAGAAGGTGGTGGTGAGCTGCATTCTTGAATTGCTGCAGGCCATGTGGTGTAGGTACATCCACAGTGCTCTTAGGAAGGGAGATCCAGGATTTTGACCCAGCGTCAGTGAAGGAACGGCGATATATTTCCAAGTCAGGATAGTGAGTGACTTGAAGGGGAACTTCCAGGCGGTGGTGGTCCCAACTACTTGCTGCCCTTGTCCTTCTAGATGGAAGTGGTTGTGGGTTTGGGAGGTGCTGTCTCAGGAGCCTTGGTGAATTCTTGCAGTGCACCTTGTAGATGGTACACACTGCTGCTACTGTGCATCAGTGATAGATGGAGTGAATGTTTGTGGATGTGGTGCCAATCAAGTGGGCTGCTTTGTCCTGGATAGTGTCAAGCTTCTTGAGTGTTGTGGAAGCTGCACTCATCCAGGCAAGTGGGGAGTATTCCATCACACTCCTGACTTATGCCTTGTAGATGGTCGACAAGCTTTGGGGAGTCAGGAGGTGAGTTACTCATTTCAGGATTCCTAGCCTCTGACCTGCTGTTGTAGCCACAGTATTTATATGGCTAGTCCAGTTCAGTTTCTGATCAATGGTCACCCCCAGGATGTTGGTAGTGGGGGATTCAATGATGGTAATGCCATTGAACATCAAGGGCCGATGGTTAGATTCTCTCTTGTTGGAGATGGCCATTGCCTGACAATTGTGTGACACTTATTTGCCACTTGTCAGCCCAAGCCTGGATATTGTCCAGGTCTTGCTGCATTTGGACATGGACTGCTTCAGTATCTGAGGAGTCGCGAATGATCCTGAACATTGTGTAGTCATGAGAGTCCCCACTTCTGACCTTATAATAGAAGGAAGGTCACTGATGAAACAGCTGAAGATGGTTGGGCCAAGGACACTACCCTGAGGAACTCCTGCAGTGATGTCCTGGAGCTGAGATGACTGACCTCCAACAACCACAGCCATCTTCCTTTGTGCTCGGTATAACTCCAACCAGTGGAAAGATTTCCCTGAATCCCATTGACTCCAGTTTTGCTAGGGCCCCTTGATGCCACACTCTGTCAAATGCTGCCTTGATGTCAAGGGCAGTCACTCTCACTTCACCTCGGGAGTTCAGCTCTTTAGTCCATGTTTGAACCAAGGCTGTAATGAGGTCAGGAGCTGATTGGCCCTGGTGGAACACAAACTGGGCGTCAGTGAGCAGGTTATTGCAAAGCAAGTGCTGCTTCATAGCACTGTTGATGACCCTTTCCATTACTTTACTGATGATCGAGAGTAGGCTGATGGGGTGGTCATTGGCCGGGTTGGATTTGTCCTGCTTTTTGTGGACAGGTCATATCTGGGCAATTTTCCACATAGGCGGGTAGATGCCAGTGTTGTAGCTGTACTGGAACAGCTTGGCTGTTCCAGTACAGCTTGGGTGCGGCAAGTTCTGGAGCACAAGTCTTCAGTACTATTGCCGGAATATTGTCAGGGCCCATAGCCTTTGCAGTATCCAATGCCTTCTGCCATTTCTTGATTTCATGTGGAGTGAATCGAATTGGCTGAAGACTGGCATCTGTGATGCTGGGGACCTCCGGAGGAGACTGAGATGGATCATCTACTAGGCACTTCTGGCTGAAGATTGTAGCAAATGCTTCAGCCTTATCTTTTGTACAGCTGTGCTGGGCTCCTCCATCATTGAGGATGGCAATGCTTGTGGAACCTCTTCCTCCAGTGAGTTGTTTAATTGTCCAATACCATTCACGACTGGATGTGGCAGGACTTCGGAACTTAGATCTGATCTGTTGGTTGTGGGATCACTTAGGTCTGTCTATCACTTGCTGCTTTTGCTGTTTGGCACGCAAGTAGTCCTGTGTTATAGCTTCACCAGGTTGACACCTCTTTTTTAGGTATGCCTGGTGCTGCTCCTGGCATGCCCTCCTGCACTCTTCATTGAACCAGGTTGATCCTCTGGTTTGATGGTAATGGTAGAGTGGGAGATTTGCTGGGCCATGAGGTTACAGATTGTGTTTGAATACAGTTCTGCTGCTGCTGATGGCCCACAGCGCCTCATGATGCCCAGTCTTCAGTTGCTGGACCTGTTCGAAATCAATCCTATTTAGCACGGCGGTAGTGCCACACAACATGTTGGAGGGTTTCCTCAATGTGAAGGCAGGACTTCGTCTCCACAATGACTGCAGTGGTCACTCCTGTAGATACTGTCATAGACAGATGCATCTGCGGCAGGCAGGTTGGTGAGGATGAGGTCAAATATGTTTTCCCCTCTTGTTGGCTCCCTCACCACCTGCTGCAGACCCAGTCTAGCAGCTATGCCATTTAGGACTCGGCCAGCTAGGTCAGTAGTGTTGCTATGGAGCTACTATTGGGGTGATGGACATTGAAGTCTCCTGCTTTCTCCTAAACTCCTCACTACTCACAATGGCAACGCTGCTGACCCTTTTTAATCCCGTCCTAGGATGTTTTAAGTGGTCTGTCCACCTGCCCATTTTGCCTGTGTGACAAGCGTGAGTTCACATGGACAACATAAAATCATGAACAATTGGAGTTTCAATGGCCTTAAGTGGCCTTTTAATTGATGGCATGCCCGGCACCACCACCCACGCGTGCCCTTAAGATTGCTCACATGCGGGAAGACGCCAGGATGCTCACCCGACGTTACCTCGTACAATTTCATGCCCGACTGGGGTCGGGCCTGTGCCTGCCCACGAGGCGTAAAATTCTGTCTTATGTCACTTTGTAGCCTCCTTATGTCCTCCTCATAATTTACTTCCCTATTTATCTTTGTGCTGTCAGCATATTTAGCAGCCATTCCTTTGGTCCCTTCATCCAAGTCATTTATATATATAGAAAGTTGAGGACCCAGCACTGATCCCTGTGGCACACTGCTCGTTACACCCCTCCAACCAGAAAAAGACCCATTTATGACTACTCCCTGTTTCCTGTTAGCTAGCCAATCTTCTCTCCATGCCAATATGTTACCCTACACCACGAGCTTTTATTTTCCACAATAGCCGTTGATGTGGCACCTTATCAAATGCTTACTGGAAATTGAAGGACAGCACATCCACCAGTTCCCCTTTATGCATGCACATATGAGTCCTTCAAAGAACTCCAGTAAATTGGTTAAACATGATTTCCCTTTCACAAAACCATGTTGACTCTGCCTGATTGCCTTGAACTTTCCTAAATATCCTGCTATAACATCTTTAATAATAGCTTCTAACATTTTCCCTATAACAGATGTTAAGCTAACTGTCCTGTAGTTTCCTGCTTTCTTTCTCCCTCCATTTTTGAATATTGCTGTTTTCCAATCTAGTGGAACCTTCCCCAAATCTAAGGAATTTCACTAGCCACTCCTTTCAAGATCCAGGATTTGTCAGCCTGCAGCTCCAACAATTTGCTCAATACCACTTCTCTGGTGGTTGTAATTTTCCAGAGTTCCTCCCTCCCTTATATCTCCTGATTTACAGCTATATCCAGGATGTTACTTATATCCTCTGTAGTGAAGACTGATGTAAAATACCTGTTCAATTCATCTGCCATCTCCTCACTTTCCATTATTAATTCCCCAGATTCACTTTCTATAGGACCAATGCTCGCTTTGTGAACTCTTTTTTAACTTAAGTATCTATAGAAACTCTTACTATCCATCTTTATATTTCCAGTCAGCTTTCTCTTGTATTCTAATTTTTTCCTCGTTAATAATCTTTTTGTCATTCTTTGCTGTTCATTATATTCTGTCCAATCTGCTGACCTGCCACCCATCTTTGCGCAATTATATGTTTTTTCTTTGAGTTTGATACTGTCTTTAACTTTTTTTGTTAACCACAGATGGTGGGTTCTCCCCTGGAAGTTTTCTTTCTCATTGGAATGTATCTATTCTGTGCATTCTGAAATATCCCTTTAAAAGTCTGCCACTGCACATCTATGGACCTATCCCTTAACATCTTTTGCCAGTTCATTCTAGCTAGCTCTGCTTTCATGCTTTCATAATTACCCTTATTTAAGTTTAAAATGCTGGTCTTAGACCCACTCTTCTCTCCCTCAAATTGAATGTAAAATTCAATCATATTATGACTGTTGCTACCTAGGGGTACTTTCACTATGAGGTTATCAATTAATCCCATCTCGTTGCACAGTACCAGGTCTAGTATAGCCTGTTCTCTGGTTGGCTTCAGAACATGCTGTTCCAAGAATCTATCCCAAAAACGTGCTATGAAGTCCTCATCTAGGCTACCTTTGCTGATCTGATTTTTCAAGTCGATCTTTATATTAAAATCCCCCATTATTATTGTTGTACCTTACTGACAAGCTCCCATTATCTCTTCCTTTATATTCTATCCTACCATGTAGCTACTGTTATGGGGCCTGTATGCTACTCCCACAAGTGACTTTTTGCCTTTATCGCTTCTCATCTCAACCCAAACTGCTTCTACCTTCTGGTTTCTTGAACTTAAGTCAACCCTCTCTAAAGCACTAATACCATCATTTATTAACAGAACCACCCCTCCACCTTTTCTGAACGTCCTGTCATTCCTAAATGCCAAATGCCTTTCAACGTTCAGGTCCCAATCTATGTTCTTCTGCAGCATGTCTCTGTAACGGCTATCAGATTGTACTTATTTATTTCTATTTGCACTATCCATTCATTTGTTTTGTTTCAAATGTGTAATGGCCTTACCGCCACCTGAATTGAAATCAAGGAGGTCTTGTAGCGCAGTGATAATGTCCCTACCTCTACTCCAGAAGCTCTGGATTCAGATCCCATGCCAGGGCTTGTTGGCCACAAAAGAAGTGTCCATGATGTGGTTCAATGGGTTGATAATCACCTGGGAATCCTTACACCACCTCCCCACTGTTCATTAAAGGAGAAAAGAAGCTGTGAAGGTATGCTCAAAAACAAAACTGAAGTTGGCTAACTCAATACACGCAGGACATTTTAAAAGGACTATTTTAACTATTCACTGTGTTGCAAAACTATGCTGTATATTGAAAATAACTCCATATATTCACTGCTTAAAAACCACTGATGGAATTTTAAAAAGACTGAGGCAACATTCCAGTGACTTGAAATCACAGTTTCTAAGACAGCTGGACATTTGTATCACTGTACCTGACAAATTTCAAAGTTATTTGCAGGAACCCATCAAAGATAATCACCTGAGAGGTACGCAAATGAGCCACATTTCCTGAGCCATTCGCAGGACATTCAGGCTCAGCTGGGTGGAGAATGAACATTTGGCGTAATCACTTCAGACAAGGGACTCTGGCTGAGAGAGGAATTCACCCAAATATAATCTCATCAAGTTACACCTGGAATCAACTAGCCATAACCATATTTGTGTCACTGGTCAGTTGGAAGGTGAGGATCATGTGACAAACCAGCTTTTGTGTTTTAGGAAACTGTTTTCTCCAGTCTACAGACAGAAGCAGAAAAGACACAAAAGTGACAAGGCCTCTTTGGGGGCCTCCGTCTCTCTCTCTCTTTCTCTCTCTCTCCCCATCCAACTTGCAAGTTTGAGTCCTGTCTGTTGTCTGACTATCCATGTGCAGAGATTTTTAACGAAAGCAACCCAGCAACTGCTGTCACCAGATGAAAAGATAAATCATCTGTCAGCATATTTAAATTGTTTTGATGCTGGATCTGCAGGGATCACTGAGCTCAGCCTGGAACCATTCCAGTCACCAATCTACAAGACTCGCATACCTTTACCTTTTATCAAACTCTTAAAAAAAACCTGTTTAATCTATCCCCCCACTCTTTAACTTATGTGTGTGTGTGTGTGAGATTGTGTGCGAAAGTTGGAATGTTTTTATTATTATTCCTTAGATCAGGTTAAATGCAATAATTACCTACCTCTTCTTTTTAAAAACCTCAGGGAGACATGTCTGTGCCTTTGCAATCAACGCATGTAAACAGTTAAATACTCACTGAATTGGCAAGCACATCCTTTTAAACAATAGACATGTTACAGTTAACAACGAGTGAGAAAACAGGGAAGCCATTCCACCCCTCCTCACCTGACCATCACAACTGCCTTAAGTATGTCGTGGGTTCAATCTTCACTCAAGGACTTGAGCACATAATCTAGTCTGACACGATGTGGTATTGAAGGAGCGCTGCATAGTCAGAGGTGCTGTTTGTCAGGGGACTCAGAATGCCCTCTCAAGCAGTCGTAAAAGATCCTGTGGCAGAAAAGTAGGGAGTTCTTTCCAGTGTCTTGTTCTCAAGCAATAAAACAGATTTACATCATCGTTGTCTGTGGGACCTCTCGGTGAAAAATTAGGCTGTTGCATTTACCTGTTCAAAAGTAATTCATTGGTGCTTTGAGATGTCCCGAGGATGTGAAAGGCACTATATAAAAGCACGTTCTTTCCTTTCCTTTTTTTCTGTCACCTTGCTGCAGGAAATTCAAAGAGATGAGCATCAACTCAATATTTGAAACAAATGGAATCAACTCACAGTTTCATTGCATGTCAGTCCAGATAGTTTTGGCTGAAACAGAATGGAAGGAGTTAAAATTCAGTACAAATTGCATTTCATAATTGTGACAGATCGGCAACATTGTGTAAAAGCAGCAGCTGGTCTCCCGAAGCTCACTGCTCTAATTTATAACTTTTATCTTTTACCAGGAAGACATCTGGCACCCCTATGGAAATTGTTAATTCAGGGAGAGATAAACACTGAATGCTATTTCACAACCGTCATCCCAGAGCTCATCTGCTTTCTACCTCACCAAGGAACAGAAGAATCATCATTTAGTAATTTGATAGCGTGTGTGGAGCAAGACCTGGGAAGCTTTGTCCACACACACAACTACATTACAAAGATAGTAATACTGAAACACAATGAACCCCTCACATAATTAGATTTTGTGAAATTATTGGAAATTGCACTGGACTGGAATGTTATACAAGCATGAAGTATTGAGTCCATCAAGTAACAATCAGTCTCACACAGCTCAGTGATCAAGGCAAGGGAATGTGTGAGTAGCTATGTCGAAGTGGTAGAGAACTTGCTTTGTGTTACAATGATTACATGCCTGAGACATAACAGAGTCCACGGTCCTAAGCACAGTGTTATATAAGTGTGGAAAGCTCTAAGCTGTCAGCTAATTGAAAACAGGGAAACTCATGGTCAAGAGTGTTTTTGTAGGGAATCATTTTATATTTTGTGCCGAATCACAGCGAAGGATATCAAAGCTGTGAAACTGAATTCTAGTCGGCATTTAGCACCAGTATGGACATCATTTGTTCCTATGTCAAGTGTGATAGGCAAGTCCTATGTGGTTGACAGCTCCTCTACAGGATCCCGTCAGGTGTTTCCAGGTCAGATACCGCAGGATTTAGATGGAGGGTGAATGTCCCTCATTGCTGCCTCGACAATAAACCTCAGACACAGCTGCAGCAGATTATGTGGTTACGCAGCTGGTCTACATGGTTATTCTGTGAAAGGATTGAGCAGGCTTGATGGGCCCAATGGCCTTTTCTCTGTCTTGCTTTTGCATGTTGATATGTGCCAGCAAAAAAGGGAAAGGCCCATTGAAAGTCTCCTTGTACATTTCTTGTATATCTACCTATGTATGGTTATAGAACTGCACCAGCAGCTACTGTGGTGTCTCAATTGGAGAATGGTACTGGGCAAACGGAATCAGTGAGAACTGCAATAAGACTTGCAGAGAAGGAAGTTTAGTCAGGCGTGTGCTTGTGTTAGTTCTTGAGTCAAAAGTGTGTCAGTTCAAGTCCCAGTCTAGCATTTGAGCACAATCATTTAGGCTGATACTTCAGTGCAGTACTTAGGGAGTGCTGCACTGTCTGAGGTGCTATTTTTTGGATGGGACATTAAACTGAGGTCCCATTTGCTGTGCCAGGTGTACGTAAAGGCTTGAATGGCACTATTTCAAAGAAGAGCATTGGGGTTATCCCTTGTGTCCTGGCCATTATTTATCCCTCAATTAACATCACAAAAATAGATTATTTGTTCGTAAACACATTGGTCTATGGGAGCTTGCTGTGCACAAATTGGCTGTCACGTTTCCTACACGACAACAGTAACTACATTTCAAAAGTATTTCATTGGCTGTAAGCACTTTGGAATGGTCTCCACAACATGATTGAAAATAATGATTTATAAAGGGCTTAAGTGAAGAACGGGAAATTGTTAAATGGCAGAAGTCATATTGGCTTGAAATATTAGGGGAGTTAATAAGAGGAACTGAAGAAAGGAAATACATAGAATATCTGTGAGCATCTTAAAGAGGTGAGGGATAGGAAGATGGAAAGTGAGGCATGAAAAACTGGCAAAGGGGTAAGTTGCAGCATCCCTGTGGAAATATTTATGGAGCTATTTGGGATGGAAATGCAACTTAGTCATTAACTTGTTAACCTTACAAGTGGAAGGACCAAAGTGGCCTTTTCATTTCCTCGCTTAATGGATAATGGAAATGGGGGAGTAATTATGCCCTTGGAATAAAGTAGTTGACTATAATTTACAGCTATTTGTTTATGCAAATTCTAATTCAAAATGCAAACTCTAATGTCGATTGATTGACAAGTCAGATTGTTTGATGTACATTTTGATCGTGAGAGTGCATAAGGGAAAGTTTTTCTTAAAATCTTAGTTCAGTGGTTTTCAAGTTTGAAAACTTTGTCTGACCTCTTCTTGCAAGTGTTGACACATTCCCAGAGACTAGCTGAAAATTTACACTCTGCCAGGTGCGGCCTACAAATGTTGGCACAGTCCCAGTGATGTCCTCTCCCAAACTCCGAAAAGCAGTATCAGTCACTCAGTGGAAAACAGTTCTATCATTGCAAAAAGCATCTCTTGCTATTATGGGACAACAGAAAGCCCATTGTAAGTCCAGAGAAATTTGAAGCTCAAGGTAAGGCTGCCAACCCTCCAGGATTGGCCTGGAGTCTCCAGGAATTGAATATCAATCTCCAGGACATTGCTGATTGCAATCCTGGAGAAAAATCATTGGGACATTCAAAAAGATAGTTTTATTTTGTCATTTACTTTGAAAATTCCTCTTTATCAATATAAAAATATTGAAAATGGTGGAAAAAAGGCTGTTTGGCTGACAGTCAAGCATCATCCAATTGGGTAATGAGTCTTTTTGCTTTCCAGTTGGCTTAGGAAGGTAGTGGGTCACAAGGATGGATGTGTTGGCCGTCTAATAGCTGGAGTTTGGGGGCAAGTCATGTGATGAAACCTTCAAGAATACATTTAATTGCAGTCGGCCACCCTACCTCAAGGTCTTACGCCCCATCTTCAATATTCCAGTTTCTCTCTTTAACTACATATATCGCACCAGTTCCCAATATAAGGTAAATTTTCTGATCAAATACTTCTGCCACAGACCTTTACCTGTCAGGAACATATACCAGAACATTGTATGCATGCAGCCCATGATTAATCCATTTGTAACGTAGCACACCACTGGGAAATTTGATCTTAAATTCATAGCAGTAGGTATGGCTGGACCCAAGGGGGGCAGTGGCCTACCATTGTCACATCCTTGGGATCTAGGCAAAGGTTGCCCAAGGGTTTGCAGATAGAGTTGCCAACTCTGGTCCAATATATTCCTGGGTATTTCATTACATGACCTCCCTGTCTCCAATCATCTGGCTAATCAATTATTTTTCTCATCTCCATATTCTTAGAACTCGTAATCAAAAATGTCCAAAGAAAATTAAAAAACACCAATTGTTTTTAATGTCCCTGTGATTTTTCTCCCGTGTGCTGCTGACAGCAGTGTCCAGGGGATTAACTTTTGATCCCTGGATACCCCAGGACAATCCTGGAAGTTTGGCAACCCTGTTTGCAGATGCCATTTTGAAAATCTTTGCCCTAGATTCCAGATTCTCTAAGTGCGGTCATTGGAGCAGGAAACAGTGTGATAGAAGAAATTTGAGGATATCTGTCCAGAAGGCAAAAAACAGTAAAAACTAGGAAATAAAGGTACTGCTCCGAGCTGTTCTTTCCTTCTGGGTGGAGAAGTTTCATAACATTAGAGTCCTGCAGTTGGAAAGCAAAGTGTGGAATGGGACAATCAAACAGTTCACTCAAGATCCCAGGTTAATATATACGAAACAGAACTTGACAGGTTAATTATGCTTGATCTGTTAGCTAGAGGAGAAAGACAGTTAACGAATGAATCAGGAAAGATTAGACAACCTACCAAAGGATACTCTGAAAGTGAAACCAACTGCTACAGAGAAAAATAAAACAATTGCCACTGAATTACTAGTTTAACCTAGATTATCTTGAGCCCACCAGAAATCTGACCAGGTGAGACTTCAACCAGCAACAGCAGCCCCTTGTCAACCATCACCACTCTCCTCGGTGCAGGTTAAGTTACTTTACAAAGCTGGTTTGAAATGGAAATCCTGCTCCGGATTTGTGCTCAGCTACTTGGATGGAGCGGTGGAGGGAAATGCAGCAGTTAGAGGCTGGCTGAAGCTTATGAGGCAAGGAAAACTTGTCTTTGAAAGAAAGTGACCACAAGAAGAGGTTTAAAGTTGGCAGCAAGGGGAGCATCATCAGAAGAATCTGCTGTGACCAAGTCACAATTGTCAAAGTTTGGTGGAAGCGATGTTAGCAGAGATAAGAGCAAGAAGAGGCAGACTGTTTAGTGCCCAAGAAAGGAAGCCCCTGAAACTGGTGTCACTAGTATGGAGGGAGGTGACTCAGGCACTCAGTGCCTCTTCAATCCCACCAAATCCCCACTAACAGCAATATTGTGCTGGGAATGGTTCAGTGACCTCACAAGATTGTCCTAGGTAAAAGATCATGTACCCACCTGCATCCTAAAATATTGGCGGAAACTTTGTTCACCTGCACACTATGCCCATCCACACGGCAAAATGAAGAGGTGAGCAAGACAGTTAATGTGCACATAATACTTCACAAACTCACCTCCTCCAGCTGTCCAGCTCTCCTGCACCAATCCAGCGAGCTTTAACCCACATCCTGAGACCAGGAATGGCAGTGTCTGAGTGAAAAATGAAGAGGTAGTTGTCTTGCCTGCACCTGAAAGTATTATCAAAATGGAATTTCTGTAGCTATCTGGGTGAAAGATAACTTTGAACTGATCAGCAGCCTTTTGGAACCTATTTTTATTTTTGGAAGAAAGAATGACCCAAAGCCAGCAGCAACCAAGTCCCTTGGTGAAGGAACAGCAAACATCATGGGCTGAATTTTACGTCCCATGGGCACCGCCTGACCTGATCGGGCGTAAAATCGCGCGAGAAGACATCAGGCGAACGTCACGACGTCATCACGCACTCGCGCGATATTTCACTGGGTAGGCACACGCAAAGGTCAGAAGCTCGCCCGCCGACAATTCAGATGGCAATTAAGCCCATTAAAGGCGCAGTTGTCTCCGATTTTTCATGGCCTATCCAACCTTACGGCTGGCAGACAGGTGAATCGGCCAGGCAGCCTTTACATTTTTCATCAAACCTCATCCAAAGGTGGGATGAAATTTCTGTTATGAAATAAAATTAAAATAAATATCTGTGGGCAGCATTTTTATCAGCTAAGTTTTCAGGTGATTGATTATGATACATGGACATTTTTTTGCAGCTTTTTACAGCTTTATTTCATTATTTGCAGGTCTGCAACTCCCTGAGGCAGCTGTCTGCCTTCAGGGAGCTTTCTTGCAGCGCTCACCCGCGCCAGCAGAAATGTCATCGCCCGCCCTCTTCCCGCCCCCACCCCAGCAGCGCTGAGCTTTACAGTGTGCGTTTCACGCTGGCTGGCCATTAATTGGCCTGCCAACTTGAAACCACAGTCGGGGGCTGATCGCGGTCAGGGGCCTGTTTCCCGGCTGCTCTCAGGCCAACCAATCGCGCGCACCCGCCAAAGGTAAAATTCAGGCCTATGTCTTTAAATTAGGATGAGGGAAAAGTTCTATAACTCCTGGGTGGATACAGTAGAGAAGCAGTAGGAGGTGGAGAAGTTGGGCTCAAGCTGTCAGGTTCATGTTGGTAATGGGAAGCTCGCCAATATTACTATGAATGTTGACAGCCTTCCACATTCTGACTAGTTGAAACATCCCCAAACATGTATCCCTCATAGAGACTGGATAGTTAGAGAAAGAAGGGACTAATCAACTGCCTGGCAGCTCCAAGGTGCCCATCCCCAAACCTGATTCATCAAGACATATTACTTATTCAAACACCAGACCAGTTAAATCCACTCTGGAGGATGTAAACAGTGAGGCAAGGGGTACGTCACCGGGTGAATCAGAAGGCAATAGTGAGCAGGAGGAGCTGATAAGGTATAATGAAGAGCCAGCGACCAAGCAAAACACCCAGCCTTACCACACTCACTGGATAGAGCCGGAATCCAAATCTCATGGTTTCAGTCTTCAAGAGATCAATGAATTGGGAGCATGGTTCTCAAATGGGGTACCACAGATTAGGTTAGTACAACACAAAAGCAGGCCAGTTGGCCCACTGAATCTGCATTGGATCCTTCAAAGAACAATGAGTCCCAATCTACTGCTATTTCTTCATACCCCTGCAATTTTTCCCACTTTAAGTATTTATCCAATTCTCTTTTGAAAGCTAATATTTAATTTGTATTCATCAAACTATCATGCAGTGCCACAGTACATTTGGGAGTTAGGGCTAAAACATTAAGAATAGATTTTTGTTGGCTGAAAACAGCTTTATAAGGTTGATTTGAAGCCAACTGAAAGCCAAAACATTGTTGACTAGGATGGTTCCTTCAAGAACATGGACAGGTCAATCCTGGACTTGTTTTCACATGAAACATGGGGAGAGTTTGGCCAATGAGTAAATTCATCAATGGCACCCGGACAAGTAAGGCTGGCACTGGAAAGGTTAATTATTACTGATGCCTAAAAAATGGTGTTAAGTCCATGGTAACAATATGGTTATATTACTAGAGTAGTAATCCAGAGACCTGGATTAATGTTGCAGAGACATGTGTTCAAATCCCACTAAGGCAGCTGGGAATTTAAACTCAGACAAATAAATAAATTTGGATCAAAACAGGGAGGGGCGGGGTAGGCCTTGTGGCACAGTGGTAGTATCTGCACCTCTAGGCCAGAAGCTCTGGGTTCAAGCACCAGACCAGAGCTTGATGGCCACAAAAGGTGTATTCATAATGTGGCCAAACAGGTTGGTTATCAGCCTGTAAATCCTTCCAATACATCTGATGGCAGGCAGTAAGAGTGGGAGAGTTTCTTGGTCAGCCATATTGCATAAGGCAATGGCAAACCACTGCAGTATTTTGCCAAGTGTAATCACAGACCAATCCAAAGGAAGTCCATGGTCACCAATGCTATCTTAGGGCATGGTATCTGAAGGAGGAGGAGGAACAAAAAGCTAGTATAGTAATGGTGACCGTGAAATCACCTGATTGTTGTTAAAAACACATCTGATTCACTAATGCCCTTTAGGGAAGGAAATCTGCCGTCCTTACCTAGTCTGGTCTCTGTGACTCCAGACCCACAGAAATGTGATTGAATCTTAACCGCCCGATGAAATGGCCTAGCAGGCCATTAAGTTGTATCAAACCACTAACCACTACCCAGCATCAACCTATGCACCACCGGACACACCTAAAGGAACACTCAGCCCAGTCGACCCTGCAAAGTCCTCCTCACTAATAGCAGACTTGTTAAACAACAGCCTGATATAGTCACACTAATGGATACATACCTTACCCCAAATGTCTCAGGCACCATCGTCACCATCCCTGGTATGTCCTATCTCACCAGCAGGACAGACCCACCAGAGGTGGTTGCACGCTGGTGTACAGTCAAGAGGCAAGAGCTCAAGGAATCCTCAACATTGACACTGAACCCATGCAGTCACGTGGCATCAGGTCAAAATAGGCAAGGAAACCTCCTGCTGTTACCAGGTACGGCCCTCGCTCAGCTGATGTTTCAGTATTCCTCCATGTCAAATGCTACTTGCAGGAACCCCTGAGGGCAGCATGACAGTATTGGTAGGAATTACCACTGCGCAATCCTTCTGGAGATGAACTCCACTCTTCACATTTGAGGTACTCTGCACTGTGTTGTGTGGCCCCATCACCACACTAAATGAAATAGATCCAGAACAGCTCTAGCAGCTCAAATCTGGGCATCCATGAAACGCTGTGGGACATTAGCAGTAGCAGAATTGTACTCTACCACAATCTGTGACCTCAAGGCCCAGCATATTCCTCACTCAACCATTATCGTCAAGCCAGGGGATAAGCCCTGCTTCAATGCATAGCATGGGAGCAACCCCAGGGCATATATAATTGAAGTGGCAACCTGATGAAGCGAGAACACAGTATTACTTGCATGCTAAACAGAAGAAGCAGCTTTCTATATACAGGGTGGTGATCCCACAACCAATGGAAAAGATCAAAGCTCTGCAGCCCTGTCACATCCTGTCAGGAATGGTCGTGGACAATTAAGCATCTAGCCTGAGGAGGAGGTTCCATGGACAGCCCCAACCCCAATGATGGGCGAGCCCAGGATATCAGTGCAAAAGATAAAGCTGAAGCATTTCAGCCATCTTCAGCCAGAAGTGCCGAGTGGATAATCCACTAAGATAAAAGCAAAAAAACTGCTGGAAATCCAAAACAAAAACAAAAGTACCTGGAAAAACTCAGCAAGTCTGACAGCATCCGCGGAGAGGAACACAGTTAATGTTTCGAATCCGTATGACTCTTCACCAGAACTGAGTGGATAATCCATCCTGGCCTCCTCCAGAGATCCCCAACATCACAAATGCCAGTCTTCAGCCAATTCAATTCATGCCATCCAATCTCAAGAAGTGGCTGAATGCACTGGACAAAGACTATGGGCCTTGACAATCATGTTAAAGACTTGTGTTCCTGAACTAGTTGAACTTCTAACCAATCTGTTCCAGTACAGCATCAACACTAGCATCTCACCGACAAAGTGGCAAATAACCTGGTTAGATTCTGCCCAATAAAGCAAGACAAATCGAATCCAGCTGATTAGTGTCCCATCAGACTACTCAAAATTATCAGCAAAATGATGGAAGGTGTTGTCGACAGTGCCATCAACCTGCACTTACTCACCCATAATCTGCTCAATGATGCTAAGTTTGCGCTCTGCCTGGACCAGTCAGCTCCAGACCTCATTACAGCCTTGGTACAAACATGACAAAAGAGCTGAATGCAGGGTGAGGTGAGAGTCACTGCCCTTGATATCAAGGCAGCAATTGACTGAATATGGCATCAAGGCACTCCACTAAAATTGAAGTCAACAGGAATCATTGGTTGGAGTCATACCTAGCACAAATGAAGATGGTTGTGGTTGTTGGGGGCTAATTTTTTCAGCTTGGGACATCACTGTAGGAGTTCCTCAAGATAGTATCCTAGGTCCAACCACCTTCAGTTTCCCTCCATCATAAGTTCTTCCATTGTTGCTGGTCAAAATACTGGAACTCCCTCCCTAACAGCACTGTGGATGTAGCTTTTATAAAATTCATTTTATGGGATGTGGGTGTTGCTGGTTAGGCCAGCATTTATTGCCCATCTCTAATTGCCCTTGAGAAGATGGTGATGAGCTGCCTTCTTGAACCGCTGCAGTCCATGTGGTGTAGGTACACCCAAAGTGCTGTTAGTGGGGGAGTTCCAGGATTTTGACCCTAGCAACAGTGAAGGAACAGCGATATATTTCCAAGTCAGGATGGTGAGTGGCTTGGAGGGGAACTTCCAGGTGTTGATGTTCCCATCTATCTGCTGCCCTTGTCCTTCTAGATGGCAGCGATCATGGCTTTGGAAGGCGCTGTCTAAGGAGCGTTGGTGAATTCCTGCAATGCATTTTGTAGATGGTACACACTGCTGTCACTGTTTATCAGTGGTGGAGGGTGTGAATGTTTGTGAATGTGGTGCCAATCAGGTGGGCTGCTTTGTCCTGGATGGTGTCAAGCTTCTTGAGTGTTGTTGGAGCTGCACTCATCCAGGCAAGTGGACAGTATTCCGCCAAAGTCCTGACTTGTGCCTTGTAGATGGTGGACAGGCTTTGGGGAGTCAGGAGGTGAGTTACTCACCGCAGGATTCCTACCCTCTGACCTGCTCTTGTAGCCACAGTATTTATATGGCTAGTCTGGTTCAGTTTATGGTCAATGGTGACCCCATTCAGGCTGCAATGGTTGGGGAAGGCGACTCACCACCACCGTCTCAAGAGCAATTGGGGATGGATAATAAATGTCCACAGCCCATGAATTAATTAGCAAAAAAATATGCAGACAGTGGACAAGTTGGAGGAATCTCTAACCTGCACTTGCAGTACAATGTGACAGGTATGTCCGGGTATGGAGAAGACCCTGATGTATGCGCCAGCCCAGGAGATTTCTGCAGAAGAAAGTTCTAAGGGAAGTTATTGCTTCTAGAATGGCAGCTACAACTGCTTCCATAGATGTTCTCAAGGAGTTTCATGACTTAATCGGGGCTATTCAGTCTCATGCAAATCATTAGCCCAACTGTGCCCATGTCCAGTGCAAAGAAGGCTCAAAGAAGTGATTGTGGATGTTGCTGTTTCCAATAATAGCTATGGTGCAGCTGTATCAATCCAACTGCTTCAAAAATATTCTGCTAAAATATATTCTGCGAAAAGGGAAAAAACAAATTAAAGACTAGTGACTCTTCGTGGATGAATGAAGGCATAAGGGAACAATCAAAGGTTAGGAAAAAGGCCCACATTAAATACATAGACAACAGAGAGGTCCATGATAAGAGAGAATATGAAGCGATTAGGAGAGAAGTTTAAAAAAATTAAGAAGCCAAAGAGGTACTATGAAATTAAATGATCAAGGAACATAAAACATAACAGTAAAATATTTTACAACTAAAATAATCAATTGAATGAAAACTTTATCTAATTAAATAAATAAGCAAGGTTAGATCATGATGGCCGGGCAGGTGGTGTGCTGGAACTACAGCCTTTGGGAGCTTGTGGAGGCCACCAAGATCCCGAGCAACAGCATCTGCACTCTCTGCAATTGGAGGAACTTTGGCTCAGAGATATTGGGCTGCAGTTCAAGCTGCGGACATTGCAGGGAATCAAGGAGTTGGAGACATTTTGTTCCAGAAGCAGTCACACCCCTTAAGGTAAGTCATACTTTCGAATTAGTCAGTGGTGAGGAAAGGAGGTTGTGATTGCAAGCCAGGCAGGGATAGGAATCCAGGATGTATTGATGGAGGCGCCTTGGCCTTTAACCTTGTCCAACAGGTACGCAAAAACTGCCTGTGTGGATGAGAACAAGGACTGCTGGGAGGGTGGGCAACCTGGGCTTGGCACTGTGGTACAGAGGGCCATCCATGTGAGGGAAGTGAAAAGAAATGTGATAGTCACAGAGAATACAATATTCAGGGGAAAGATGCTGTTCTCTGCAGCCACCACCGGGAGTTCCAAAGGTTGTGTTGCATGTGCAGTGCAAGAGTTAACAATGTCTTGTTGCAGTTGGTGAAGAACTAAGAGTTAGAGGGGAAATATCCAATTGTCTGGTCCCTGTAGGAACCAGCAACATAGATAGAACTAAGAACGAGGTTTGGCGAAGCGAGTTTGAGGACCTAGGGAATAAATTAACAAGCAAAACCTCAAGGCTAATCATCTCAGTATCACTACCAGGGCTGTGAGCAAATTGGCTTCGGGGTCAAGCACATCAGAAAATTAAATATGCAACTCATAGAGTGGTGTGGCAGGAAAGGGTTTCAATTTATGGAGCATAGGCACCAGTACTGGAGAAAGAGGGAGTTGTTCCCTTGGGATGGACTTCACTTAAACTGGACTGGGATCAATGAATCAAAAAACTAGGCCTATAAATAAGGCTTTAATCTAAAAAGGGTGGGCGGGGTGGTGATGGTAGGAGTGGATGGGTCAGGCAGGGGGAAATTTAGAAACCTAAAGAGAAAAGCCAAGGCAATACAGCTATGTAGCGATCTGGGTAAAGATAAACAAAGTGTGACGGGAAGAGACAGAAAGTTTAATAGTAATAGCACATCATTGAATACTATCAAAGCAAGGAATAAAGGCAAGATAATTAAAATTTAAAGCTCTTTATCTGAATCACAAAACATTAATAACAAGGTAGGTAACTAATGGCACAAATAGAGATAAATTGGTTTGATCTAATAGCTGTTACAAAGCCACGGTTGTAAGGTGACCAAGGCTGGAAAAGAATATTCCAGGATAATTGACATTTTGAAATGACAGGCAGAATGGAAAAGGAGAGGGTGTATAAAGGATAACGTAAAGACAGTCACAAAAAAACCAATCTTGGCTTGGAAAAGCAGGAAGTAGGGACAGTATGTGTGGAGGTAAGAAACAACACGGGGCTGAACAAACTGGAGGGGGTAGTTTACAGGCCCCCTAACAGCTATACAAGTGTTAATTGAAAAATAAAAAGAGCTTAGAACGAAGGTAATACAATAATCACAGGTGACTTTAATCATCCTATGGGTTCGGAAAATCAAATCAGTAAAGGTTGTCCTGGAGGATAAGTTTCTGGAATGCATTTGAAACATTTTCCTGGATCAATATGTTGTGGAACTAACCAATAAGGTTATTTTAGATCTGGCATTGTGCAATGAGATTGGTTAGTAATCTCTTAGCAAAGAATTCTATGGGGCGTACTAATTGCCTGAATGCGGAAGAGCCCAGTTATATGTGTCGTATGATGTTGTATGATGTGCCTGCATAATGTTAAGGTGCTCAACAGAGCGAGGGTCAATGTGGGACTGGAGAATAGCACTGCCCACAGTATGGTGCATAGAATCACATGGTAATAGACTGTGAGAGCAGTCTAGGGAGAACACTCTGGAACCGGCCTGCATGGAGCACCATGTATGACAGTAACCTGGGATCTGTAAATAGTTAAAGGTTAACAATAAATGGTTCATGTTTAAATATACAAGTCTCAAGATCTCATCATTGAGACTTCTTAAGAGCCCATAAAACAACATGGTGGCTGCAGTGGGATATCAGCGCTATCAGCTTAGTACAACAACATGTACTTAAACTGTAATGCTGAACTGTATACCTCACATCTCAGTTATCTGCCCTCTTGATTCTCTCCATATCAATTAATGGAAATTTCTTTGTGGCGAAGGCTGGGTTTTCATCTGGGGTGTTGTTGCTACTGGGGAGTACCTGTATTCTCACAGCATTTGGAAGGGTTGGTGTCAGCTTCAGCCTGGGAGCACTCAAGAAAAAGATATGATGAACTTACTAACCACAACCTTTACTTTTTAATAGAAGAGTCTGGTGATTACACTGTGTTAAGAGATATCAACATTCTACGCTCATTGCATACACATTTTACAAAGCAAATAAGGTTTAATTTATTAATCTCCTAAAGATCAGTAATAGCTTGTAAATACTTTCTTTAATGGATTTTATCAAGAATATAAAATGGAGGAACTGATATGTTATTCACGTAGTTACGGCACTAAAAATAATTTCTGCGCTGAGTTCTGAAAGCACTAACTGTCTGTCATTTGTTTCAATAACTGCATTCCTTGTAGACTGGCTCATTGGTAATTCAATCATAAATTCTAGTTACATTGCACTTCTCAGAGAATGCCAAAGATTTGTCAGAAAGTTTCATGCGCTTACAGTGAAAACTCAGTAAATTTGTTCCCTTACCTCAAGCTTAGCGAGGAACAGACTGTGCTATGCAAAAACACAAAATACTGGAAATACTTAGCAGGGTCAAAATCCTGGAACTCCCTCCCTAACAGCACTGTGGGTGCACCTACATCAGATGGACTCCAGTGGTTTAAGCTGGTGGTTCTCAAGGGCGACTAGGAATGGACAACAAATGTTGGCTTTGCTAACGATGCCCACATCCCAAGAGCTTATCAAAAAAAGGCAGCGTTTGTGGAGAGAGAAACAGAGTTAACATTTCAGTCCGATGGTCTCTGATCAGTTTTCAGGATCTTTCATTTGTCCCAGCATTCGCAGTATTTTGCTTTTGCACTTTTGTAGTAGTGTGCACAACATCGCCATGTTACAAAGGTGGTGTTCACTGAAATCTGCCACCTATTGCAGGCGGGGCCACAGTTTCACAGCAGACGAGGACAGCACTGTCAATGGTTGTGAAGGTGACCGCGGTGTTGCGAAACTCAAATACTTACCTCGGAGTTTGGGAATTACAGTTCCCAGCGAGCCTTGGGACATACGCACGCATGTGCAGATCGAGTCTTTTTCCATTTCCGTGTCTCCTGCACATGCAGTGCCAGGAGATGACTGCACACATACAGTCTGTTGATTTCACACGTGTGAAAGGGACCACACATGCACAGTTAGTGGTCTTTCTCGCCCTCAGGCCGGGGACCAGCCCCATGCACGTGGTCAGAGGGAAAAGAAGAAAAGTGAAACAGAGTGAAACTGCAAGTCAGGTGACCTGAAGAGAAGCACCATTACAAATAAGGTGTCCCAGGGAGTAGGACACGGGGAGGGGACAGGGAGAGGTCCCAAACCACGAAGAAGGTCCAATACAAGGGAGTGGGACAGAAAGAGGTTCCAGAAGGCAGTCCCAAGTAAGGGACAAGACAGAGATCACTAACAGATCCTGTTAAGTAAAATAGAAAGAAAGAAGCAGAGAAATAGGCTCCAAATTAAAGACAGAGCTGCAGGGAGCAGACTTGAAGCAAAGTGGGCTTGAGAGAAGCCCTGAAGATCCAAGGAGGCAGGTGACTCCTTGCTGCAGGTCTTTTGGAGCAGTGGTGTTATGTTTGGCATGGCCGAAGATCTGACATTGTACTTGAAAGATGAAGCTTGAGTGTATGTGGCGATCCAAGAGAAAGGAATCTCAGAAGGCAAGACTGAAACCCTTGAGGTCAATCCTTGTTGAAGTCACCTGAGTGGGAGTAATGTTTGGAGAGAATTCCAAGGCGAGTACTTTGAATGTGGAGATTGGAAACCCTCGTGAAAAAGGCAGAGTTTTAGTGAGACCGGTTGCCTCACAGTGTGACAATCGTCTGGGTGGGTTGAGAAATCCATAGAATCTACATTGGTCACATCTGTCATTTACTTTGGAGTGTGATGAGTCTGTCCACAGTTCACCAGTTGGTTCACATGTACCACAATCTTATACTCTAACATTCAGGGTAAGATAGATATGGTAAATTGTTTTGTCTTTCTCAATTTGTATGTGTCTGTAAAGAGATAGCTGGAGTGAAAGAATAGTGAATATTTGAATCATTTTCTTGTGTTTATATTGAGATTATAGTGAGATCTTTCCAACTGTTAATATAGTTCATTCTTCTTGTTCAATAAATGTTTTATTCTTTGTGTAAAAAGTTCATCAGCAGACTCCTGTGAATTTTTTCAGTAACTTACCTCCACGGTTTCTAAAAAAAGTTAGGATCTATCAAGCCAGGTTTCACTCTGGTATCTGATTTGTCCAGCATTCACATCAGCTGGGATCGTAACAGTGGCTATGAACATCTTTGCGTTGGGATCCTCGTAGGCTGGAGCAGATGATTTCTTCAACATTTTGCAATTATGTTGGATAGAGAACTCTGTGTGGCAGGAGAGGGGAATATATTGCGTGCTCATTTTCCAGGGATGAGCAGTCAGAGTGTGCACATGGCTTTGCTAGAACTGCTGGTTTCCTTGTTGTGCAGGGCGCCCTCAACTGTAGACATGTCACTTTGCAGGCACTGCATCCAAATACAGAGATGTCCCTCAACCACAGAATTCCACACCCTTGATATATATATCAGTTGATATATGAACGTGCTTAGCACATCGTGCAGGTCAATGTCAAGATGACTGTTAGTCTGTTGTACCATCTGCATTTGAGCCACTATGTCAAATCAAATAGTGGTTGCTGAGCAACAAAGGGCTACCGCTGACGACTGACTCTGGTGCCGATCCCAAGCACATGTGGGCAGCATGCATACAACGAGAACTATGCTGCCACATGAAATGTCATTGAGCAGACCAGGGGTGCTTAAGCAAAGCTTCCACAGCCTAGACAACTCTGCAGGAGTCTTGCAGTATTTGTGTGTCATGATTCAGCATGGCCTGCTACATCCTGACTAACATTGCTATCATGAAGACATAACCCTTACCACCAGGTATATGGCAAACTGCTGAGGAAGAGGGCAATGGTGAAGAGGAAGAGAGGAAGCAACCAATGCCCCACTTACTTGCCAGGCTGTCTGTGATTGGATCATCTGACTCTGGTACCAGTGATCACAACCCAAATTCCCCATTCAGCAACAATCCTACCCCTGCTGGATCATCCCTCCAAGTCGGCGGGAAAACATGCCATATGTTTCATAACAGCATATATAAGGCATGCAGTTGACGGGCTGCACTTCGCTCGGGACTTCGAGGTTTGTTTGCCTACCTTGCTCCAGTCAGCACTCACAGTCATCAGCGCCAGGCTTCACAGGCAGCACCACATCACTTTTGGTGGGGGTGGGATGAATGCTGACAACCTGAGAGAGGACAGCGCTCCATGGGGCCTCTGCCACTCCCTCAGGGTGGCACCTCAGCAATTCCAGCAATCTATTGGAGGGCAGGTTGCCGGGCTGCTCGGAGAACCTGCAAGCCTTTTTCAGCACTGGTATCTTCAGTCATGATGACAGCAGTCTGAACCTGCGTGACAGCAAGCTGAGCTTCCACTGCAGCACTAAGACATTTGGTGCCTTCAGCCTGTTTTGCAATGGCAGCTGAGACATCAGCAAGCAGACACTGCGCCTTGGTTAGGTCTGCCTGTGTTCTCATGGAGTTGGCCACCACTTGCGAGCTGCAAAGAGTGGGCTAAACAAAGCCCTGCACTAAGTTCGTGCTGAACTGCTCCATGTTCCTTGACAGAAACCAAAGGCTTTCTGGCAGTTCTGCCAACACACCAAGCATTTTCCGTATGTCACCCCATCACAGTTCTCATCAAGCCTCATGTACAACCTTGTCCTCTGTGAGTTGGCCTTTCCACTCCACTGCCCTTTCCATCTGCCCTGGCTGTAACCAAACTTTCCCTTGACTCACCATGTACATATGCACCTCGATGCTGCTCTCTAAAGTTCACACAGTGCCAGTGTCTGAGCTGGTGACTGTGGGTGTGAGATTGAGGGATGGGGTGTTTCACCATCAGTCTCTTGTTCCTCTTCAGCTTCTTGCTAATGCACCATTGCCTGACCAGGTGGCAGTTCTTGGATATATGATCTAAGAAAGACAGGAATGTTGGATTGTGGTGAGGACATGAGGGGAAGCAAGAACTGCATGTTTAGACCATCTGCAGCTTGGGAATCAGAAGAGATTGTGGGATAAGGGGGAAGTGGTGATGTGGCCATCATGGTTCAACAGCGGACAGTGTGTGTAAGCTGTGAGATGTGGGTGTGAGACTTGCACAGTGTTAAGTATGTGAGGGTGAGGTGAGGTTATGAAAATTAGGTATGAGCAGTGATTGATAATGATTGTTGATAGGTGAGTAATGGGCAGGGTGGTCAATCTAGTGGAAGGAATTAAGGGAAACTTTAGCATGCTGGACCATGTGACCAGGGGTGTTGGGGAGGGGGAGGGTGGGGTTTGCTGCCAAACATTTGAGAGTTGGGGGTGGTTGTTGATGGGTGGCAGTGGCTGGTGAACCTGTAGGGGTGGAGGGGATGTTGGTGAATATGTGCAGGATCACCAGGAGATGGGCAAAAATTGTGGATCATAAGTACAGGATGAAAAGTGTCTGGCCAGCAAAGGCCCTGGAACAAGGGCCATGCGGTCCCATGGAGTCCAGGATGGTTGGTCACCCTGGTGATGGGCGTTTGGTAAATTGAGCGGTGGCTGTTGCTAATGGTGCAGCTGGGGAAATGTGGCATTTGAAGATTCATTAACCGGCCTTGATCATTTGCACAAGGCCATATAGCTTTTTTGGCATGTGCATCCAAGTCCTCAGTGCTAGACTGCTGGCATTAACCTGATGGTTATCTGCTCTTATTTCCTTCTCAGAGTTTGTTTAGAGGGCCTCCTGACCCCTATGGGTAAAGTCCCTCTCTCCTCCTGTCAACTTCCTGCACCATGGCCTCCACTGCTGTGTCGGAGAACCTTGGGGCCTTTCAGTCTCATGTTGTGCCATTCCTATGTCTTTCCCAGGTTAAAGCCACTTGTGCAATGAATTCCAGCACCTGATCTACCTAGAACATCCCCTTTAAGAGGTGCAGTCTTGCTCCATGTGGTAGTGGCTAGATTGGACTCATGATCTCATGATTTTGCTCCCCCATGTTCATTAGGTCTGCAGCCATTAAACAGTACAGTTAGCACTGGCTGCACACTGTAGTCATGTAAATGAGCAGGCAGCCTGGAGTTTGTGCATTGTCTGCATTGCAATATACAAGTACAGATTAATCACTGCCTTTTCTCGGGCGTTATCTGATTTATCCCTGTAGAATATTGCAGAGGCTTAGTTGGAGGAACCTCAGTGGCTTGTGATTAGGTATGCATGAGATTGAAGCTAAGCCTTAGTAGTATGCTATGCAGTTTTCCCTCCCACCAACCCACCCACCCATGGGTGCTCCATTATTCTCTAAGTTATACCAACTAATGCAAACATATAGTCAACACATTTGTAGGAATAGAGTAGACGTTAGATAGTTCTTCTGTCGCCAGAGAGTAATAAGCTTCTGGAATGCTGGGTCAGCTAGTGTGGTAGGTGCTGACTCTCCACATGCCTTCAAGAGGGTGCGGTACTGATACTGAGCAGAGATCACATCATATGGAGGGTAGTAACTGTGTTTATAGATAATGAGCACTTGGACCATGTGATCAGCTAGACTGGTTTTGAGCATCTTCAGGGCTCGGAGAGGAATTACCCAGAGCATTTGTTTCCCCTTTTCTGTGTTTTTTTTTTGCCCTTTGTTAGAATAATTTCTTCCTTATTTTCTTTTAACAGATTTGAAAAGCTTTGGAGAATAATATGTTTGACAATTAACTTATTTTGCTAATGGTTCAAAACATTCATCTTAAAATGTGAACAGTTTGGATTATCCTTAGGTCTAAAACTTGCGCGTAGAACACTTAGCAAGAATTGTGAGCATGACTTATCCAGGCCTGTTCACGCAATCTGGTCTTGAAGTTAGCATTAGTCGGATAAATGAAACATTGTTTGTCTTTAAACCATTTTCTTTAATTTTGCTGGATTGAACTGTACTTGTTGTTTTATTATGCTTGAATTATTAAAGATATTGTCAGATAATTATGTTCTGTGCATTGTATCTTTGTTTCCGATCTCGTTTCTTCCTGAACTATAGTCTTTGTGGTGCAAAGCCTTTGATGTCTTATCTCTAGCAATTTCTATAGTTACAGGAACCTGTTTCCTTATTTATGCTGCAGTAATTTTCTTCTTTTACACTCCCTCTGCTGTGATAAAAATGTGTTTTAACTTAACAGCCCTTTTAGCTTCATATGATATCATTAATGCCATCTAGCTTACTTATTTAATAATCCAATACGCACTCATTGTCATGAAGATGTGCTTATTTCAAATAATGATTTTTAATCCATTGGCTGGAAACTTGGACCTGAACTGTTAAGAACAGACTTTTCAAAAACAACAGGCTAAAAAAGGATGACTGTAAATAACAGGCAAAATAAATGGCTGCCCCAATTTGCATTACTATGCAGTCCACAATCCACTTCATTGGGATGGAGACACTGGGTCTGAAAGGACCCCACCAGAGACAATAAACTCCCGAGACCCTATCTCCTGTGCCATTAACAAGGCATTAAAACAAGTACCTGAGATCCAACTGTTGGAGATGGGACATTAAATCTAATCACTTGGGCCATGAGAAAAATGGCTGGGGTAACTTTGCAGACACAATAGCCAACAGCCTTATTTGGACTGCCTCCACTCCCCGAAAGTGGAGACAGCAAGTCACATGACCAGCAAACCCCTTTTGTGTGTTAAAAAAGACATTTTTGCAGAGAGTTGATGCTGAGATGCTGATGAGCCAAATGAGCAGCTGCAGCAGTTGAGCATTGCTCTCTTTCCACCATTCCTGATACATTTCAAGCCCTGTTTGCTAGTGAAGACCAACCAGAGACATACCTATTGCGAACAGAGACCTTTTAAAACTGAAATTCTGCTCAACACCACTGTCTCCAGAGGAACAATCAAGTTACCTGGCCACAAATTTAAACTGAAACATCAGGACCATCAGAAGAGCATCTGACCAGTAGTGTCACCAAGCCACTGACCATACATTCCAATTACTTATGGACTCTAGTTTGATTAACCTGTCGTTTCTCACTCTGTAATCTGTATTTGTGTATGTGTGAGCCCTCCGAGTGTGTGTATGTGTGTGAGAGTTGGTTCATATTTTATTTTTCTACCCAGTTCAGTGCAAGTACAATAAAACAAACCTCTTTCTTTGTTAAACTCAAGAAAACCTGTCTAACTGGTTCTTTAATGATCACCGCATATAAACAGTCAAACAATTATAGAATTGGAAAATACATCCTTATAAGTTAAAAAAAACTCTGTTACAATCAAACAAGAAGTGGGGAAAAGAGGGGATCCTAGGAGGTCAATAGTTCCCTGATGCATTCTCCATGGCAACGTCTCGACCATTCAGTGTTGACTTGCCAACCAATCAGCGCCCTTTTCTCATGCAGTATAAATTGTTACTCCCTTTGAGGTTTGGTATTCTTGCGCCTGTTCTGATGAGTGCAAGACAAAAAGCTTCAACAGCATGCCTCTTTTTTCAGCAATACGCAAGTTCTGTGCAACCAAAATACTGTTTATCCAATTAGTCCCAATTCCCCATTCTTTTCCCACCAGTCCTACTGGAGGTTTCTATTCAATCTGCTTCCATCGCCCTTTCAGGCATTACATTCCAGATCATAAGAATTCAGTCTCCTTACTTTTCTAGTTGTTAGTAATATATAATTGTATCCTGTCAGTCCTTGATAACTTCAAACTATGATTTAAATGACAAGTCATGTTGTTCTGCATTTCTGTCAATAGCTGAATAGTCCCTAACCAATATAAATTAAGCTGGTTTATGTAGGATGACTCAGAGTCAAATTTACCCATTGCAGATTAAATACTTGACAGAAATATAAATCACAATCCATTTTTCTTTTAGTGTAGAGGGAGAGAAGCTGTTTGTTTTCATTCCCAATTATTGCCCAGTGAACTCTGATGAAGGTGTGCATGTTAAGTACAGATAAGCACCCTGAATGGATACATTTCCGTGCTGAATTATCTGGTACATTCCCATGGGATGAAGTGTGGCAGAAGGCATGGGAATTAGGCTTGGGCCTGGCAGTCACCATCTGCTTCTGCAGTGTGCAATCACAAAGGTTCTGAGCTAAAGACTGCACGGCCCTTCCTACATTCGCCGAGATGCTGGTCACCAATTGCTTGAGGAAGTAACATGCCCAGTTGGCCTTCATACAAAGGCATTTAAGGAAGTAGCTAACAAAACATTCCACATTCTCACAGATTTCTTTAGGGAATTATTAAAAAAGGGCAGAGGAACAACTCAGGAAGCGATGGGCCAGGAAGCCTAACATGTGAGTAAAGTATTAGAAATCATTCCAAAGGATAGAATCATGAACTACTTTGGTGGGTGCAATCTAATAATAGGGACATTGTTTACACATTCGAACTGCATTATAATTGCAGCATAGACATGCTCCGCAAATTAGTAAACAGATTAGTTTAAAACCAGAATTGCAGAAAATCAGTACAAACATAGCGTTTGTTTTTATGATGGCAATTACTGATATACAGATGCGTATAAATATACTGAGCTATTGATGATAATACCTAGGCATTTTAGGAAAGCACTGGGTGGGTTAGGATTGTTATTTATGTTTTGGTGGGAGATCTTGCTTTCCAACATCCTTCACCTGAAATTCTCACCTTTATTAATTGAAAAAATCGCAACTGCCCAGAAAAACATGAATACAGGAGCTGTATTCGAGATTGGGAAGCTATCTACAGTTTTCAGATTGAGAGAGATAAGCTGCTGCACACTGAGGTTGCTGTTCTTAAGCCCAACATACATCTGAGAGGCATTGGTGAAACCATCATTTGAAAGTTTGCCATTTTACAAATGATTTCAAGAAAGCATGGCTCAAGAGTACACAAATCAACCAGCAGGGAATGTACTCTCCCTGTTTGAGCAAGGAGAGGTATTCAGGATTTTAACTAACCAACATCTTACTGTAAAACTAGGCATGGCAAGTGTCAAACATTGACCATTTACAATAACATGCCAGGAAAAGCTTTTAGATGTATCATAAATCATAGACCACCGACGCACAGTAGCAGCAGTGTGTACCATCTACAAGATGCACTGCAGGAATTCACCAAGGTTCCTTCGACAGCACCTTCCAAACCCACAACCACTACCATCTAGAAGGGCAAGGGCAGCAGATAGATGGGAACACCACCACCTGGAAGTTCCCCTCCAGGTCACTCACCATCCTGACTTGGAAATATATCGCCGTTCCTTCACTGTCACTGGGTCAAAATCCTGGAAATCCCTTCCTAACAGCACTGTGGGTGTACCTACACCACATGGACTGCAGCGGTTCAAGAAGGCAGCTCACCACCACCTTCTCAAGGACAACTAGGGATGGGCAATAAATGTTGGCCTAGCTAGCGAAGCCCACATCCCGAGAATGAAAAAAGAAAATGGCAATAAATCACTGATACTTACCTTGCATTTTGCAATTATTTAATTGAAGTCTTGGGAGTTATTCTGAATCCTCTGTGCCATGGCCATGTTTTGATCGAAAGACTAATCTGATTATTCTTGTTTTGCAAGTAATCCGTCCAATGTTTTCCCTCCCCTCATCTCCTGAATGTAGGAATGAAGTTCTACAATTGTTAGGCACCTTCTTGCGCCTGGCCCAGGCATTAATTCTTCATGTATAAGACGACAAATGAAAATGTGCTGGGTACTTGACTGTGGAGAGCATAAACCTAAACCCCATCCTCAACCAATGCCCATTTGACAACTGGTACCCTAGGTGAACCACCATGTGTTCAAATCTTTGGAATTGGGATTGAACCCACAACCTCCTGAGTCAGAGGCAAGAGTGCTACTATTGAGCCAAGGCTGATTCCTGAAATAATAGCAATTTGATTTTAAAAATGAAAAAAGCTGTTACTAAGTTCAACATCAACCTTGGTTGGAAAAAGAGATGCTTTAGAATTCCAATAAATTTAAGGGAAAATTAGACAAGCATTTAAAAGAGATGGGAATATATGGCTAATATGGGTGGATTTAGATGAGAAAAGCTGGGAGGAGGTGCGTGTGAAACATAAACACTGGTATGGACAAAATGACTTTTTCCTGCGTCTTCATCAAGTGTAGGCAGCCAAGCCCCAATTTTGTTCAAATCCTTCCACTCACAGTTTCTTTTCCTCCTTCAGATACCATGCCCTAAGAGAACATTGGCGACCATGGACTTCTATTGGATTGGCCCATGGTTATGCTTGGCAAAGTGCTGCAGTGGCTTGCCATTCCTGGAGCAGGAAACTCTCCCATCTTACTGCCTGTCATCAGACTAATTATCAACCTGCTTGGCCATATTATGAATGCACCTTCCGTAGCCATCAAGTACCTGAAGTGGGACTTGAACATACAGCTTCTGGTAGGGACTCTTCCACTGCGCCACAAGACCAACCACTTGCTGTTTTGACTTTATTGAACCTGAACTTTAATGGCCTCTTACAATCCTTCTCTTACTTCTTTGACCAGCTTGATTGTACATAGACAAAGCCAACTCTTTTCAAAAAATATAATAAAACATGCAATAACAAAATATGATCATGCCCACAGAGCAGATACAATCATAAACTCTATCCAATGTTTTTAGAAGAAAGTTTCAGCAAAGTTGCTTCCTCTGGCCAAAGGTAAATCAAGCAAAACTTAACATATTTATCTAATCTTATATCCTGCGCTATACCTCCTAAGTGAGATGCTTTACTTGGACACAATAGATCTTTGGCCTTCTCAACAGAACCAACTGTTCCATTTCTATTATTTTTTTATCTGTTTAGGAAATAAAAGTAAGGCTGTATATATTGTCTAGACCAAGTTATTGTTATAGCCCTTGGTCCTGTTCCTAACGAGATGCTATTCCAGATATTCTTGTACAGTAATCTCTGTAAAGATTACTTAGAAATTACACGCAGAAACAGGTTGTCCAGCTCAATTATTCTATGTTGGTGTTTATTAGACAAGCTGGAATCCCAATCTCCTGTACCTGCCCTGTTACCATGAACCTTTATTTCCCTTTCCTTCAACCATCTATCTAATCTATTCTTAAAAGTTGATTTGATCACTGCTTCAACCAATAACTCTGGCAGTTCATTCCACAGCCTATCACTGTGTTGAAACAAGTTTCTCTTGCTCTCTATACTAAATTTCTCTTTCATTTAATCTTACAACACCTTGTTCTAGATACCTCAATCACTGGAGAATGTTTGTTTCTAACTACTCTGTTCCATCACTTCAAAATATTAAATATCGCTATCAAATCCTGCCTTAATCTCTTCTGTGCTAATGAAAACAGCCCCAATTCTTTTCTCATGCCAGGCAGCCTCCCAATGAAAATGCGCTGTACTTTATCTACACTCTTTAAATGCTTCCTATAGTTTGGAAACCAAAACTAACATGGTTTGGCGCAGGTCAGTCTGTGTCAGCTGGTTTTGACTTATGAAGTTCCATAACAGGTCAATTCTGAGGAGGGCTTCGCGTTTAGAATTGTTCCTTCTGCACAAAGTCTGGAAATTTCCAGTACCGCCAGCAGTGGGCATCATTGCTGGTGGGACTGGAAAATCCCAGCCTAAGTCTGAAATCAGAGTCCAAGGACATTTTTTCCTTTTATCATGGTTGCTGGCATTTATTACCCACCCTTAATTTCCCTGGAGAAGATTGGAGTGAGCCCTCTTCTTGAACCACTGCAGTCCATGTTGTGGAGGTACACCCGCAGTACTGTTAGGTAGGCGGTTCCAGGATTTTAACTCAGGGGCAATGAAAGAACAACGATATACTTACAAGACAAGATGGGTGGAATTTTCTGCCCCCGTTGCGATGGGGGCAGGGCCAGAAAATGTGGTGAGCTGGAAGATCCAGCTGGTGGGAGGGGCTGTAAAATTCCACCAATGGTGCATGATTTGAGGGGAACTTGCAGGTGCTGGTGCTTTCATGCGGTTGCTGCTCTTCTTCTAGGCGGTAGAAGTCAGATTTTGGGAGTGTTGTTGAAGGAGCCTTGGCGAGTTGCTGCAGTGCATCTTGTAGATGGTACACACTGCTGCCACTGTGTGTCGGTGGTGAAGGGACTGAATGTTTGAGGTGATGGATAGGGTGACAAACAAGTGGGCAGCTTTGTCGTGATGGATGGTGTCAAGCTTCTTGAGTGTTGTGGGAGCTGCACTCATCCAGGCAAGTGGAGAGTATTTGATCATACTCCTGACTTGTGCCTTGTGGATGTTGGAAAGGCTTTAGGGAGTCAGGAGGTGAGTCACTGTTGGATCCAGTGCCCTTGGTTTGTAGGGACTAAAGGATCCGGGTTGCACGCTTGTTTCGGGGTGACTGAGTTGGTACAGAGACAGAGAAGTTCAGGAGATAGCTGTTTATTTATAAACTAAACTCTGCAGTTACACTTGTGTGCTCACAACATAAAACTCTGTCTTTACTCATCAGCGACTAACTCAGGACTCCTTCATATAGAGGTACCTGCGTTACTCTGCTATTGGAATTTTAAGATCATATGACCTTACATTCCAATACTTGTCTTAAAGGTATATTACATATCAGATTACTACATCCCTTCCCCTTTACTGAAAAATACATTTTACAATTTTTCAATATATCAAGTTATTTACACAGACCATTTTAAAAAAAAGTCAGACCCTCTAGTGTTTCCTTATGCCTGTAGAATATCTCAGCTCTACAGCTTCTGAAGTTTGCTTTGGGATCTCCCTTACTGAAGTCATCTGAGCATCTGGTTCTCTAGCAGGTACTGGTAAATTTGTTTCTTCAACTCTTTCAGGTACAGTTGGCCCTTCAAATACATTTGTACTTGGTTGAGTTATTTCAACAGGAAATGTTGATTCAGTCTCGAGCACTGGTGGAATCACTTCTGGATATTTGGTTTCTCCACTTTGTATGTGATCCACATGTCTCTTTACTATTTGATCTCAGACTTTCATGTGGTAGGAAAGATGTCCCATTACAGCACTTATTTCACTGAATAACCATGCTGGTCCTTCCCTAAAATTTTTCACAAATACCTTCTCTCCTACATTAAATGTTCTGTCCTGACTGTGTCAATCATGTCACATTTTCTGATTTTCCTGCCTTTTTCCTACCTTCTCCCCAAGTTTGGCACAATTAGGCTCAGTCTCGATCAGAGATGGCGCTCCATCAACAATTCCGCTGGTGGGACATCTGTTGTCGAATGAGGGGTGGTTCTATAATGGAAGAGAAATCGTGCTAATTTAGTCGCTAACAAATCTCCAGACAATTTCTTCATACCAGATTTGAATATCTGAACTGCTGTCTCGCGAGTCCATTTGTAGAAGGGTGGTATAGAGATGTTTTCACATGAACAATACCATTGAGGCTTGTAAATCGGTTAAATTCAGCACTTGTGAATACGGTTCCATTATCTGATACCAGCACTTCAGGTAATCCATTTATAGCAAAGCTTTGTCATAGATTGTCAATTGTCGCTGAAGATGTGGGTAACCTTACTTCGTATATTCCATCCATTTTGAATAAGAGTCTATGATAAGGAGAAACATTGTTCCCATAAAGGGCCCCATATAGTCGATATGTACTCATAACCATGGCCTTCCTGGCCACTCTCAGGGATGTGATAGAGCTGTTTCAGGTAATTTTTGTACTTGCTGACCCTGCATACAACTTTTTACTAGGTTTTCTATTTCTCCATCCATTCCCAGTCACCACATATAGCTATGTGCTATTGCCTTCATTTTGGAAATTCCGGGATGTGCACTGTGACATTCAGATTACAATGGCTTTCGTCCTTTTGGAGGAACGATCACGCAAGCTCCCCACAATAAAATACCTTCCTGGCTGGCTATCTTGTATCTTCTCTGGAAATACACTTTCATTTCATCAGACTCTTGTGTTTGTGACCAACCATAAAGAACTTGATTTCTCACTTTGGATAAGACTGGGTCTTGGTTCGTCCAATCTTTAATTTGTCTTGCACATATCGGTGATGGGTCCAGGAAGTTCAATAACAAGATGTATTCCTGAGGAATTGGAACATCCTCATCTTTTATTTGCAAGGGTAAACAACTGAGTGAATCTGCATTTGCAATTTGACTTCCGGGTCTATGAATAAGACTGCCAAGGTCAACACCCATCTTTGTACTCTTGCTGAGGCTATAGGAGGTATAGCCTTGTGTTCACCAAATAGTCCTAATAATGGCTTGTGGTCCATTGCAATAGTAAAATGATGACTTTTTAAGAATGAAATTAAACTTTTTAGCACTGAAAATGATTGCCAGGCCTTCTTTTTCAATTTGAGAGTACATTTTCTCTGCAGTACTAAGTGTTCTCGATACATAACCTATAGGTTGTTCTGATCCATCATCCATTCGATGGGAAAGCACTGTTCCCAATCCATAAGGTGATGCGTCACATGTTAATATCAACTCCTTTTTAGGATCAAAATGTACTAGAAGTGTAGATGACTGCAACAACTTTTGTGAGAAAGCTTCTTCTTGTGGTGTTTGCCATGACCATCTCTAGATTTTCTTGAGCAAGTAATACAGGGGTGCCAGTTCTGTCAATAAATTAGGCAAGAAACATCCATAGTAATTGATCATCCCCAAGGATGATTTCAGTTCAGATGTATGCTTTGGTTCTGGGGATTCTTTAATTGCTTTCACTTTTTCTTTAATTGGATGTTGGCCTTGTAAATCAACCTCCTGACCTTGTAAGTTATCTCTTTTGCCTGGAATGTGCACATTTCCCTTCTCAATCTCACTCCAACCTGCGAAAAATGTTTCAGAACTTCTTCCAAGTTCATCAAATGTTCCTTTTCAGCGAGTCCAGTCATGAGAACATCATCCAAATAAACTACAACATGGGCCAATTCCTGTAGTAAACTTTCCATGGTTCTTTGGGATGTGGAGCAAGCAGAAGATATGCCAAATGGTAAATGGGTGTATTGGTACAATCCCTTATGTGTATTTATGGTGACAAACGTACGGGGTGCCTACTCTAATTCCAATTGCTGGTAGGCATGACTCATATCTAACTTTGTGTAGGCCTTTCTACCTGCCAGTTTCACATATAAATCTTCTATTTTACATATGGGATGTCTATCCAATTTTGCCATTTTATTAACTGTTAATTTATAGTTCCCACATTTTCTAATGTTTCAGTCAGGTTTGAGGACAGGTACAATTGGTGCTGCCCACTCTGAAAATTGTACTGGTAGTATCACTCCCAGTTTTTCTATTCCGTCCAGTTTGCCATCTATCTTTTCCTGCATCACATATGGTACCGGTCTTGCCTTCATTAATCTTGGTGTTACCCCTGGATCCACATAAATTTTTGTTAGTGGCCCTTCAATTTTTCTAAGTTCTTCCTTGAAAACTGAGGCATACTTTTGTAATAGCTGTGGCAGCCCATTAGTTCTCAGTTGGAAGATTTCGTTCCATTCCAATTTAATTTCTTTCAACCAGTTTCGTCCCCTGCCTGCTACTACCATCAAGGGTAATCTCACTGTTTGACCTTCATGGTGTACCGTGACTTTACATACGCCCTTGACCTGTATGTTTTCTCCTGTGTAAGTTTTTAATTTTTCATCAGTTTCTTCTAAATTCAGCTTACGTTCTCCATGATTCAGGTATTGAAAAGTATGCTCTCCGATCACTGTAGTGGCTGCACCAGTATCCGCCCCCAATCTGAGAAGTTTCTCATTCACTCTCATGGTTACATAGATAGGCTCCGTTCTTCCTGCCTTTAAATTATATAGTGAGTAGATATCAGTGTCTATTACTTCAGGCTTTTCAACGCTGTTTATCTCAATGGGTTTTTGCCTTTGTCTGACAGTCTGGCTGATTCTATCTTTACAATGTCTCATGAGGTATCTATGGCAGAAAAAACATTCAATCTTTTTAAACTGTGTTTCATTACAGAGCTGTCTACTTCCATCTCTGTTACCATTATGTCGTGTTTTTGCTGCTAAGTTTTCCTTTTTAGTTTGTCTGCTAGCGGTGGCTGCTTTCCGCTTCGGAACAAAGTTCTGCACTTTCGCGCTCTTTTTGATTGAAGTTCCCAGCCCAACATGGAGGACGGCGCCATTTTACGCTCCTCGAATGGCTTTTGAGTCTCGCACTGTGCCTTCCATGACAAGAGCGATTTCCAATGCCTTCTGAAAATCTAGGTTTGTTTCAGCAAACAATCTCTTCTGAATCGCATTTTTGATTATATTACATACCATTAGAAGTACCAAACTCACAACATTCAGTTAATTGCCTCAGGCTTGCCACATAACAAGTAACTGTCTCCCCGCAGCTCTATTTCTTGAGTTAAATTTAAACCATTGCATCGTCACTAACAGCTTGGGCTGGTAACAATTCTTTACAAGGCTCACTAATTCATCAAAACTTTGAGTCTGGGGCACTGGGCGCCAACAGATTCTGAATTAGTCCGTATGTCTTACTCCCATGCATGGATAGAAGGATCGCGTGTCTGTTCTTACCCCGCGATGTCATTCGCCTATAAGAAGAACAGGCGGTGTTCGACATAGTGAGACCAGTTGTCCGAGGTTGGATCGAAAGGCTCCACTCTTCCAAATCGTGGCGTGCTCTGAGGAGATTACTTCGATGCTCAGAAGGAAACTTTCTTTTACTTATGACTACCATGTGAGATACGGCCTAATTTCGGTTCTCCTGATTTCCTTTGCCTTTTCTTGCTTTTTACCTCATTTTTTCCGTGATTTTTCATGCTTTTACTCTTGTCACCAGTTTGTTGGATCCAATGCCCTTGGTTTGCTGGGGCTAAAAGATCCAGGTTGCACGCTTGTTTCGGGGTGACCGAGTTGGTACTGAGGCAGAAAAATTCAGGAGATCATTGTTAGAATAAACATGTGCTGTTTATTTACAAACTAAGCTCAGCAACTACACTTGTGTGCTCACAACATTAACTGGTACAGTTAAACTGGTGACCCCTAGGATGTTGAAGGTGGGGGATTCAATAATGATAAAGCCATTGAATGTCATGGGATGACGATTAGATTCCCTTTTGTTGGAGATGGTCATTGCCTGGCACTTGCGTGGCACAAATGTTACTTGCCAATTATAAGCCCAAGCCTGAATGTAGTCCATTTTGCAGAGTAGAACTGACTGCTTCAGTATCTGAGGTGTTGCGAACTGAACTGAACACTGTGTAACCATCAGCGAACTTCTCCATTTCTGACCTTATGATGGAGGGGGTGTGATTGATGAATCTGCTGAAGATGGTTGGGCCTAGGGCACTACCCTGAGGGACGCCTGCAGTTTTAATGAAGTCTGGAACCAATGGGTGCCCAATAAATTGAACAGGATATTGGTGAGTAAGTGCTGCTTTGTAGCACTGTCCATGACCCTTTTGCTGATGATTCAGTGTAGGCTGATGAGACGGTACTGGCTGGATTGGATTTGTCCTGGTTTTTGTTGTCAGGACATACCTGGGAAATTTTCTGTATTATCAGGTGGATGCTAGTGTAGTGGCTGTAGTGGAACAGCTGAGCTGGGAGCACGCTAGTTCTGGGACACAAGCTTTCAATACTACTGCCGTGATGCTGCCAGGGCCCAAATCCTTTGTTGTATCCATTGCACTCAGCCATTTCATGCCATCATGCAGAGTGAAGCAAATTACCTGAAGACTGGCTTTTGTGATAGTTGGGACCTCAGGAGGAGACCAAAGTGGTTTATTCATTTGGTCCTTCTGACTGAAGGTGGTTGAAAATGCTTCAGCCTTGCCTTTTGCTCTCATTGGGGATGGAGATGTTTGCTGAAAGTCTTCCTCCAGTAAGTTGTTTAATTCACAACTGGATGTGGCAGGATCTCAGAGCTTTTGATCTAAGACATTGGTTGTGGAATCAGTTAGCTCTGCCTATAGAATGCTGCTTCTACTGTTTAACAGGCACTTAGACCTGTGTTGTAGGTTTTGTAGTTTTAGTAAGCCTGGGGACAGATGGAAATTGTTAAAAGTGGCATTGACTGGGGTGTTTAATCACACCTTGTGTAGTGAAGAAGAATTCTGGCTGTAGTTATGGAGTGAGTATCAGCAGGTTACAGGATAAGAACTAGTTACAGGTTAGATAGAGGAGCGTTACAACTATTGCTAACAGTTACGTATCAGTGAGTTGGTTATGAAATGAATTGAAGTGTTACCAAGATTACTATTACCAGTGGAATCAGTGAGTTACTACTCATTACTAGAGGAATGAACTCTGTTTTTCCAACTCTGGTTGTTCATTCATGAATCTCTCCCCTACCCTTAGTGTCCCCTTTCTGACTCCTGGTTGGTGGCTCTCTGGCTCATATAGCTTTCTGTTCAATAGCAGCGGGTACAAAACCATGAGTAACATGGTTATAACATACATGTAATAAAAGTTGTATGTGCCATGTGATCAGATGTCACATGGTCAGAATGTTACATTATTAAATTCCAGGAATGCATCCAGCAGAGTTGGCAACTCTATGAGTGTAGCATGTTGCTCAGGATGAGGCACAGAATCATTGAATTGTTACAGTACACAAGGAGACCATTCGGCCCACTGTGTCTGCACTAACTCTGCAAATGAGCAATTCATTTAGTGTCATTCTCCCGCCTTCTCCCCGTAACCGTGCACATTCTCCCTTTCCAGATAACAGTCTCATCCACTTCTGAATGCTTCAGTTGAACCTGCTTCCACCACACTCTCAGGCAGTGCATTCCAGATCCCAATCACTTGCTGTGTGGAATTTACTTTTCTCATATCGCTTTTGAAAATGACTTTAAATCTGTGCCCTCTCACTCTTGATCTTTTCAGGAATGGGAACAGTTTCCCCCTATCTACTCTGTCCAGACCCCTCATGATTTTAAATACCTCTATCAAATCTCCTCTCAGCTTTCTCTTCTCCCACAAAAACAGCCCTAACTTCTCCAAACTATCTTCATGAAGGTCACACAGAGGCAGGTGCAGGCATTGATACATCTTTTAGGAGTTGCAGCCTAAAGGGTGCATTTTACTGCAATGAATCTGGGCAGAGCCGGAAAGGTCGCACTGTGTCTGATGCAGAAACTGCAGCCCGTGAACGGTGTGAGATGCTGGGATGCAACTGTGAATAATGTGCGGCGCAGTGAATTCAGTATAATGCTACAGTGTTGGGAAGCAGCTGCTAAGTGCTACACAGTACCATGTGCAGGAAGTGAAGGTTACACAGTGCCCGGTGCAGGCAGTTAAGGTCATACCCAATGCAGACAGTGAAGATTGGTGCAGGTCCCACAGTGACTTATGTAGGCAGTTAAGGTCAAATAGTGTTTGATGCAGCCAGAGAAGGTCGGATAGTGCCTGTTGCAGGTCGCACAGTAACTGGCACATGTAGTGAAGGTTTAACAGTGCCCGAGGTAGCTACTGAAGGTCGAATAGTGCCTGATTCAGCCAGTGAAGAGCGCAATAGTTAAAAGCAAAATACTGCGGATGCTGGAAATCTGAAATAGAAACAGAAAATGCTGGGAAAACTCAGCAGGTCTGACAGCATCTGTGGAGAGAGAAAAAGAGTTAACATTTCAAGTCCATATGACTCAGAGCTAAAGGGAAGTAGAAATCTGATGACATTTATGCTGTATAAGGGGGGTGGGGCGGAGTAGGTGAAGCTGGATAGGAGGTCAGTGATAAGTGGGGTCTAAGGAGATATTGATAAAGATGTCATGGTCACAAGACAAAGGGATTGTTAATGGTAGTGGTTAGGGCTAAAGGAGGTGCTGATAGTGGCATAAAGGAGAGAATGTTGAATGTGTTAATAGCAGAACAAGGGCCAGCACTCTGTGAAAGGACAACATGGAACAAATAACAGATAGTCCTTTTGGGGGTGGGTGGGGGAGGGAGCTGTGATTGGAGAAAAAGGATGGAAAAAGGGATAAAAAAAGGAGGTAAAAAAGGGAAAAAAAACAAAGAATGAACCAATAAAAATAAAAATAAATAAATAAAAAATGAAAATAAATTATAAAAAAGGGATTAAAAAAGTGGTGAAGATAGAGGAAAGAGGTCATGGTCTGAAGTTGTTGAACTCACTGTTAAGTCCGGAAGGCCATAAAGTGCCTAGTCGGAAGATGAGGTGCTGTTCCTCCAGTTTGCGTTGAGCTTCACTGGAACATTGCAGCAGGCCAAGGACAGATATGTGGGCATGAGAGCAGGGTGGAGTGTTGAAATGGCAAGCGACAGAGAGGTCTGGGTCATGCTTGTGGACAGGCCGAAGGTAGACCAAATTGAAGGAGGCACAAGTGAAGCGCTTCTTCACCTGAAAGGAATGTTTGAGCCCTTGGACGGTGAGAAGGGAGGAAGTAAAGGGGCAGGTGTTGCACCTTCTGCGATTGCACGGGAGGCTGCCGTGGGAAGGGGATGAGCTGTTGGGGGTGATGGAGGAGTGGACCAGTGTGTCCCGGAGGGAACGGTCCCTATGGAATGTTGACAGGGAGTGTGAGGGGAAGATGTGTTTGATGGTGGCATCTTGCTGGAGTTGGTGGAAATGGCGGAGGATGATCCTTTGAATGCGGAGGCTAGTGGGGTGAAAAGTGAGGACAAGGGGGACCCTCTCATGGTTCTGGGAGAGAGGAGAAGGCTTGAGGGCAGAGGCTGAGGAGATAGGTCAGACACGATTGAGATCCTGTCAACCACGAGTGGGTGAGATCACATAGTGCCTGATATAGCCAGTGAAGGTCGCATATTTTAAAAAAATTCATTCATGGGATATGGGCATCACTGACTAGGCCAGCATTTATTGCCCATCTCTAATTTCTCTTGAGAAGGTGGTGGTGTGCTGCCTTCTTGAACCAATGTAGTCCATGTGGTGTATATACTCCCACAGTGCTGTTCGGGAGGGAATTCCAGAATTTTGATCCAGCAACAGTGAAGGAACGGAAATGTATTTCCAAGTCAGAATGGTGTGTGGCTTGGAGGAGAACTATCAGATGGTGGTGTTCCCATGTATCTGCTGCCCTTGTCATTCTAGATGGTGGTGGTCATTGGTTTGGAAGTTGCTGCCTAAGGAGCAGGTAGTGAATGCAGGTTGCACGGTGCCCAATGCAGATAGTGAATTTTGCACAATGCCCAATGCAGGCAGTGATGGTTGCACGCTGCCAAATACAGTAAGTGAAGATTCATGGTACCCAATGCTGCAGTGTAGGTTGCACTGTACCCAGTGCAGGTAGTGAAGTTGCCTGTTGCCCAGTGCAGTTATTAAGTTGCATAGTGCCCAATGCAGGGAGACAAGGTTGCACAGTGCCCAATGTAGTAGATAAGGTTGCACAGTGCGCAAGCAGGAAGTGAAGTTTGCATGATCCCCAATGCAGTAGTGAAGGTTGCACAGTGCCCAATGCATGTGGTGAAGTGTGCATAGTGCCCAATGCAGGGAGTGAAGGTTGCACACTGCCAAATACAGGGAGCAAGTTTGCACAGTGCCCAATGCAATAGTGGAGGTTGTATAGTGTCCAATACAGTAGTGAAAGTTGCATGATCCCCAATGCAGTTGGGAAGGTTGCATGATACCCAATGCAGTATTGAAGGTTGCACGGTGTGGAATACAGGTAGTGAAGGTTGCACGGTGCCAAATCGAAGGAGTGAAGGTTTCACAGTGCCCAATCCAGAGAGTGATGGTTGCACGATGCCCAATGCAGTCGTAAATGTTGCACAGCGCCAAATGCATGGAGTGAAGGTTTCACAGTGCTGAATGCAGGAAGTTAAGGCTGCACAGTGCCCAATGCAGGAATTAAAGGTTGCACGGTGCCGCATACCAGTGGTGAAGGTTGCAATGTGCCCAATTCAGGGACTGAAGGTTGCATGGTGCCACATACAGGTGGTGAAGTTTGCATGATACCCAATGCAGAGACTGAAGGTTGCATGTGGCTAAAGCATGGAATTAAGGTGCCACAATACCCAATGCAGGGACTGAAGGTTACACAGTGCCCAATGCAGTAGTGAAGGTCTCACAGTGTGGAATACAGGTAGTGAAGGTTGCACAGTGCCAAATCGAGGGAGTGAAGATTTCATGGTGCCCAATACAGAGACTGAAATTTGCATAGTGCCCAATGCAGGGGCTGAATGTTGCACAGTGGCCAATGGAAGGAATGAAGGTTGCACAGTCCCCATTGCAGTAGTGCAGGTTGCATGGTGCCCAACGCAGTATTGAATGTTGAACAATGCCAACAACAGGTATTGAAAGTTGCACTGTGTCCTATGCAGGATGTGAAGGTTGCACAGTACCCAATGCCATAGGAAAGGATGCACGGTGCCGAGTGCAGTTAATGAAGTTGCATGGTGACCAATGCAGCAGTGAAGGTTACACAGTAGCCAATGCAGGGAGTGAAGGTTGCACATTCTCCAATACAGTAGCGAAGGTTGGATGGTGCCCAAAGCAGTTCTGAAGTTTGCACACTGCTGAATACAGGTATTGAAGTTCATATGGTTCCCAATGCAGTAATGAAGGTTGCATGGTGTGTAATTAAAGTAGTGAAGGTTGCACAGTGCCCAAAGCAGGGATTGTAGGTTTCACAGTGCCCAATCCAGGGACTGATGTTTGCATGGTGCCCAATGCAGTAGTAAATGTTGCACAGTGTCCAATGCAGGGAGTGATGATTATGTGCTGCCGAATACAGGAAGTGAAGGTTGCACAGAGCTCAATGGAGGGAGTGAAGGTTGCATGGTCCCCTATGCAGGGAGTTAAGGTTGCATGATCCCCGATGCAGGAGGTGAAGTTTGCATGGTTGCCAATGCAGGAATGAAGGTTTCACAGTACCCAGTGCAGGAAGAGAAGGTTGCACGGTGCCCAATGCAGTAGTGAGTTTTGCACAGTGCCCAATGCAGGGAGTGAAGGTTGTACAGTGCCGCGTACACTTGGTGAAGGTTGCACGGTACCTAATGCAGGCAGTGTAGTTTGGACCATGCCCATTTCATTAGTGAAGGTTGCACAGTGCCCAGTGCAGTTGGGAAGGTTGCACAGTGCCACATACAGGCAGTGATAGTTGCATGGTGTCCAATAGAGGAAGTGAATGTTGCAAAGTGTCCAATTCAGTAGTGAAGGTTGCACTGTGCTGAATGCAGTAGTGAAGGGTGCAGAGTGCCCAAAGCAGTTGTGAGGGTTGTATGGTGCCCAAATGGTGTGAAGGTTGCATGATCCTCAATGCAGGGAGTTAAAGTTGCATGATCCCCAATGCAGGGAGTGAAGGTTGCACGGTGCCCAATGCAGGGAGTGATGGCTGCATGGTGCCCAGTGCAGGGACTGAAGGTTGCACGGTGCCCAATGCAGTAGTGAAGGTCGCATGGTGTGGAATACTGGTAGTGAAGGTTGCACAGTGCCTAATCGAGGGAGTGAAGGTTTCTTGGTGCCCAGTCTAGGGAGTGATGGTTGCACAGTGCCCAATGCAGTAGTGAAGGTTGCACAGTGTGAAATGCAGGTAGTGAAGGTTCTACAGTGCCCAATCCAGGGAGCGATGGTTGCACAGTGCCCAAAGCAGGGACTGAAGGTTGTGCAGTGCTGAATATAGGAAGTGAAGATTGGATGGTGCCCAATGCAGGGAGTGAAGGTTGCACAGTGCCCAATGCAGGGACTGAAGGCTGCATGGTGCCAATTGCAGTCGTGAAGCTTGCACATCACTCAATGCAGTAGTGAAGGTTACACAGTAGCCAATGCAGGGAGTGAAGGTTGGACATTCTCCAATACAGTAGTGAAGGTTTCACAGTGCCCAATGCAGCCATGAAGGTTGCACAGTGTGGAATGCAGGTAGTGTAGGTTCCACAGTGTCCAATGAAGGGAGTTAAGGTTGCACAATCCCCAATGCAGGGAGTGACGGTTGCAAGGTGCCCAATGCAGTTAGTGAAGGTTGCATGGTGCCCAAGTCAGGAAGTGAAGTTTCCATGATCCCCAATGCAGTCTCAAAGGTTTGCACGGTGTCCAATGAGGGAATGATGGTTGCATGTTGACAAATGCAGGGAGTTAAGGTTGCACAATGCCCAATGCAATAAGTGAAAATTGCATGGTGTCCAGTGCAGGGTCTAAAGGTTGCATGGTGCTGCGTAGAGATAGTGAAGGTTGCATGGTACCCAATGCAGCCGTGAAGGTTGCACAATGTGGAATGCAGGTAGTGTAGGTTCTACAGTGTCCAATGAAGGGAGCTAAGGTTGCACAATCCCCAATGCAGGGAGTGACGGTTGCAAGGTGCCCAATGCAGTTAGTGAAGGTTGCACGGTGCCCAAGGCAAGTAATGAATTTGCATGGTGCTCAATGCAGGCAGTGATGGTTGAATGCTGCCAAATAAGGGGAGTGAATGTTGCACGGTGCACTATGCAGGGAGTGAAGATTGCATGGTTCCCAATGCTGCAGTGAATGTTGCTCTGTGCCCAGGGCAGGTGGTGAAGTTGCATGGTGCTCAGTGCAGGCAGCTAAGTTGTATGATGCCCAATGCAGGGAGAGAAGGTTGCACTATCCCCAATGCAGGTAGTGAAGGTTGCATGGTGCCCAAGTCAGGAAGTGAAGTTTCCATGATCCCCAATGCAGTCTCAAAGGTTTGCACGGTGTCCAATGAGGGAATGATGGTTGCATGTTGACAAATGCAGGGAGTTAAGGTTGCACGATGCCCAATGCAATAAGTGAAGATTGCATGGTGTCCAGTGCAGGGTCTAAAGGTTGCATGGTGCTGCGTAGAGATAGTGAAGGTTGCATGGTACCCAATGCAGGGAGTGAAGGTTGCACAGCGCCCTATGCAGGGAGTGAAGTTTGCACATAGGCCAATGCAGTAGTGAAGGTTGCACAGCATCCAACGCAGCAGTGAAGGTTGTATGGTGCCCTATGCAGTTATGAAAGTTGCAAGGTGCCATATGTCGATGGTGAAGGTTGCATGGTGCCCAATGCAGTAGTGAAGATTGCACAGTGCCCAATGAAGTGAGTGAAGGTTGTACAGTGCCGCATAGAGGCGGTGAAGGTTGCACAATACCCAAAGAAGGGAGTGTGGGTTGCACCATGCCAAATGCAATAGTGAAGGTTACAGAGTGTCCATTGCATTAGTGAAGGGTGCACGGTGCCCAATGCAATAGTGAAGGTTGCACAGTGCCCAATGCAGTAGTGAAGGGTGCACAGTGCCCAATTCGGTTCTGAAGGTTTCATTGTGCCCAGTGGAGAGAGTGAAGGTTGCATGCTCCCCAATGCAGAGCGTCAAGGTTGCCTGATCCCCAATGCAGGTAGTGAAGGTTGCATTATGCCCAATGCAGGGAGTGAAGGTTTCATGGTGTCCAATGCAGGGAGTGAAGCTTGCACAGTGCCCAATGCAGTAGTGATGGTTGGATGGTGCCCTATACAGTTGCGAAGGTTGCAAGGTGACATATGTGAGGTAGTCAAGGTTGCACAGTGCCCAATGCAGGTAGTGAAGGTTACGTAGTGCCCAATTCAGAGGCTGAAAGTTGTACAGTGCCCAATGCACTAGTGATGGCTGCATGGTCCCCAATGCAGTATTGAAGGTTGAACGGTGCCAAAAACAAGTTATGAAGGTTGCACTGTGCCCAATGCAGGTAGTGAACATTGCATGGTGCCCAATGCAGTAGTAAAGCTTGTAGGGTGCCCAGTTCAGAGTGTGAAGGTTGCACAGTACCCAATGCCATAGGGAAGAATGTCCAGTGCCCAGTGCAGTTAATGAAGTTGCATGGTGCCCAATGCAGGGAGTGAAGGTTTCACAGTGCCCAATCCAAGGAGTGATGGTTGCATGGTGCCCAATGAAGGGAGTGAAGGTTTCACGGTGCCAAATCCAGGGAATGATGGTTGCTTGGTGCCCAATGCAGTGGTGAATGTTACACGGTTCAGAATGCAGGGAGTGAAGGTTGCACGCTGCCAAATACAGGGAGTGAAGGTTGCACAGTGCCCAATGTAAGGTGTGAAGTTTGCATGGTCCCCAATGAGGGGAGTTAAGGTTGCACAATCCCCAATGCAGGTAGTGATGGATGCACGGTCCCCAATGCAGGGAGTTAAGGCTGCACAATCCCCAATGCAGCGACTGATGCATGGTGTCCAATGCAGGTAGTGAATTTTGCACAGTGCCCAGTGCAGGCAGTGATGATTGCAAGCTGCCAAATACAGAGAGTGATCATTGCATGGTGCCCTATGCAGGGAGTGAAGGTTGCCTGGTGCCCAGTGCTGCAGTGAAAGCTGCACTATGCCCAGTGCAGGTAGTGAAGTTGCATGGTACTCAGTGCAGGTAGCTAAATTGCATGGTGCCCAATGCAGGTCATGAAGGTTGCACAGTGCCCAAGTCAGGAACTGAGGTTTCCATGATCCCCAGTGCATTATCAAACATTGCACAGTGTCCAATGCAGGGAGTGAAGGTTGCATGGTGCACAATGCAGGTAGTGAAGCTTGCACGGTGCCCAATGAGGGGGTGATGGTCGCATGCTGCCAAATACAGGGTGTTAAGGTTGCACAGTGCCCAATGCAAGGAGTAAAGATTGCATGGTGCCCAATGCAGGGGTTAAAGGTTGCATGGAGCCATGTACAGGTAGTGAAGGTTGCATGGAACCCGTCCAGTTCAGGGAGTGAAGGTTGAATGGTGCCCTATGCAGGGAGGGAAGCTTGCACATCGCCCAATGCATTAATGAAGGTTGCGCAGTGTCCAATGCTGCAGTGAAGGTTGCATGGTGCCCTATGCTGTTGCGAAGGTTGCACTGTGCCATATGTAGGTAGTGAAGGTTATGCAGAGCCCAATGCAGGTAGTGAAGGTTATGCAGTGCCCAATGCAGTAGAGAAGGTTGTATGCTGCCCAATGCAGTGAGTGAAGGTTGTACAGTGCCCAAAACAGTAGTAAAGGCTGCACAGTGGCCAATGCAGTAGTAAAGGTTGCACAGTGCCCAAAGCAGGGAGTGAACCTTGTGCGATGCTGGATACAGGAAGTGAAGATTACAAGGTGCCCAATGCAGAGAGTGAAGGTTGCACAGTGCCGAATGCGGAAAGTGATGGTTGCACAGTGCCCAATGCAAGGAGTGGAGTTTGCATGGTGCACAATGGAGGGAATGAAGCATGCATGGTCTCCAGTGCAGGGAAATAAGGTTGCATGATCCCCAATGCAGGAAGTGAATGTTGCACGGTCCCCAGTGCAGGGAGTTAAGGTTGCACAATCCCTAGCGTAGAGACTGAAGTTTGCACAGTGCCCAATGCAAGGACTGAAGGTTGCACAGTTCCCAATGGAGGGAGTGAATGTTTAAGGTGTCCAATGAAGTAGTGGAGTTTGCTCAGTGTCCCATGCAGTAGTGAATGTTGCACTGTGCCCAAAGCAGGGAGTGAACCTTGTGCGCTGCCAGATACAGGAAGTGAAGGCTGCATGGTGCCCAATTCCATGAGTGAAGTTTGCATGGTGCTCAATGCAGGTAGCGAAGGTTGCACGGTCCCCAATGCAGGAAGCTAAGGTTGCGCTATCCCCAATGCAGGGAGTGAAGGTTGCACGGTGCCAATGCAGGGAGTGAATGTTGCATGGTGCCCAATGCAGGGGTAGTGAATTTTGCACGGTGCCCAATGCAGGCAGTGAAGGTTGCATGGTGCCCAATGCTGCAATGATGGTTGCACTGTGCCCAGTGCAGGAAGCTAAGGTGGCACTATCCCCAATGCAGGGAGTGAAGGTTGCACGGTGCCCATTGCAGGTAGTGAATTTTTCACAGTGCCCAATGCAGGCAGTGAAGGTTGCATGGTGCCCAATGCCACAGTGATGGTTGCAATGTGCCCAGTGCAGGTAGTGAAATTGCATAGTGCTCAGTGCAGGTAGCTAAGTTGCATGGTGCTCAATGCAAGGAGAGAAGATTGCATGATCCCCAATGCATTTAGTGAATGTTGCACAGTGCCCAATTCAGGAGTGAAGTTTCCACGATCCGCAATGCAGTATCCAAGGTTGCACAGTGTCCAATGAGGTAGTGAGGTTTGCACAGTGCCCAATGAGGGAGTGATGGTTGCACGCTGCCAAGTGCAGGTAGCGAAGTTTGCACAGTGCCCAATGCAGGGAGTGAAGGTTTCAAAGTGCCCAATCCAGGGTTTGATGGTAGCACAGTGACCAATGCACGGAGTGAAGATTTCACAGTGTCCCATGCAGTAGTTAATGTTGCACAGTACCCAAAGCAGTGAGTGAACCTTGCCCGCTGCCGGATACAGGAAGTGAAGGTTGCATGGTGCCCAATTCCATGAGTGAAATTTGCATGGTGCTCAATAGAGGGAGTGAAGGTTGCATGTTCCGCAACGCAAGGAGTTAAGCTTGCACGATCACCAATGCAGGTAGTGAAGGTAGCATGGCCCCAAATGCAGGAAGTTAAGGTTGCACTATCCCCAATGCAGGAAGTGAAGGTTACACTGTGCCCAATATAGGGAGTGAAGTTTGCATGGTGCCCAATGCAGGTAGTGAAGGTTGCACACTGCCCAATGCAGGTAGTGAATTTTGCATGGTGCCCAATGCGGGCAGTGATGGTTGCATACTGCTGAATACAGGGATTGAATGTTGCACAGTGCCTGTGCAGGGAGTGAAGGTTGCACTGTGCCCAGTACAGGTAGTGAAGTTGCATAGTGCTTAGTGCAGGTAGCTAAGTTGCATGGTTTCGAATGCAGGGAGAGAAGGTTGCACAATCCCCAAAGCATGTAGTGAATGTTGCACAGTGCCCAATTCAGGAAGTGAAGATTCCATGATCCCCAATGTAGGGAGTGAAGGTTGCACACTGCAACATACAGGAAGTGAAGGTTGCACAGTGCTAAATGCAAGGAGTGAAGATTGCATGGTGCCCAATGCAGGGACTAAAGGTTGCATGGTGCTGCGTACAGATAGTGAAGGTTACATGCTGCCCTCTGCAGGGAGTGAAGGTCACATGGTGCCACATACAGGTAGTGAAGGTTACATGGTACCCAGTGCAGGGAGTGAAGGTCACATGGTGCCACATACAGATTGTGAAGGTTGCATGGCACCCAATGTAGGGAGTCAAGGTTGCACTTTGCCCAATACAGCAGTGAAGGTAGCATGGTGCCCAAATCAGGGAGTGAAGGTTTCATGGTGTCCAATCCAGGGAGTGACGGTTGCATGGTGCCCAATGCAGGGAGTGAAGCTTGTGTGATTCCGAATATAGGAAGTGAAGGTTGCACGGTATCCAATGGAAGGAATGAAGGCTTATGGTTCCCAATGCAGTAGAGAAGGTTGCTCAGTTTCCAATGCAGTAGTGAAGGTTGCATAGTGCCCAATGCAGGGAATGAAGGTTTCACAGTGCCCAGAGCAGGTAATGAAGTTGCATGGTGTCCAATGCAGTAGTGAAGGTTACACAGTGCCCCAATGCAGGGTGTGTTAGTTGCACGGTGCCCAATACAGTAGTAAAGGTTGCACGGTGCCCAATGCAGTAGTGAAGGTTGCATGGTGCCCAATTCAGATCGTGAAGATTGCACGGCACCCAATGCCATAGGGAAGGTTGCACGGTGCCCAATTCAGTTAATGAAGTTGCATGGTGCTGAATGCAGTCGTGAAGGCTACACAGTGTCCAATGCAGAGAGTAAAGGTTGCATGGTGCCCGAGGTGATAGTGAAGGTCGCAAATTGCCAAATGCAGGGAGAGTAGGTTGCATGGTGCCCAATGTATAGTGCAGGTTGCACAGTGCTATATGCAGGGAGTGAAGGTTGCATGGTACCCAATGCATGGAGCGAAGGTTGCACAGTGCCCTATGCAGGGAGTGAAGTTGCACGGTGCCCATTGCTACAGTGAAGGCTACACAATGCCCGGTGCAGTTAGTGAAGGTTGCATGGTGCCCAATGCAGTAGTGAATGTTACACAGTGCCCAATGAAGTAGATATGGTTGTACGGTGTCCAATGCAGGGAGTGAAGGTTTCATGGTTACCAGTGCAGTAGTGAATGTTGCACGGTGTCAAATACATTTAGTGAAGGCTGCACAGTGTCCAATGCAGGAAGTGAAAGCTGCACGATCCCCAATGCAGGTAGTGAAGGTTGAACAGTGCCCTGTGCAGGAAGTGAAGGTTGAATGGTGCCTATTGCTGCAGCGAAGGTAGCACGGTGCCCAGTGCAGGTAGTGAAGTTGCATGATGCCCAGTGCAGGTAGTTAAGTTGCATGGTGCCCAATGCAGGGAAAGAAGTTTGCACAGTGCCCAGTGGAGTAGATCAGGTTGCATGGTGCCCAATGCAGGAGGTGAAGTTTGCATGATCCCCAATGCAGTGGCCAGTGCAGGGAGTGAAGATTGCACAGTGCCACATAAAGGTGGTGAAGGTCGCATGGTACCCAATGCAGGGAGTCAAGGTTGAATGCTGCCCAATGCAGGGAGTGAAGATTGCACAGTGCCCAATATGGTAGTGAAGGTTGCACAGTGCCCAATGCAGGAAGTGAAGGTTGTATGGTGCCAAGTGCAGTAGTGAAGGTTACACAGTGCCCAATGAAGTGAGTGAAGGTGAAATGGCACACAATGTAGTAGTGAATACAGGGAGTAAAGGTTGCATGGTGCCCAATGCATTAGTGAATGTTGAACAGTGCCAAAAACAGGCACTGAAGGATGCATGGGGCCCAATGCAGTAGTGAAAGTTGCACGGTGCCCAATTCTGGGTGTGAATGTTGCATTGTACGCAATGCCATAGGGAAGGTTGCATGCAGCCCAGTGCAGTTATTGAAGTTGCATGGTGCCCAATGCAGTAGTGATGGTTACACAGTGGCTAATGCAGGGAGTGAAGGTTACACGTAGCCCAATACAATGGTGAAGATCGCACAGTGCCCAAAGCAGTTGTGAAGTTTGCACGCTGCTGAATACAGGTATTGAAGGTTGCACGGTACCCAATGCAGGGAGTGAAGGTTTCACGGTGCCCAATGCAGTAGTGAAGGTTGCATAGTGCCCAATGCCGGGAGTGAAGCTGCATGGTGCCCAATGCTGGGTGTGTTGGTTGCACGGTGCACAATGTAGTAGTGCAGGTTGTACCATGCCCAATGCAGAGAGTGACGGTTGCATCGTGCCCAATGCAGATAGTGAAGGTTGCACAGTGCACAATGTAGGGAACGACGGCTGCATGCTGCCCAATGCAGGGAGTGAGGTTTGCAATGTGCCCGATGCCATGAGTGAAGGTTTCATGGCACTGAAAGCAGGGACTAAATGTTACATGGTGCCGCATGCAGGTGGTGAAGTTTGCACAGTACCCAATGCAGTTAGTGGAGGTTGCACTGTGCCCAATGCAGGGAGTGAATGTTGTACAGTGTCCAATACAGCAATGAAGGTTGCACATTGCCCAATGGAGGTAGCACAGGTTGCAGTGCCAAATACAGGTCCTGATGATTGTGCGGTGCCCAACGCAGGAAGTTAAGATTGCTCTGTGCCCAATGCAGTAGTGAAGGTTGAACGGTGCTCAATGTAGTAGTGACGGTTATACAGTGTCCAATGCAGTATTGAACGTTGTATGGTGCCCAATGCAGTTTTGAAGGTTGCACGGTGCCAAATACAGGTAGTGAAGGTTGCACGCTGCCCAATGCATGGAGTGAAGGTTGCACGCTGCCCAATGCAGGGAGTGAAGGTTGCTCGGTGCCCAATACAGGGAGTGAAGGTTGCACGCTGCCCAATGCAGGGAGTGAAGGTTGCACGCTGCCCAATGCAGGGAGTGAAGGTTGCACGCTGCCCAATGCAGGGTGTGAAGGTTGCACGCTGCCCAATGCAGGGAGTGAAGGTTGCACGCTGCCCAATGCAGGGAGTGAAGGTTGCACGCTGCCCAATGCAGGGAGTGAAGGTTGCACGCTGCCCAATGCAGGGAGTGAAGGTTGCATGCTGCCCAATGCAGGGAGTGAAGGTTGCACGCTGCCCAATGCAGGGAGTGAAGGTTGCGCGCTGCCCAATGCAGGGAGTGAAGGTTGCGCGCTGCCCAATGCAGGGAGTGAAGGTTTCACGCTGCCCAATGCAGGGAGTGAAGGTTGCACGCTGCCCAATGCAGGGAGTGAAGGTTGCACGCTGCCCAATGCAGGGAGTGAAGGTTGCACGCTGCCCAATGCAGGGAGTGAAGGTTGCACGCCGCCCAATGCAGGGAGTGAAGGTTGCACGCCGCCCAATGCAGGGAGTGAAGGTTGCACGCTGCCCAATGCTGGGAGTGAAGGTTGCACGCTGCCCAATGCAGGGAGTGAAGGTTGCACGCTGCCCAATGCAGGGAGTGAAGGTTGCACGCTGCCCAATGCAGGGAGTGAAGGTTGCACGCTGCCCAATGCAGGGAGTGAAGGTTGCATGCTGCCCAATGCAGGGAGTGAAGGTTGCACGCTGCCCAATGCTGGGAGTGAAGGTTACATAGTTCCAGATACAGGGTGTGAAGTTTGCACGGTGCCCAATGCAGGGAGTGAAGATTGCACGGTGCCCAAAGCAGGGAGTGAAGGTTACATAGTTCCAGATACAGGGTGTGAAGTTTGCACGGTGCCCAATGCAGGGAGTGGAGTTTGCACGGTGCCCAAAGCAGGGAGTGAAGGTTTCACGCTGCCCAATGCAGGGAGTGAAGGTTGCACGCTGCCCAATGCAGGGAGTGGAGTTTGCACGGTGCCCAATGCAGGGAGTGGAGTTTGCATGGTGCCCAATGCTGGGAGTGAAGGTTGCACGGTGCCCAATGCAGGGAGTGAAGGTTGCACACTGCCCAATGCAGGGAGTGAAGGTTGCACGCTGCCCAATGCAGGGAGTGGAGTTTGCACGGTGCCCAATGCAGGGAGTGGAGTTTGCACGGTGCCCAATGATGGGAGTGAAGGTTGCACGCTGCCCAATGCAGGGAGTGAAGGTTGCACGCTGCCCAATGCAGGGAGTGAAGGTTGCACGCCGCCCAATGCAGGGAGTGGAGTTTGCACGGTGCCCAATGCAGGGAGTGGAGTTTGCACGGTGCCCAATGCAGGGAGTGGAGTTTGCACGGTGCCCAATGCAGGGAGTGGAGTTTGCACGGTGCCCAATGCAGGGAGTGGAGTTTGCACGGTGCCCAATGCAGGGAGTGGAGTTTGCACGGTGCCCAATGCAGGGAGTGAAGGTTACATAGTTCCAGATACAGGGTGTGAAGTTTGCACGGTGCTGGGTGTCCGTCTCCGATGTGGCTATTGAGGGTCGCGTGCTTCCTGATTCCTGATCTGCGAGTAAACCGGATGCCGTCGGTTCAGCTGTGGTGACGTATATCCGGCCATGTGAAGCGCGCGTATTTCACTAAATCCGAAAGAGAAAATGTGGGAGAGACTGAAGGTGAGAGAGAGAGGGAGAGAATGTGGGAGACACTGAATGTTAGAGAGAGAGAGAGAATGCGGCAGAGACTGAGGGAAACGCGGGGTCGGGGGGCCATGGGGGAAAGAGGGTGACTCAGGGGCAGGGGGGGCAGGGGGGGAACTGCGTGTTTTTCCTCATAAACACTAACTACAATTCCGATAAGCGCTTCATTGATTGTATTGACTGTGAACGTTTTGGGATATTCTGGGGTTCTTTGTGAATGAGCTAAATTTAATATAAGGTTGCATAAGTGGGATATACATTTTATCCCACAACATTTGCATTCTGTTCATGGTAACTTAAGTGAAATAGTAATTTGGTGCAAATATTGTATATCTAACTCGATAGGCTCACAATATTGTGGACTTGGCAATGAGCCTATTCAATAATTTTCCTCAGAATTGCTTAGTCTCTGTCAAGATGACAGCTACATGAAAGATGGAAAGTACTCATTGGAGGTTTGCTCACAGAGTGTGTGTAATACATTTCTAGTTTGGATTTAATGTGTTTTGTTTCTGTTCCAGGCCATGGATGACCTCCTGCGCTGTGGTATCTGTTTTGAATACTTCAACATTGCCATGATGATCCCTCACTGTTCACATAATTGTAAGTATTCTGGCTGTAGCAATCATAACACAGGCCCCTGAAACGTTGTAACCAGTACTATGTTGTCAGGATGATTTCAGTAAAGTGTAATCTGGCTGTGAAGAAATTTTCACATTTCTGCTTTTGTAAAACATGAAGTCCATTGATTTTGACTGGCAAATGAGATGTAAACAAAGAAAGTGTTTCAATTGTTGCTATGATGTGCCTTAAGTACTTTTGGTTATGCATCTTCTACTGACAATTAGTGGTGGAAAGTGTTTGGCTTAAATGCAAGTTTTGCTGTAATATTTACACTCATGTAAGCCTCGTGACAGTCCTGTTACACTACGCAGAATGAGTACATACAGACACATTGATGGTTATAGTTTATTATGACAGTATATTTGAAGGGGAATTATATTCTGTTGAATTGCGTCAACAACCACAACAACTTGCATTTATATAGCACCATCAATGACGTTTAACAGTTATACATTTGTTGGAAGTGTTTCTTGGATCATTGGGCCCAGATGATTTGTACAGCATTTCCATGTGATGATTGTGAGTGGAGAGTTCAGTGTTTGTAATGTCACAGGTAGATAATGGAACTTATTGTATGGTACCAGCAACAGCAGCAATTCATTTCTGACTGCTGTATATAAGTGGGGAAGTAAAGAGGCTGTACATGATCTGTAGGAGTATCTGAATCAAACAGAATGTCTTCATATTTCATGCTGTCTCCACAGAATATTGAGTTGCATTTAAAAATAAAATGTTGGAACTACAAACTTATAAAATCAATGGACAGGTAAAGACCACCTGGTCCATTAAGCCTCCCCCATGCACCACAGCTGGAATATCGTGACCAGACACTTCCTACACTTGATCCCCTGCAGCCACATAATCTCCTGGAAGAGGTTAAAATAAATACGAGGCCTGTTGAGATCAGGAAAAGGAACTGGCAGGTTGATGTTTGAAGTTGCAGTGTAAATTATAGGGTCTTTTCCTGTTTGAGATCTTGATGGACCTGCTGTGTATTTCTAGTATTTTTTACTTCCATTTGAGTTCCAGAGATAACAGATTTTATTTTTACCCCTCTTGCAGTTGTATGTTTGGCATGTCATCCCTGCTTTTCTGCCCATCTCTGCTGTTGGTTCCACAGGCTCTAGCAGATTCTTGGTACCTGATCTGCAAGACCATTCTAGTCATTTCAGTTGCTCTGTTGTGTGAGTGAGAGGGTGAGAGAGTTGATTTCAAAGACATTTCGTATCTACGGGCATGTAATTGTTAGGTAGGACTTGATTTTTTTTAACCCAGAGAAAGATTCTAGTACAGGTACAGTGTCCCAAATCCAGCACTCTTTGGACCGATACTGTGCCAGATTTCGGATTTTCCCAGATTTTGGAACCAAACCCTTCACACAGGCTGTCTCTAGCTCACTCTGTACTGGTTGTTAATGTCATAAAAATAACTAGGCCATAGATTACAGGATGGGGAATGTTTGCATGCCTCATAACCATTATGGATGGAAACATTGAAGATTTAAAAATTTAATAAGGCAAATTTTTAGAAATCTATTAATCTTACAGTGGATGATTCTTGCAGGAAAACGGCATTCGCTTGGACTGTAATACCAGGGACAGAGAGAAATCTGCTGATTTCTGATCCTCTGACCTGAAAGCAGCTGAGAATGTTGCAATCGGAACATTCCCGCCCATGGAACAGGCAGCTTTGTGTCTGGAGAATCGGAACGAATGGGTTGAGGGAAGGCAGATCTTAAAGTGCTGAAATGGATTTGGGTCCTGGGATCAGCCCGAGAATGGCCTCTTCACTCCCCCATTTACTCTGTTCAGGGAGCAGTGCCCGAGAGAAAAATGTCCGGTTTTTGGGCAGTTCCGGTTTTTGGATAGCAGGATTTGAGACACTGTACCTGTACCTTTATGCCACTTTGGCATGTACCTGAGATTGAAGTTGGTACCTGGTGATCTGTATGGATCATACTCCACACTTTCCACTGAGACTGAGTTCTGGAGTTATTCTCCTGATGGTTGGATCTGAGCAACGGGATGGATGTTGGCTGATTTATTTCAGTTGTCCTGTGTCCAGGATGGTAGTTTTAAGAAGAAGGAGGAGCCTCATCCTCTGTCTGCTCACGTCACATCCAATGAATCTTCTGCCTGCCCAGCGAGTGATGACTTAAGCTTGCATAGACTCCGGTGAACATAGTGTTGTGATTTCATTCTGCATGTAGGTGGAAGAACTGATATGGAGGAGCCCTGGGTGGGATTCTGGTTTGGGAGTCTCATCACCTGTTCTTTGGAGATAACACTCCTGTCTGCTAGGAAAGATAGTGAGGTGGCTGAGAACAATCACAAGCTCAGAAAATTTGCATTTTACTGCAAGTGGATGAGTCACTCAGCTGTTTGATAATATCACAAGTCAGTGCTTCTGTTATGCAGAATATAGTTAACAATTCACTTTGTGTCACAGTCCTTACATGGGATTACTTTATCATTGTATTATGCAGCGATTTTAAAATGAAGTAATTTCCAAGCAGCTTCTTCTCCATCTCGTCCCCTTGTATAGCTTAACTCTTCCCTGAATAGAAACAAAACCTGCAGCTCTTGCCTGGACTGGACTTTACAAAGGCAGGCATCAGAATTTTTCATTTTTAAACCTGCGATGTCTTTTAGTTTCTCACAAAACAAATGCCTGCTAACCCTCAACAACACTGCCCCCTCACAATTCCTCACCGAAAATATGCTTTAAGGCTCAGCTACTGTCACAATTTTAAAACAAAAGAAAATAATTATAAAGCATTTTCCATCTCTTGAAAATAAATCCCTAATGGCAAATGAGGAATATGGCCCCTTGATTGTCTGGCTCCTGTTTTCTAACCCTGTTGAGTTTTTTTTCCTAAATACAATGTGTTGACTGTTTATAGTGCATATTGTGCATAATTGATCAGTGAAATTAAATAAACTTCTTCCTTTGAACCTCCCTTGGTGAATAACTGATTCCGCCATTAAAATGTTCTGTTTGCTCATTAGGCATGCCTTCAGCCAGGCAACCAAATGCCTAGTTGCTAATCTGCCTGTGTTGAGTAGCCTGTTTTTCGAAAAGAACCCCTCCCTTTGGCACTGTAGAGAAGTTTTCTCGCGAGTATGCCTTTATTTGTAGAAAAAAATTATGACTTTTGGCAGCCTGGGAGTTTTAATTAATTTGGGAATCAGGTGTATTATTAGAATAAATCAAAGCCAAACTATGTTCCACATCTCTTCCTGCATTTCACCTTTGGTTGTAAGGCAAGAGCAAGCTGCCTGTTTGTACTGGACAAGTTGTACGTTCCTCCAGCAGAATGTCAGTGAAACTGACCACTGTTGTTTTTGGCTTTGTCCAGCACCTATGTGCTTCTGGCCTCAGATCCATCACGCTCCCTGGATCTTACCTCAGGCTAAACCTAGTGGTGTGGTAGTTTTAACCCATACGTCTGATCTGTTGCCAGTATTGTCCCTCCGAAGCACTATATGCCCTTTTCCTCCAACTTTGCAGCCAAAACTCTATCTTTTTATATCTCAGCTTCTGTAGCAGTCTTGTTGCTGGTCTCCCTGTTTCCAGGTTCCATTTGAACTTTCATTTAAATAAGAATTCTGTAGCCTGGAAATTCTCCTGGATTTCCAGTACCCCACAGGTGATTCATTTTAAGATTTCTGTCCCTCAATCCTGTGGCTTCACCCCACCCGGTCTCCACTCTCCTCCAGTCATGCATCCCTATACGCACTTGCTGCTCTTCCAACACTGGTTTGCTCTTTGTATTCAAATACAGGATGTGGGCAAGGCCGGCATTTATTGCCCATCCTTAATTATTTTGAACAGCCTGCTTGAACTGCACTAGTCTCTATGGATTATAGTTTTTTTATAGGGGTTTTGATACAACTGAGTGACTTGCAAGGCCATTTCAGAGGGAAGCTAAGAGCCAACCACATTCCTGTGGTTCTGGAGTCACATATAGGCAGACCAGGTAAGCAACACCTTCTTTAAAGGAGATTAGTGTGAACCAGTTGGGTTTTTACAACGGCCTGATTGTTACATGGTCACCGTATACTCATACTAGCTTTTTATTCAAGACTTGTTTCATTAACAACTTAAATTCAACAGCTGCTGTGGTGGGATTCAAATTCATGTCGCCGGATTATTAGTTCTGGCATCTGGATTGCTAGTCCAGTAATTTAACCGCTGTGCTACAATAATGCATTCTCTGTTCCTATGGCTCCATCCTCAATGACTGCCCTATCACCAACATTTCTGCCCTATGGAATTCTTGCTCTAAATTTGTCAATCTTGCCATTTACTTTCCTGTTGTGAAGCTTTCTAAAAGCTTTCTCTTTGACCTAGTTTTCAGCCAGCACCCTAAATCGGTTTAGTCTGCTGCTCAATCTCCTCAAAATGCCCTTTCTGTGAACTGATTTGAGACATTTTTAATTTGAGGAGTGTTAGAGAAAGGCAACATTTTTGCAGTAATATATTGCAATTTAACAATAAGGCTCTACTGTTGGATAAAAATAACGCGGATCAGCTCCTAATAACAACATAATGGCTGTCAATGAGAATCTGGGTCAGAGGCTGTCAGCAGGAGACAGTTCATTTCCAATTGGGGATGCCAGTGAAAGTCTGCCTTGGTTGGGGCTGCAAGCAAGAGCTTGTCCTGGTTGGGGGTGCCAGCGAGAGTCTGGCCTGGTTGGGGGTGCCACCGAGAGTCTGGATGCGAGTGGCAGGATGAGGGTTGCCAGTGGGAGTCTCAAAATATGGCTTATCACAAATTTGTGGGCTGTGGGGAAAGGGCGGGGGGATGGGTCTTATCGGTAGCTCTTTCAAAGAGCCAGCAAAGTTATGATGGGCCGAATCCTTCTGTGTTGTCTGATGCTTTGATGCCGAGTGTAGAAAACCATAGTTAAATCACTGCTAAGAGTATATCAGTAGAAAGCCTTGACCTTGTGGCCTGAGAATCATGCTGGTGACTGGGAGCAAATAGCCAACAAGTAGATGGGGGACACAGTTTGTCCAGATACATTCCTCTCCAATAACACTACCTGGCTGTTGGCTCTCTCTGCATGGCACCAGAGGGCTGGGTCAGATGTCTCGGGATATATTTTACTCTTTCCATTACTGCGCCATGTTTCTTGACTGAGGAAGTAGACATTGCACTTGCTCTTCGACAACTATACTGTAACTGGAGCCTGGGAATGATCTGAGAATGCCACAATATGATTTATTGAACTGATTTATTTTGTTTTGTCTCACCTTGCAGTCCTATTTTCCTTATCAAACTGTGTAACCTCCAATTCCCCTGCATCAGTTTAAAACAATTTTTCAGTTGGGTACTGGGCTGTTATTTTTCCCACTTCCTTACCAATTGTTTCTTTTACTGATGTTTTGTCCTGTTTTCTTGCCATACTCCCAAACTCCTCAGGCTGGTCACTTTTGTTGACAGTAGCAACTATGTTTTATCACTCCGAAATGAGCATTCTTAAAGTGAGCCTGGATAGTGAATGACAGTGAGCAACATGACTTGGGATGGGGTCACTATATAGATATCCTACTATCTGTTGCACATAATGCACAGATGTGTCCATTCAGCATGAAGATCACTGGATACTGGTTATAAATGAGAGCCCTGAATTATTTAAGAATATTTTGTTTCTTGCCCTCTCCAAGTTGGGAATGCTGAAGTTAGTTGTATGCTCTCCCCACATCCTCTACTGAGATGAGCTAATGGAACACAGACCAGAGACCCAATCTGAGATGACCTTGATTTACACAGGCCTTGAGTTGACCTGAACTGAAGGAAAATGGGAGGTGATAATATCTGTGGCAAACATTCGGAAATAGCTTGATTGAGCTTGATACATTCAAAAAGTATCTTGCAGGCAGCAGCACTTCTTAATCTGAAGGATCCTGCATCAGTCACGTAAGTTTGTGAGTTGCCCGCTGAGATCTTCAATAAGCCTTGCTTGGGAGCCTGGTGAGAAGTAACCTCAATGAGGATGTGGGGAGAACAGTGAGAATGTCACAGGTTTCTGTTTAAGTGGCGCTCCTCTAGGGCCTCTTCTGATAGCTTGATATGAAAGCTGCTTCTAAACTAACAGGCTGATGTGTGATAAGGTCAATGTGAGTGAAGTAGCCATTCTGTACTCTTTAATTCCCTGATATTTTAATGATTATGCATCAATTCAAATTCAGAGCTTTATTTTTCTTAGAACAACTGCACTGCTTCATTGGGGAGTTGAAGAGAGTACAGAATGACCACTTCACTCTCATTGACTGTCACAATTTGGCCTGTTTGCTGGTAATCATCCAGTCAACCACAAGAAAGCAGACTTGCAAAATGAGGAGATTATTTTTATCTCTGTTTGGAAAGCTGAATTTACTTACCTGTTTTCCATGAAAGCAAACGCAGTGTTTCAAATATCCAGTATTGTCGCAAGGATTCCACTAAACTATCCATCAGCACAATAATAGATTTTGACCTTCCAAATGCGTATTGTGTGTGCAAAGAGCATTTTGCTCTGTACAGCATTCAGATGAATAACTAATGGTTTGTTACTTGTGATGAGAAGTGATGAATTAAATCACTTCAGTAGCAAACAAGTGAAGATCCTTTTAAAGGCAATGTGATGCATGCAGAATAAATAAATATCAAATCTAGGCAGGTGTGACACTAAAATGTATTAAAAAGTTAATCAAAAATGCAATAAGGAGAAAGAATGAACTCCATAAATCCTGCAAAAAGAAGAGTTTGGGATAAATAGAACATGCAAAGTGCATGCTAAAAAGGCAGTTAGAATTGCAAAAAGGGACCTTGAGAAAAGTGTAACTTCAGAAACAAAGTATAACAATAATAGATTATTTCAGTGCAATAACAGAATGGGTGAGAGCTCTAAAACATGTGAATGGGTGTGAAACTGAGCACGAACACCAAGTGATTAATATATTCAATGATTACTTTCTTCCTCTTAATCTAGGAAGCTGCAAACAACCATGGCCTCCTTGTTTTGTTATATCCCGAGTAGGATTAATGATTGGAATCAAACTAGATGAACAATCTACATAAGTTTAAAAGATTCAGAACAAATAAAACTCAAGGGGTGGTTGGTCTTTATTTCATCGTACTGAGACAAGAGATAAATTACTATAATTATGAGGATCTCTGACATTGGGAAGGTCCTGTTAAACTCAATACAGACTAAACTGGTGCCCATTTCCAAAAAGAATGACCAAGCAGAAAATCACAACTACAGATTCTCACTTCAACTATGGGTGAAAATTTAGAATTAATTGTCAGACGTAAACTTTGGGAACACCAGTGCAATGATAACCTAGTAAATAGTCAGCATGCATTATGAAGGGCAAGTTCTTGCCTGATCATCACCTGATGTATTATGGAAGTAAAATCATTGTGGATTATGGAGAGCCCTTTGATATGTTGTACCTAGATAGAGGAAAGACATTTGAGAAAGCTTCACACAGAAAGTAAAGCTTTGGAAGTTTAGGCTGTTCCCTCAGAAAGGATGGAAAATTAGCTAAAGGGTACAACACACTGGATACTTGTTAGACAAAGTAGTGTTGGGGTGAATGCAATTACTGAATTGGGTGCACCTAGGATCAATGTTGGGACCCATATTGTTTAAAATTTACATTAATGATCTGGTTTGGAAAATTTACAGTTCATACCAAATTAGGAGGGGCAGTTAATTTGGAGAAGATGGTTTGGGAACTGCAAAGTGAGTTGAAAAAAAATAAGTAAGCGGGCAGCACAATGACAAATGAAATCTTAACACAGGGAAGCACATGATACTCTAATTGGGAGAGCTCAAGTTCCCAGTGCACAGGCACGTGTATGCCAGCACACATGAAGACTGAGTGGAGACTGGTGTTTGCAGCCATTCAAAAGATGCACCTGCTTCAAGGACCAAAGGCAGCCCAACTGCTGTCAGCAGCCTGTGAACTCCATCTAACCACAGAGACCCTAGATTCAGTGTCTGGCTTTTAATTAGCTGATCTCAACTTAAGATTGTGCTTGTGCTGAAGATGATGAAATTGGTTTCAACAACTGGGCTAGGTAGGGACCTCCGGTTGTAATTGGCGTCCAGTGACCCTTGATGGGAGATCCAACCTGGGGGACCATCCTTGGGGGTCAAAATGGAGTTGGTGCTGGTGAGCCACCATTCTCCTGGATGATTTATGAGGAATATGTTCCTGTTTTCACAGGCAGAAGGATGGTTAAAGTTTGCAATTTGAACGAAGAAAAGCTGTCAGGTGTTCCCCTGTTATCCCTTTCCTTGAAGGCTGGAGTAAACAGATTTTGTCGATGGCAGCAGCTCACCTGAAGCAGCAGGGTTCAAAATACATGGGGGTGGTGAGTGAATTAACCCTGGAAACCTCTCAAATAGTCTCTGAGCACTCAATGACAGGGGTGAGAAATTCAAGAAAGGTCACCCCTGTGTATTTTGTAGGAACATGGGCGAGACAGAATCTGTGATTGGATGAGCAGCAGGCATAAGAGTCAGAATCTGTGAGGAGCTGCTCCTCCAGTCACAGACCTGTCTCTTTCATATTGTGCTCCAGCTCCTTCAATCACAAATCCCCTCCCTTCCATTCTTTTTTTTTCTGATCTTGTCCTTTCACCTTGCTAGGTTATCTGGTTTTCTTGGGCAGCAGCACGGCCTGGGTGTTGCATCGGACCCTGCCCTGGGTTATGGTGGGTCTTCCCAGAAGCTTGTTGAGCTGGAGGTTGGGCGGGGCATGACGCGGGTGGTGGTCTTGTCCTTGTGTGTGTTGCTGGCCAGCTCCAGGATCTTGGCAGTGGTGAGGTAGGTGGATGCTCCGGCATTGCATGCTCAGCGCAGTGACCCTTGTGCACTGGGAAGTAGCTGGTGGATGCAGCCGATGATGACCTGGACACCAGCTCTGGAGGAGCGGGTCTTGGCTTTGACTTGAGCAGGTATCAGCTGCTGGGGCCATTGCCTGTCAGGGAAGAGCTGCCTGCTCATACATATGGATGGATGGCTGGTGCCTATGGAATCATGCCCCAGCTATGAGTAATGCCTTTAGGAGAATTATGTAGTATTTACAAAAACAGAATTTAAAATTTTAAGAAAAACAATCCAGATACCTACTTTGTAATTCCAGTTTTCTGCTGGAGTGAGCAAGGGAACACTTCGTTCATGAAGCTGCCATCAAACTGCACCCGTCATTGGTTCCTGAAATTGCAGCTTTGAAGTTCATGGGTAATTTTCTCTTGTGTCTTTTAGAAGTTTGAGAGCAAGAGGAAATTGTTTTTCTCATCTCATTATAACTGTAAAGATATCTCTGTGCTCTCTCTGTTCTGTGCTTGTTCACTGCCAGCGGAGCCTCACTAGGACCTGGCTTCTGGCCCTGGGGCGGGAATCTGCCTATATCTATCTGGGCCCGGCTTCAACTAGGGCAGGTTTGCACCTTGGCATTGGCTGGCATTGGTGGGCAGCAGCCCAGACTGGGTGGGTGTGTTTGTGTGTGCACGTGTGCGTCCGTGTTTCCCTCCCGCCCCAGTGGGGGTGGAGAGAGGTGGTAGAGCATTATTTTGTGATTCTCTTTTATTAAATTCCATTCAAGAGCTTTGTACTTTGAACATTTCTAGCAAGGCATCATAAGCCAGAATTGAGTTGGAAGGATGTTATTTATCCAGCACAGTGAAGAAACACTCTTCTAAGTTGTCAGTGAAGCTCTGTTGGCTTACAGTTAAAACTCTTGATTAGATTACAACATTAAACCTTGCTCCTTATTTTGAACTTTCTCTGTAAATTTACACCCTTGCTCTCCCTCTATAACCCTGTGTTTTCTGTTTCATTGCATCAAATACTTGGGAATTGTAATTAGAATCCAAATTTGAGAGAAAATACCAAGGATGTATAATATCCTGAGCTCCACATGTGAAAATGAAAAAGAGCCCCAGAAAAACTGAAGTGTCACCTCCAAAACTCCAAAAGTAGCCCTCGAGAAAATTTCAAGAAGAGCCCTTGAAAAAACATATTTTGACCCTGTAGTGTAGGCTCTTTTTGATGAGACGTCTTTACTGTCATATGAGTGCAGCTCCCACAACACTCAAGAAGCTTGACACCATCCAGGACAAAGCAACCCGCTTGACTGGCACCACATCCACAAACATTCACTCCCTCTGCCACCGACGTACAACAGCAGCAGTGTGTATCATCTACAAGACACACTGCAGGAACTCACCAAGTCTCCTTCGACAGCACCTTCCAAACCCAAGACCACTACCACCTAGAAGGACAAGGGCAGCAGGTAGATGGGAACACCACCATCTGCACGTTCCCCTCCAAGTCACTCACCATCCTGACTTGGAAATATATCGCCGTTCCTTCACTGTCACCGCGTCAAAATCCTGGAACTCCCTTCCTAACAGCACAGTGGGTGTACCAGCACTACATGGACTGCAGAAGTTCAAGAAGGCAGCTCACCACCGCCTTCTCAAGGGCAACTCGGGATGGGCAATAGATACTGGCCCAGCCAACGAAACCCACATCCTGTGAATGAATAAAAGAGAGCTTTACTGAGATTAAGTTTAAATCATGCGATTGGGGTAGTGCAAATGGAGCCTTATTTTCCACCTAACCCATGGGGTACCTGAGCTGGGAATGTTCAGTGCTAACACTGGGTGCCTGAAGTTGGGAATTTTGTTCCATTACTGAATCATTTACCTTGTTGGATACAAAAAAGTAGTTGTAAAAGTGATGAAGTAATGATATGCATTATGAGTCATCAATCTGCTACGAATTCTGAAACATGCATTTTTAAAATTCACAATCTGTAATGTAAAATTTTATTTTGAATACAAGATTGTTTAACCACCTATTGTCATTCTTTATTATAATGATGACATATGACTGCTCTATTCTCATCACAATTGTGTTTCAAGTCCTTTTCTAAGTTTTCTTTGGAAACTTTGTGAACATTCTAGAGATACTGCTGTTTTGGCTGCTGTTATAGCGCCCTTTCTTAATAACATTTAACTCCGCAGTTATAGGTCACTGACCCTTTCTAGGAAACTTTGGATTATACCTAGATTCTGTCTGTTGTGCCCAAATAAAAATATGAGCTGGATTTTTCCAGAAGAGTTTTGGAACATATAAATATCCATCCACTTTTCAATTTCACACAAAGTAACTTTTATCATCAGTCAAGACTTCACTTACTTTTTGCCCTTTCATCAATTTCTCCTATTTGCATTGCATCCAGTGCTGTTGTACCACCTCTACATGAGGTTCTGAACTTTAATGGTGTCAAATGATCCTGATGATCTAATCCCCATTGATGCAGACCTCTACTCTTCATGCACTTCATCCTTTGTAGGTCATGTGTAGAGTGTGAAATTCATGAAGATTGATTAAGCCTGTTGGCCTCTGTTACCTACCTGGATGGTTTTGCACAGTACTGAGTTTAGTTTATTAAGCGAAGTACATAAGGTGTGAAAATGAATGGCGATTAAGGATTTGCAAATCTTTAAAGATTTAAGTTGGTGCCATTTGATACTGTTTAGATTGAGAATAATAAGAAAAGTTCCCAGTAAAAGGACTTTTAAGAATGAAATAAGCACATGGAATTAGAATTACTATGGAAATTAAAACATGTGCCTTGTTAAGTCCATCAGGGATAGAAAGTAATAAACAGAAGAATGTAGAGCCACTCGTTAGAGAAGCAGAAACCAAGATTAGTGAAGATTTAGCTAAAAATGTAGTATTTCCAAGGGAAGAAGATAATAAGGGAGAAGAATCAAATTGAAGGATCTGACAGATTTAATATTACTGCTGAGCTGGCACCTGGATATTTGAAGAAAGTCCACATAAATACATTGGGGTTCTTGCAGAACTGAAGGATGAGCTAGGAAGCACTATTAATAGATCTTTAAGGATTGGCTAGATAACGGGGATAGTTCCAGAGGACTGCAGAGCACCAAATGTAGTGGCCTTATTTAAAAAGGAAACTGGCAGAATTCTGGTAATGATAATAGACAAGTTATTGTGACATCAGTGCCAGGTCATTTTTGGACTTATTTATTAAACACTGGCTAGTGGAACACTTAAGAGAGCTGTAAACTAAATAGAAAATGACAGCATGGATTTACAAAAGGGAACTTTTTGTGCAGAGCAATTTGGCGTGATTAACAGGAGATTTCAATAAGTGCAACAATGTGGATGTGATTTACTTGGGTTGAGTAATGTATTTGATAAAAACAGGAGGTGTGATAGATAAAGGGTTTGTGTCAATGGGCATCAATTTGGTTGGAGGAGCGGTGACTGGAATTCTTAGCGCCTGATGCTAGGACTAGTGTTGTTTAATATTTTTGTTAATGACTTGGGCGAGACTTTTTGCAGCTTTATCTTAAAATTAATGGGTAACACCAAAATAAGTGGAGGATGGGGAAAGTTCAGGAAAATGCACATTAGGGAAAAATTGCAGGCAGTTTGGTTGGGACAAATATAAAGTAATGCAATTACAACAAGGAACATGCAGAGGCATGGGAAAACACTGACCAGGGTAGATCGGTGCAGTAAATAAATAATTTGAGGTATGGCAGGGCTGCTCATAGCCGTCGAGTGTACGCCCTGTACAATGTGGGGACTCCAGGACGCCGCCCATGTCCTGGACAACTATATGTTCAGAAAGTGCCACCAAATGGAAAAACTCAAGCGCCATATCTTGGAACTCGAGAAGCAGCTGGTGTCACTGAGGAGCATGCATGAGGATGAGAGCTATGTGGGTAGCACGTTTCAGAAGGCAGTCATCCTGCAGCTTATGAAAGAGCAGGCAGAGAGGGACTAGGGTGGCCGTCTGACAGAAAAGAAAGACAAGGCAGGTAGTGCAGCAGACCCTTGAGGCCATCCCGCTTTCTAGCAGGTGCTCAGCTCTGAGCACCAATTGGGGAGATGGTTCCTCTGGAGAGAGCAGCGAGAGTCATGACAGAGCACCATGGGTGGCTCAGCAGTGCAGGGAGGGAGGAGAAAAGACAGGAGAGCAAGAGTGGTAGGGGATTCTATAGTTAGGGGACCAGACAGACACTTCTGTGATTACAGACATGATTCCAGGATAGTATGTTGCCTCCCTGGCGCAAGGGCCATGGATAGCATCGAGTGGCTTCAGAGCATTCTGGAAGGTGAGGGTGCACAGCCAGAGATTGTGGTTCACATCAGTACCAATGACATAGGTAGAAAAAGGGATGAGATCCTGCAGGCTGAGTTCAGAGAGTTGGGAAAGAGATTAACAAGCAAGACCTCAAAGGTCATGATACTCGGATTGCTTCTAAGGCCATGTGCTAGTGAGCTTGGAAATAGGAGAATACACCAAACGAATGCGTGGCTGGAGAGATGGTGCAGGAGGGAGGGCTTCAGGTTTCTGGGGCATTGGGACCAGTTCTGGGGAAGGTGGGATCTGTACAAACTGGGCGGTCTACACCTGGATAGGACAGAGATGAATGTCCTTGCTGGGAGATTTGCTTTTGTTGGGGAGGGTTTAAACTAAATCGGCAGGGGGATGGGACCCTGAGGGCAGATTCAGATAGGACAAATTCGGAGTAAGGAGCAGGAGACAGAAAATTAGCGGGTGACTCTGAAAGACAGAAGAAGCAAGGATTAAAAGGTTTACAGCACAGGAATTTGGCAATGTTAAAAGGTATTTATTTAAATGCAAAGAGTATTGCAAAGAAAGCCGATGAGCTGAGGGCACAGTTAGACACTTTTTAAAATTAATTTTACGGGATGTGGGTGTTTTCTTGCCCGTCCCTAATTGCCCTTGAGAAAGTGGTGGTGACCTGCTGCATTCCCTATGGTGTAGGTTCACCCACAGTGCTGCTAAGCAGGGAGTTCCAGGATTTTGACCCAAAAACAGTGAAGGAATGGCGATATCCTTCCAAATCAGGATGGTGAGTGGCTTGGAGGGGAACATCCAGGTGGTGATATTCCCATGTATCTGCTGCTCTTGTCCTTCTAGATGGTAGCGATCATGGGTTTGCTGCCGAAGGAGCCTTGGTGAGTTTCTGCAGTGCATCTTACAGATGGTACACACTGCTGCCACTGTTTGTCAGTGGTGGAGGGAGTGAATGTTTGTGAAAGGGGTGCCAGTCAAGTGGGCTGCTTTGTCCTGGATGGTGTCAAGCTTCTTGAGTGTTATTGGAGCAGCACTCATCCAGGCAAGTGCAGAGTATCCCATCACACTCCTGACTTGTGCCTTGTAGATGGTGGACTGGCCTTGGGGAGTAAAGAGGTGAGTTATTCGCCGCAGGATTCCTAGCCTCTGACCTGCTCTTGTAGCCACAGTACTTATATGGCTATTCCAGTTCAGTTTTTGGTCAATGGTCACCCCCAGGATGTTGGTAGTGGGGGATTCAATGATGGTAATGTCATTGAACATCAAGGACCGATGGTTAGATTCTCTCTTGTTGGAGATGGCCATTGCCTGACAATTGTGTGACACTTATTTGCCACTTGTCAGCCCAAGCCTGGATATTGTCCAGGTCTTGCTGCATTTGGACATGGACTGCTTCAGTATCTGAGGAGTCGCGAATGATCCTGAACATTGTGTAGTCATGAGAGTCCCCACTTCTGACCTTATGATGGAAGGAAGGTCACTGATGAAACAGCTGAAGATGGTTGGGCTAAGGACACTACCCTGAGGAACTCCTGCAGTGATGTCCTGGAGCTGAGATGACTGACTTCCAACAACTTCAACCATCTTCCTTTGTGCTAGGTATGACTCCACCCAGTGAAGAGTTTTCCCCCTGATTCCCTTTGACACCAGTTTTGCTAGGGCTCCTTGATGCCACAGTTGATCAAATGCTGCCTTGATGTGAAGGACGGTCACTCTCACCTCACCTCAGGAGTTCAGCTCTTTTGTCCATGTTTGAACCAAGGCTGTAATGAGGTTAGAAGCCGAGTGGCCCAGGCGGAACCCAAAATGAGCCGTCAGTGAGCAGGTTATTGCTAATCAAGTGCTGCTTGATAGCACTGTTGATGACCCTTTCCATAACTTTACTGATGATCGAGAATAGACTGATGGGATGGTAATTGGCTGCGTTGGACTTGCCCTGCTTTTTGTGTAGCGGACATACCTGGGAAATTTTCTACATTGCTGAGTAGATGCCAGCGTTGTAGTTGTACTGGAACAGCTTGGCTAGGGGTGTGGCAAGTTCAGGAGCACAAGTCTTCAGTATTGTTGCTGGAATATTGACGGGGCCCATAGACTTTGCAGCATCCAGTGCCCTCGGCACTTGATATCACGTGGAGTGAATCGAATTGGCTGAAGACTGGCATCTGTGATGCAGGGGACCTCTGGAGGAGGCCGAGATGGATCATGCTTGGCACTTCTGGTTGACGATTGTTGCGAATTCTTCAGCCTTATTCTTTGGTGGGCTCCTCCATCATTGAGGATGGGGATATTTGTCGAGCCTCTTCTTCTAGTGAGTTGTTTAATTGTCCACCACCATTCACGACTGGATGTAGCAGGACTGCAGAGCTTCGATCCAGTCTGTAGGTTGTGGAATCGCTTAGCCCTGTCTATCACTTGCAAGTCAAACAGCATAAGCAGCAAGTAGTCTGGTGTTGTAGTTTGAGTTGGCACCTCATTTTTAGGTATGCCTGGTGCTGCTCTTGGCATGCCCTCCTGCATTCTTTATTGAACCAGGGTTGATCCCCTGGCTTGGTGGTGATGGTGGAGTGGGGCATGAGGTTTCAGATTGTGTTTGAGTACAGTTCTGTTGCTGCTGATGGCCCCCAGCACTGCATGGATGCCTGGTCTTGAGCTGCTAGATCTGTTTGAACTCTATCCCATTTAGCATGGTGGTAGTGCCGCACAACACGATGGAGGGTATCCTCAAGTGAAGAAAGGACTTTGTCTCCACAAGGACTGTGCTGTGGTCACTCCTATCGATACGGTCATGGACAGATGCATCTGTGGCAGGGTGAGGATAAGGTCAAGTACATTTTTCCCTCTTGTTAGTTCCCTCACCACCTGGCGCAGACCCAGTCTAGCAGCCATGTCCTTTAGGAGTCGGCCAGCTCGGTCTGTGGTAGTGTCACCGAGCCAGCCTTGGTGATGGACATTGATGTCCCCCACCCAGAATACACTCTATTCCCTTTCCCACCCTCCGTGCTCCTTCCAAGTGGTGTTCAACATAGAGGAGAACTGATTCATCAGCTGAGGAACGGAGGTTATGTGCAAATCAGCAGGAGGCTTCCTTACCCATGGCAGCATGACATCATTGCTATGACGGAAACTTAGCTTAAAGAGGGGCAAAAATGGCAGCTCAACATCCATAAATATAGGGTTTTCACACAGGAAAGGGTGGGGGTGTAGCATTATTGGTTCCAGAATCAATTTTTGCTGTGAGGAGGGATGATATACTAAATGATTCATCAAATGAGGTCATATGGGTTGAGCTCAGGAATAAAAAGGGGGCAACCACACTACTACGAGTGTACTATAGACCCTCAAATAGTGAGAGGGAGAAAGAAGAGCAAATATGTAGGCAAATTTCTAGATTCAGTATTAGGAAATGAAACTGGGCAAGTGGATGAAGTAGCAGTGGGTGACCATTTTGGAGATAGTGACCATAATACAGTTAGATTTAGCATCATTATGGAAAAGGATAAAGATAGAATAGGAGTTAAAGTTCTATATTGGAGAAAGACAAATTTTACGAAGCTGAGAGGTGACCTGGTGCAACTGGACTGGTTACAACCACTTGAAGGGAAATCAGTGGCAGACCAGTGGGAGGCATTCAAAAGCGAGATTCTACAGGCACAGTGTATACTTGTCCCCTCAAATAAAAAAGGTGGTACTGTCAAACCCTGGTTCTCTACACAAGGTAAGATAAAGCAGAAAAAGAAAGCTTATGACAGTCACAAAAAACTTAATAGAAAGTACAGGGGTAAAGTAAGAAAGGTAATTAGGAAAGCAAAGAGAGGATATGAAAAAAATATGGGCAGGTAAAATCAAAGAAAACCCAGATGTTTTACCAGTACATTAAGAGCAAGGGGATAACTAAGGAAAGGGTAGGGCCGATTAGAGATGTACATGGTAACTTGTGCTCTGATGCTGAAGACATGGACAAGGGTTCTTAATGAGTACTTTGTCTCTCTCTTCACTCAGGAGAGGGATGAAAAAGATATTCTAGTTAAAGAGGAGGAGTGTGAAATATTAAATACAATAAGAATAGTGAAAGAGGATGACTGGAGGGACTGACACCTTGAAGGTGGATAAGTTACCAGATGGATTATATGCCAGGCTGTTAAAGGAAGCCAGGGAGGAAATAGCAGATGGTCTGAGGATCATTTTCCAATCCTCACTAGATACAGGTGAAGTACCAGAGGATTGGAGGTCTGTGAACGTTGTGCTATTATTTAAAAAGATACAAATAATTATAGGCTGGTCAGCCTGTTTCTGTTTAGTGTTTGCAGATATGCTCATTCCCAGTTCCTCTTGTCCTTCCACTCACTCTCCTGACATGTTTGTTGTATTTTTTCAGTGGATCTCCTTGGCCTTTATTGCAAGGGGTATGGAGTGTAAAAGTAGGGAAGTCTTACTGCCAATTGTACAGTGTTGATGAGACTGCACTTAGAGTAAAGTGTACAGTTTTGGTCTCCCTACTTGAGGAAGAGTATACTTGTATTGGAGGCAGTTCAGAGAAGATTCCCCAGGTTGATTCCTGGGATGAAGGGTTTGTCTTATGATGAAAGGTTGAGCAGGTTGGGTCCATACTCATTGGAGAATAAAAGAATGAGAGATGATCTTATTGAAACATGTAAGATTCTGAGGGGATAGAAACATAAAATGCTGGAAAAACTCAGCAGATCTGGCAGCACCTGTGGAGAGAGAAACAGAGTTAACGTTTCGAGTCCATATGGCTATTCAGAGCTAAAGAGAAGTAGAAATGTAGTGGATTTTATATTGTTTAAAAGGAGGTGGAGCAGGTGAAGCAAGATAGAAGGTCAGGGATAGGTGGGAGCTAAGGAGAGATTGACAAAATGTCATGGACACAGGACAATGGAAGTGTTAATGGTAGTGTTAATGGTAGTGTTAAAGACTAAAGAAAGTGCTGATAGTGGCAGAACATGTTAATAGAAGAACAAGGGTGAGTGCTGTGAAAGCACAACATAGAAGCAAGTGACAGATGGCCCTGTGGGTGTGGGGTTGGGAGAAAAAGAATTTAAAAAAAAAGAATGAATAAAAATAACTAAATAAAAAAAAAGAAAATAAATAAGAATAGAAGTAAAAATTGAAATGTAAAAAATTTGGATTAAAGAAGGAGTAGAGATGGAGGAGAGAGTCCATGCTCTGAAGTTGTTGAACTCAGTGTTAAGTCTGGAAGGCTGTAAGGTGCCTGAACGGAAGATGAGGTGCTGTTTCTCCTGTTTGCGTTGGGCTTCACTGGAACATTGCAGCAGGCCAAGGGCAGACATGTGGGCCTGGGTCATGCTTGCGGACTGCTTTCAAGATTCTGAGGGTGCTCGACAGGTTAGATGCTAAGAGGATGTTTCCCCTCTTGGGGGGAAATCTAGAACCATGGGGCACAATTTCAGAATAAGGGGTCTCCCATTTAAGATGGAGATGAAGAGGAATTTCCTCTCTGAGGGTTGTTAATCTTTAGAATTCTCTATCCCAGAGAGCAATGGAGGCTGGGTCATTGAATAAATTCAAGGCCGAGTTAGATTTTTGATGTACAAGAGTGTTGAGAGTTATGTGGTGTTGGCAGGAAAGGGGAGATAAGGCCACAATCAGATTAACCATGATTTTATTGAATGGTGGAGCAATCTCAAGGGACCAAGTGGCCTAATCCTGCTTCTACTTCTTGTGTTCTAACCCTTCTCATTCCAGTTGCAAGTTTCTGCATGTTTCCGCTGGCTCAGCTAATCTCCCATCAATTTAGCATCATATGTAATTTTGACTGGCTTGCACTGGGTTCCTTTGAGAAGCTCATTTTTAGAAAAAAAATCACCTGTATGTGAATTGTTAATCCATTCAAGGGTTTAATCTTAGCAGAGTTCATTTGGCATACCTGACCCTTAATTGTTGTCATAGCTATTGAACAGGCACCTGTTATCAAATTGATTGTTTTTGTTGCTATGTTACAGCAATCATAATGATTAGTATGTCCCCTGACTCTGTTGGATGTTTAATCCAACAAGACTGGCTCTATAGTATATCAAGTGATTCATCCTAGCAGAGTTACCTAGTAGCTGAAGGATTTTACCCAGAGGTTCTCTCTGAACGGATATCTTGAGTTTAATGTTATTGCTGCTGTGCAGACAGTGATCTCAGAGCAATTTATTGTGCCATTGTTACTGTGTTACCATGATCCGAATGATAATGGTGACATTTTCATGCACTCTCATAGTACCAGTAAACGAATTCAGTTGTTTGTAAAATGTTTGATTCCAACTGATGTGTTTAGTATATATCGGGGGTTTAATAAGTTCTGTGTTTGCTGATGCTGCAACTGCAGAGGGTGCACTCCCCGTGCACACAGTTACAGTGCTTGTGAGATCACTGATATGTCCCAGGCAGCTATATCCAACAAAGGTGGTGCAGAGCTGACAAAGACAGAAGAGAACATGCAACACTGTTCTCACTCCCTCCAGCTCCTGGTCCCGTCCCCCCCCAACCACCCCCACCCACTGGCTGGCTGTCCCCAGAAGGATGGAGGGAACAGGTTTTGGGGTGAGTGGAGTGGAGTCGGTAGCGGGCTTCCCAGAGAGCAGGCAGTGGGGAGGGACAGGGATAGGGAGCACAGCAATGATGTCAGCGATGGGAGAAATCACGTATAAGCCAACAAATGGAGTGGTTGCTGTGTTCCTGTTCCCGTTTTGCAGGAATGACAGTGTTAATACAGATGCCAAGGCCTTAGAGAGGTGCAGAGGAGATTTATTAGAATGGCACCTCATTGAAGGACTTTATGATTAGAGACTGAAGAAGCAGGGATTGTTCCCTCCTCTTCAGAGCAGAGAAAGTTAAGGGGAGATTTAATTGAGGTATGCAAAAATCATGAAAGCATTTGATAGAATAGATAGGAAGAAATAACTTCTATTGACAGGAGGGTCAGCAAGTAGAGGACACAGATTTAAGATGATGTGCAAAAGAACCAGAATGGAGATGAAATCTTGTTAAGACACATGGAAACAATGAGTGGGATCAGCATCCTAGAATCCTGCTGTTTTAGGGAATCAGTCTAATATATGGGATCCTGCTGTTTTAGGAAGCCAGTCCAATTTAGAGGGTCTTTTTTATATTTGTTCATGGGATGTGGGTGTCACTGGCTAGGCCAGCATTTACTGCCCATCCCTAATTGCCCTTGAGAAGGTGGTGGTGAGCTGCTTCCTTGAACCACTTGGCCACAGTGCTGTTAGGAAGTTCCAGAGTTTTGACCCAGGAACGGTGATATAGTTCCAAGTCAGGATGGTGAGTGGCTTGGAGGTGAACTTCCAGGTGGTGGTGTTCCGATGTGTCTACTGCCCTTGTCCTGGATAGTAGCGGTCATGGGTTTGGAAGGTGCTGTCGAAGGAGCCTTGGTGAATTCCTGCAGTGCATCTTGTAGATGGTACACACTGCTGCTACTGTGCGTCGATGATGGAGGGAGTGAATGTTTGTGTTTGGGGTGCCAATCAAGTGGGCTGCTTTGTCCAGGATGGTGTCAAGCTCCTTAAGTTTGTTGGAGCTGCACTCATCCAGGCAAGTGGAGAGTACGACATCACATTAATGACTTGTGCCTTGTAGACAGTGGACAGGCTTTGGGGAGTCAAGAGGTGAGTTACACGTCACAGGATTCCTGACCTGCTCTTGTAGCCACAGTATTTATCTGGCTAGTCTAGTTCATTTTCTGGTTAATGGTAACCCCCAGGATATTGATTGTTGGGGTTTCAGCAATTGGTAATACTATTGAATGTCAAAGGGCGACGGTTAGATTCTCCCTTGTTGGAGATGGTTATTGTGTGGCACAAATGTTACTTGCCACTTGTCATCCCAAGCCTGGACGTTATCCAGATCTTGCTGCATTTGGACATGGACTGCTTCGTTATCTGAGGAGTTGTGAATGGTGCTGAACGTTGTGCAATCATCAGTGAACATCCCCACTTCTGACCTTCTGATGGAAGGAAGATCATTGATGAATCAGCTGAAAATGGTTGGACCTAAGGCACTAGAGGAACTCCTGCATTTATGTTCTGGACCTGAGATGATTGACCTCAAACAACTACTACCATCTTCCTTTGTGCTAGCTATGATTCTACCCAATGGAGAGTTTTCCTCCTGATTCCCATTGATTCCAGTTTTGCTAGGGCCCCTTGATGCCACAGTTGGTCAAATGTTGCCTTGATGTGAAGGGCAGTCACCCTCGCCTTACCTCGGGAGTTCAGCTCATTTGTCCATGTTTGAACCAAGGCTGTAATGAGGTCAGCAGCTGAATGGCCCTGGCGGAACCCAAACTGGGCGTCAGTGAGCAGGTTATTGCTAAGCAAGTGCCGTTTGATGGCACTGTTGATGACCCCTTCCATAACTTTACTGATGATCGAGAGTAGACTGGTGGAGCAGCAATTGGCTGGGTTGGATATGTCTTGCTATTTGTGCACAGGACATACCTGAGCAATTTTCCACATTGCCGAGTAGACACCAGTGTTATAACTGTACTGGAACAGCTTGGCTAGGGGCACAGCAAGTTCTGGAGCTCAAGTCTTCAGTACCATTGCCAGAATATTGTCAGAGCCCAAAGCCTTTGCAGTATCCAGTGCCCTCAGCTGTTTCTTGATATCACGTGGAGTGAATTGAGTTGGCAGAAGACTGGCATCTGTGAAGCTGGAATGCTGGGTACCTCCGGAGGACGTTGAGATGGATCATCCACTTGGCACTTCGGGCTGAAGGTTGTTGCAAATTCTTCAGCCTTATCCTTTGCACTGATGTTCTTTGCTACCCCATCATTGAGGATGGGGATATTTGTGGAGCCCCCTCTTCCAGTGAGTTGTTTAATTGTCCACCATCATTCACGACTAGATGTGACTGAACTGCAGAGCTTAGATTTGACCCGTTGGTTGTGGAATCGCTTAGCTCTGTATATCACTTGCTGCTTATGCTGTTTGGCACACAAGTAGTCCTGTGGCGTCGGCGCAGCAAGTTGACACCTCATTTTTAGGTATGCCTGACTTTGCTCCTGGCATGCCCTTCTGTACTCTTCATTGAACCAGGCTTGATTCCTTGCTTTCGTGGTAATGGTAGAGCCAGGGATATGCAGGGCCATGAGGTTACAGATTGTGGTTGAGTACAATTCTGCTGCTGATAGCCCACAGCGCCTCATGGTTGCCCAGTCTTGAGTTGCTAGATCTGTTCAAAATCTATCCCATTTACCATAGCGATAGTGCGACACAACACGATGGAGGGTATCCACAATGTGAAGGCCTGTGTAGTGGTCACTCCTACCGATTCTATCATGGACAGATGCATCTGCAGCAAGCAGGTTGGTTAGGATGAGGCCAAGTATGTTTTTCCCTCTTGTTGCGTTCTTCACCACCTGCCATAGACCCAGTTCTAAAGGACTTGGCAAGTTCTGTCTGTAGTGGTGCCACCGAGCCACTCTTGGTGATGGACATTGAAGTCCCCCACCTAGAGTACATTCTGTGTCTTTGCCACTGTTAGTGCTTCCTCCAAGTGGTGTTCGACATGGAGGAGTACTGATTCATCAGCTGAGGGGGGACGGTACACGGTAATCAGCAGGACGTTTCCTTGCCCATGTTTGACCTAATGCCATGAGACTTCATGGGGTTTTGAGTCAATGTTGAGGACTCCCAGGGCAATTCCCTCCCAAATGTATGCCACTGTGCTGCCACCTCTGCTGGGTCTGTCCTGCTGGCCGGACAGGACATACACAAGCGTGTGGATGTTGGTGTCTGGGACATTATCTGTAAAGTATGATTCTGAGAGGATGACTATGTCAGGCTGCTCCTTGACTCGTCTGTGAGACAGCTCTCCCAATTTTGGCACTGGTCCCGAGGTGCAGGGCCGACAGGGCTCAGTTTGTCATTGTCGTTTCCGGTGTCTAAATAGATGCTGGGTGATCCATCCAGTTCCACTCCTTTTAGACTTTTTAGTGGTTTGATGCAACTGAGTGGCTTGCTAGGCCATTTCAGAGGGCATTTAAGAGTCAACCACGTTTATGTGGATCTGGAGTCAAAGGACGGCAGATTTCCTTCCCTAAAGGACAGATGAGCTTTTACGACAATTGACAATGATTTCATGGTCAGGTTTTAATCCCAGATATTTATTGGACTCAAATTTCAGCATCTGCCGTGGTGGGGTTCGGACCTGGATCCCAGTGCATTACCCTGGGTCTGGATTACTAGTCCAGCGACAATACAACCACGCCACTACTTCCCCCGTTGGATCCTGTTAAGGGTATCAGTCTAATTTATAGAATTCTGTAGTTTTAGGGATTCCTCTGGCAACTTTGCATCTTGTGAAATAGTGATTTGTACCTATGTGCTTAGCTCTATTAAACATGGACTTGTTTGACATAGGAACCCCACTCTGGCATGGCAGTCTGTGCTGCACTTGTGGCAGATGAAGACAGTGGGCTGGACGCAGGAAACTATAGACCATTAGTCTAACGTGTCATTGGGAAAATTATTAAGGACAGCAGTACATTTAGACAATCATAATCAAACAGAGTCAACATGGTTTATGAAAGGGAAATTGTTCAAGGACACCCAGATCCCTCCGTACTGCAGCATTCTATAGTCCCTCTTCATTTAAGCAATACTCTGCTTTTCTATTCTTCCTGCCAAAATGGACGACCTCATATTTTCAAACATTATACTCCACCTGCCAATTTTCTGCCCATTCACTTAACCATGTATATCCCTTTGCAGGCTCTGTATGCTCTTCACAACTAGCTTTCCTACCTATCTTTGTACCATCAGCAAATTTGACAAAATACAGTTGGTCCCTTCACCCAAGTCATTAATATAGATCGGAAATAGTGGTGGCCCCATCACTGATCCCTGTGGCACTCCACAAGTTACAGTTTGCCAACCTGAAAAATCACCCATTTATCCTAACTCTGTTTCCTGTTAGACAGTCCTCTATCCATGCTAATATATTACCTCCAATACCATGAGCTCTTATTTTGTGCAGTATCCTTTTATGTGGCACCTTATCGAATGCCTTAGGAAATCTAAATGCACTGCATCTACTGGTTCACCTTAATCCGCCCAGTTTGTTACATCCTCAAAGAAATCTTTTTTTCCCTTTACTTTGCTTTTGGATAGCTATATCCAGCCATTTGCAACTCATTTGGACACATGTTTTGTTTCTTTAATTCATCCATTACCACTCTCTTTGGCTTTTGTACTGTGAAACCTTTTGTCATTTAAGATGCTGCTTCTGCTTTTCAGCAAGCAGGATATCCTGTCTTGTAGTTTCACTAGTTTGGCACCTTATTTTTAGGTATACCTGGTGATGCTCCTTGTCTGTTCTAGACTTCTTATTGGACCAGGGTAGGACCCTGCCTTGGTAGTAACATTAGAGGAGGAATATGCTGGTCATGAAGTTGCAGATTGTGGTTGAATATAATTCTGCTGCAGTTAATATAAGTCTGTGGGTTTTCAATCTATTGGCACTTTCCAGAATCTAGGGAATTTTAGAAGATTGTAACCACCTTACTGCAGCCACTAGGATGCAGGCGGGAGCTTGTCAGCCTTTAAGTCCCATTTAAATGCTAGGCAGTTTTTCTCTGGTAATCATTGTTTTAAGTTCCTCCCTCCCTTTTGCCCTCTGATTTTCTACTGTTATTTAGGTGCTTTTAGTATCTTCTAATGGTGAAGACAAATACCAAACATTTGTTCAAAGTCTCTGCCATTTTCTTGTTTCCAGTTATAACTTCCCCAGTATTAACCTCTCTAGAGGACCGACGTTTACCTTGAGGGCTCTCTTATGTATTTATAAAAGCTTTTGGTGTCAGTTTTAATATTTCTTGTTAGTTTACTCTAATTTATAGAATGCTGCAGTTTTAGAAAATTGGTCTAATTTATGAGATCTTGTGGGGTTTTAAGGAATTAATCTAATTTATGGGATCCTATCATTTTATGAAATCAGTCATAATTTATAGAATCCCGCAGTTTGAGGGAATTAGTCTAATTTATGCGATCTTGCTGTTTTAAGGACTCTGTTTAATTTATGTGCTTTAGCAAATGTGGAATATACTTGGAAGGGCTGCTTCCTTCATTGCAAAAAGATTACACTGGGACTCCGCTATAATGCAGCCCACAGGGACCATATTTTGAGATCGTGTTATATGAGGCAGATTTGGAGAGGATGTTTCTTCTTGTGGGAGAATCCAGAACTTGGGATCACTGCTTAAAAATAAGGGGTCACCCATTTAAAACGGAGATGAGGTGAAATTTTTCCTCTGAGGGTCGTGAGTTTTTGAGGACATAAAGAGGCTACAAAAAGATATGGATAGGTTAAGTGAGTGGGCAAAGATCTGGCAAATGGACCATAATGTGGGGAAATGTAAAACTGTCCATTTTGGCAGGAAGAATAAAAGGCATATTATCTAAATGGTGAGAGATTGCAGAGGAATCTGGGTAGTTTAGTGCATGAATCGCAAAAGGCTAGCATGCAGATACAGCAAGTAATTAGAAAGCTAATAGAATGTTATCATTTTTGTGAGGGGAATTGAACACAAAAGTAAGGAGGTTATGCTTCAGTTATACGGAGCACTAGTGAGATCACATCTGGACTACAGTGTACAGTATTGGCTACCTTATTTATGGAAGGATGTAAATGCGTTGGAAGCAGTTCAGAGAAGGTTTACCAGATTAATACCTGGGTTGTCTTTTGAGGAAAGGTTGGACAGACTAGGCTTGTATCTGCTGGAGTTTAGAAGAGTAAGAGGTGACTTGATTGAAACATATAAGATCCTGAGGGGGCTTGACAGGGTGGATGTGGAGAGGGTGTATCCTCTTGTGGGAGTATTTAGATCCATGGGTCACTGTTTAAACATAAGGGGTCACCCATTTAAAACGGAGATGAGGCGAAATTTTTTTTGAGTGTCTGAACCTTTGGAACCCTCTTCCTGAAAAGGTGGTGGAAGCAGAGTCTTTGAATATTTTTAAGGCAGAGGTGGATAGATTCTTGGTATCAAGGGAGGTGATAGGTTATCAGTGGTAGGCAGGATTCAGATTTCAGGTTACTATCAGATCAGCCATGATCTTATTAAATGGCGGAGCAGGCTTGAGGGGCCGAATAGCCTACTCCTGCTCCTTGTTCGTATATTCGTTGGTGAAGCCACAATACTGGCTGGGTATATATGGCATTTCGGGCTTTCTTTCCTGCTTGGCCGCCTTCATCCATCTTGATCGACACCCTTCCCAACTTCATCTTTAAGTTGCTCATGAAGGATTGATTCAGCTGTCCTCATTCTTTTTGAAATGGATGCTTAACCTTCCTTGATCTAGTCAATGATTTTCAGTTTCCTGCCTCTGATATAACGTATTCTCTTTCATGACCCAGTACATGTTTTTGTATTGATCGTTGTATGGGCACCTGTGCAAGCACAGATGGCCCAATGAAGAGTCATACGGACTTGAAACGTTAACTGTGTTCCTCTCCGCAGATGCTGTCAGACCTGCTGAGCTTTTCCAGGTATTTTTATTTTTGTTTTTGTTTTGGATTTCCAGCATCTGCAGTTTTTTGCTTTTATCTTAAATTTGACCTGCATTTACACAGCGAAAACCGGTGTTCAATTACAATGGGAAATTAAATAGTCACATGGCTGCCACCTCATTGACTGGTTCTAAATCTAATGACATTTTTTAATCAAAAAAGTATTATTAAAATAACAATGAAAGTATATGGAAAAGTTATAACTGGAAACAAGAAAATGGCAGAGACTTTTGAGCTAATAAAGAATAGTTTTGTGAATATAAATATATTTAAATTAATATTTCCATACAAAAGTATGATCTGAAATTAAAAAGTTTGAAATAGAGTTTAATTTTATTTAATTGCTTAAAGTTTAATTTTATTTAATTGCTTGTTGGGTAATACTGAAAAGTATTATCTGGTAGAAGTGAAGCATTTATATTTCAACAATATTTGACACATCGCAAAAAAGACTGGAAATACAGTCTGAAGGGATAAATGTAAATGAAGATTTTAGGATCCAAGACAGACCAGCGTTATACAGAGTTCAATGCTATAGTGGACCACGTTATACCGGGGCCTAAGTGTACTTGTACAACCTTTGAAATGTTGTGATCAGATCACCTGGGCTCTGAAATGATTGTTAAATGAAGTAATCCAGGACCATGTGTGGAAAATATCTGATGGACCCTGGCATCCGTTCTCCAGCAGTGATTAGTGAATAGCTGGAGCAGAAAGCCTGCTTCATTTTTACCTTTTTCTAACCAGGACACTGTGGTGTGGCCAGTGCGGTAACAGCCCAACTGCACTATCGGCCCTTTGTTAGTGCAGCGCTCTCCGGAGATCAGAATTGTTAATGTTTTTGAAGCAGTGATATAAGTACAGCACTATATTTCTGTTATTTATATGAATGAAATATTATTATTGGGTGAAAGCAAAATGCTGCGGAAGCTGGAAATCTAAAATAAAAGTGCTGGAGACAGCCAGTCAGACAGCCAGTCAGACAGCATTTGTGGACAGAAAATCAGTTAATGCTTCAGGTTGATGACTTTGCAACAGAACCGGAAGATGTTAGTTGGCCAGGGATAAGTGAAGTTTGGGGCACTTTCTTTCTCTAGGATTTAATTGCGCTTAGTGGTATGGTGTGTTCAATTTTTATTCTCAAGCAGTACAATTTTTTTGTTCCAGTATTGAGTTGTGTGAAGATTAGGTCCAAGTGTGTTGGTGGTTACAAGTTATTCTCTGATTGTGGTGAGAGAAATTTGATTTATTGGATTGTGTATTTTTTTACTTTCAATATTGGTATCAGTATATTAACAAATCCTCGTGGCAACACTTGGAAGCAGCCTGCCTTGGTGAATAATCAATTGTGGATTAACCTTTGTATAGCCTTTGTTGTAATAGATGAGAAATGGAAAATATTGTGTTTATTAACTGTTAGCATTGCTGACAAACCTGGAAGCTTGCACTCTGTTTTGCCTGTCAGTTTCCCCCATCTGAAAGAAAGACCTGCATATGCATTGCACCTTATCACACCTAACATTGCAATACCCTTCACACACACTACTTTTACGTTGTTTTGTAGGTATTTACGGTAACCAAGTCGCACACAACAAGCTCACAAAAGAAACAATGAGAAGTATGAGTAATTAATCTATTTCAGTGGCTTATTGACCAATGCACCAGGGAGAATTTCATATTCTTCAAAATGTGTCATGGCATTTTTTTTTAAGTAGAGTAAATACATATATTTTGTAAAGACACTGTGTAGTTTTTTTTCTGCAAGGTGCATATGGAAGAATGTATTGTCTTGGCATCTTGTAACATTCACCTGAACAAGCAGCTGGGTTTTGGTTTTCAAGTTTAATCTGAGGAAAGTGCATCAGATATTGACAGTACAACATTCCCTCTTTAACTGAGTTAAACTGATACTCAGTAAAAGGCACTGACTGGTGTCAGGGTTTTGTTCCATTGACACATTTAGTGACCTTTCTGTATATGTCTAGCAGCTTGTGTTTTGCAGACTAAGTGGACTCCAGAGTGTTCAAGCCATAACCTGATGTCTATAACCATGCATTGAGTTGAGATCACTGGATAGCAATCAGTAATAGGAGTGCTGGCTGATATTTTTTTTCCTTCTCCCCACACTCCTTGATTTTATAGGATGTACTGTATGGAAAATTTAATGTGGAAGGAATATGGTAGGTCCATCTGGTGTTATTTTTCCTACTGGCCCACTGGGTAGTTAAGTTATAAGCAAAGTTAAATGCAAATCCCAAATGATGTCAGCTCAGCATGTAAGATTAAGAATTCACAATCTCCATATATAATTAAGTGAATAATCATTAGGTGAAGAATTTCAGATGCCAGTGTTCCTCCTTTCGTTTGAACAATATAAAAGAAAATGGATTGGTGTTTAAATCTTCTTTTATCATTAGCTTGTTTTGAATGATGCTGCTAATTCAATTCATATGAATTGGTCTATTTCCCATGTTGTTGCACACAGCGTGTTGAAAAATTTCAGCTAGATATTCACAAGGAATGTGTTGATGACACATCCTAAAACAGTGGACTGTAGAAACTGTGACTTTAATAACATGGGATAAAATAATAATGCATTCATACAAATTGTGCCGTTAGTTCCCCATTGGCCGAGGCATTGCCATCAGAGTCGACTTGCCAATGAATCAGCAACCCTTTTCTCCTGTAGCATAAATTGTTGTGATCGTTTGAGATTTGGCATTCTTGCATTTATCCTGATGAGTGCAGGACAAAAAGCTTCTGCAACATTCAAGTTCTGTACCACCGAGCAATTGCTGGTTTGTAATAACCGCAATATAATTACAGCAGGAAAGTTGAAGGCTCCAGGAACCACATGTAAATTATTAAAAATGAAAGAATACAGATGAATATTAGTGTAGCTTAGTGAATTAATTCACATGAGTGAATTAACAAATGAATGGAAAACCAGCACCATTGAATCAACACATTCTTAGAATAACAAACTAATAAATTAATGCAGTAGTGAGCATCAGTGAATTAAATGGAGAAGTGGGAAGAAGTGAATTGACGTATGCAGAGACACTAACCTAGCAACAGTTCAGTAAATGAACGACTGAATAAAGAATGCTGCCAACTGGTAAACATAATTATTCTAAAGAAAAGCTAAAAAGCCCTGTTGCCAACAAGACGCTTAAGTGGTTAATATGTACTTGTGTCATATTTCTTTGTCTGATTACATTTCCAAGAATACTGGGATATTTCTCTATATTAAAACCTCTATATAAAACATATTATTGTTGCATAATGATATTAAATACTTCAAATAAATACTTCGGGTGCTTAAATTTAGAAGAGGCAGTCCCATCACAAAGCATCGTTCCCAGATTAAAAGAGAAATGCATGGGTCTGGGTAAGAATCTTAGTGGGGATTATTAGAGATAGGGCTCATGAGTGTTGGTGTAACAATGGAACTAATGGAGTTATGAGGACTGAGGTGCTAGGCTTGAAACCAGTGCCATCCTGGAAAGAAAACAAGGTCATGAAACCAAGTAAGAAAGCTGAGACTTGGGTAGGCCTTAGGCTAGAATTGTGTTGATGGGCAGCATAAAGTAGGGGGAGGTTCAAAAATACACAAGGGAGTCTTTGACTAAACATTTAATCATTTAATATGTGGCTTGGTGTTAAATACTACTGTGAAGTACCATGGCATGCTTACTATGATAAAAGTATTATATAAATGCAAGCTTCCTACCTGAGTACCCACTCCACTGCCCTTGTGTTTCTGTATTTTTTCTATATTAAAAGCTAGTTCTGTTTTTATTCCTTTCTTCCTTAGATATACATCAACCCGCCCCTTGAATGCATCAATGCTTTTTGCTTCAAATATTCCTTGTGGTTGTTCCACACTCATACTACTTAGTGCAAAAGAATTCCTCCCAAACTCTTAATTTGATCTGTTAGTGGGAGCTTATATTCATGCTTCTCTCTCCTCCCAATTCTGGACTCACTAAGTTTCCCTACATTCACTCCTTCTAATGGGAGTTCCTATTCAGTTTCTTGTTACGCTGAGATCCCTGGACCACATAATCAACGGTACCAAATCATATCACCTCTGGCCCCCCCCCTGTATACTAAACTCATAGTAGGAAAAGACCTGTTGGTCCATCAAGTCTCCCCCACACCATGACAGCTGGACCATCATCTCCCTACCCTGCAACAACACCACCCCCCCCACCCCCCACACCACGCACCCATTCTCCTGCAATCATTAATCTTCTGGGAGAGGCAATAAAACCCCAGAGCCAATAAGGCGGAAAAACACTAAAATTTCTCTCTAAACCAGTCCAGGAAATCACATGCACTAAGTCTGAAAAGAAGGAAAGTCTTGTATTTATATAGTGCCTTTTGTAATGTCAGGACGTCCTAAAGTGCTTTAAAACCACAATTACTTTTCAAACGTAGTCACTGCTGGAATGTAGAAAATATGGCAGCCAATTTGTGCACGATAAGCCCTGACAAATAGCAACATGGTATTGGCCAGATAATCTATATTTGCTAACGTTTCGAGTCCGTATGACCCTTTTGCAGAGCTCTGAAGAAGGGTCATAGGGCCTCGAAATGTTAACTCTGTTTCTCTCTCCACAGATGCTGTCAGACCTGCTGAGTTTTTCTAGCATTTTCTGTTTTTTGTTTCAGATTTCCAGCATCCGCAGTATTTTGCTTTTAATCAATTTTTGTGTTAGATTCCCTGACCGGGGGAAACAATCTCTCAGCGTCCACTCTGTCAAGCCTTTTTAGAATTTTGTGGGTTTCAATGAGATTGCCTCTCATTCTTCCAACTCCAGAGAATATAAGCTCAATTTAGTCAGTCACTCATCAAGCCCCTCATCCCAAGGACCAATTTAGTGAACCTTTGCTGTACCGCCTCCAATGCAAGTATATCCTCCCTTAAATGTGGATACCAAACAGACACAGTATTCCAGATCTGGTCTCACCAAAACCTTGTACAACTGTAGCAGGACTTCCTTATTCTTGCACTCCAGTCCCCTTGCAATAAAGGCCACCATGCAATTTGCCTTCCTAATTACTTGCTGCACCTGTATGCTAACATTCTGCTTTCCAATTATTTTATAGGCCTTTTTCAGGTTGCCCTTGAGTCATTGTTCCTCTAAAGTAAATCAACCAAGCTGATTTCTGTAGCGGAAGCTTGTAGCTCTCTGAATTTTTCCCAAAGGCACTACAGATTGCATATGTTGATGTAGTCACATGATTTTAAACCCAGAAATACCCCAATAGTCCTGTGATACTTTGCAATGTTACAACACTTCACTCAATCATTTGAAATCAATGAGTGATCCTGGTACTGCATTGAAAGTTACAAAGCCTAAAATTGTATTGTCTAACTTTTGAGCCACACAATGGGAAATCAGCTAGTGTCATTCACATTGTAACAGCCATGTTTAAATGTTCCTGTATAAAAGCCAGCAGATGCTTTTGTGTGAATGGTGGTGGAATGGCATGCTAAAATGTTATGGTTCCAACAGGTCCCTATACACCTTCCTATTGATCTTAAGACGTGGAGACATAATTCCCTGCTTCGCCTTCTTCCTAACTGTTCATTCATGACTCTTGTTTAGTGCAGCATCAAGTGTATCAAAGTTTGTTTGATTCAGAGGGTGTGTAAAGAGTTAATGTACTACAAGCTCATAAAACTTGTTCAGTTTGAGTACTGAGGATATGTAAGAAAGTAACTCATGGTCAGATTGATAACACCTCCACAGAACCCTCACCCTGAAACCCAACTTCCAGCGGTGTATGGTGAATTTCTCATCTGTAATATGTTAATGTTACTTGAATAAACTGTCTGTACTAAGTATGTGCCTTCACAGTTCAGTTACCCTGACTATGCATATCATTCTATGGATTGCTTACTCATTTGTGCAAGCACTCAAGAGTACAGAAACACTCCTTCATACTATCCTCAATCGAACAATTTCTACTGCCCTATCTGAGGGGATGTTATGTAAAAATGCATTTAAGGCTCAGTAATTTTATTCTTCTTCACTTTCTAGATTGCTCTCTTTGTGTGAGGAAATTCTTATCATACAAAACCCAGTGTCCGATCTGTTGTGTGGTAAGTAAAACTTTCGCAGGCCTGAGAGAAAGGTAATGACCAATCTTGAGTATAGTATGAGAAAATAAAATGACATATGGGGATCTTTAATTATGAGTTGAACTTAACATTTTTCCATATTAGACACCAGGCCATCCCAGACCCTGAACTTGAAAATGCTGGGATTCTGGGCGGGCATTACAGAAACTGTTTATAACATAAATGGGATAAGCGTGACCACCAAGGGCAGGGTTTACTGTAAATCCTTTAGCGTTTACTGTAAATCCTTTAGCGGTTTAATGCACCTGTGATGGGATTCAGGATTCAAGTGTTGAGAATTCGGGCCCGATCCTGTTCTTCAAAGTAAAAGAAGCTTCTCCTTGTGCAGGATGACAAGATGCATGAAAATGCTGGCTACAGAGAGAAATGCTGCTAACTGTAAAAAGCATATTTTTAAATGTGTTTTTTTGATGGTCACCTGGATGAAGCCAAGGAAGAGGAAGTAGTAAGACACAATGTGAATGGGAGATATGGGACAAGACAGAGTAAGAGGGACAATGAGAGAAATAATAGGTAGACAAATGAGAATAGCAGTGTAAGGGACAGGCATAAACATGGAAGCAGGATATGCAGAAATGAGAGACATTGTAGGGGACAAAAGAGAAAAGTCAAAATCAGAGAGAGGGAGAGAGAAGAAATGAGAAATTTGAAAGTAAGAGCTTAGAACTCTGTGACTGGTTGGGTTTTGGCAGCGGGTTGTGTGACATTTGATCAACATGGTGCCTTGGGAATTTTGTGTTCTATATATTGTGTCTATAATGACTCATTAGTGCATTGTTTTATTGTTTTGTTTGCTGCCACAAAAACACTGTTTTCTCTTTGGTAATTAGTATTATCAGAAGGTAGGGTTGATGATCTCGACTGTGTGCCAGTATTTGCAGGGCACCCCCATGCAATAATTTCAGAAGCGCTGCATTATTATGCATTGTTGCAGGTGTTGCCCTTTGGAAGAGTCTTTAAACTGAGACTCCATCTGCCTATTCAGCTGAATGTTAAAGACCTGACAACACTATTTACTGGGTGTATGGGCCGACATTCTTCTCTGAACCAATAAAAACAGATGAACTGGCCATTTATCTTGCTGCTGTTCGTGAGATTTTCCTGTGCCTTTACGTTTGTTTGTGGTTTGAGAGACATGATGCAGTGCTGCATAATCTCAGTTCTTTCTTTCCTAAAATCTGAGAGAGCGGCTGAAATGCTATGCATGTTGTGCAGCTGCTCCTCCCAAACCAAGCATAATCTGCATCTGGGAGCCAGGCCTGTTCTACCATTTACTCAGGTAAACTAAAAAATAAAAGAAAGACCTTTGTTTATATGGTGTCTCCATTACCTTAGGACATCTTAAAGCATTGTACAGCCAATTAAGTACTTTTGAAGTGTAGTCACTGTTGTAGAAAATGTGGCAGCCGTTTTGCACATAGGAAGATCCCACAAAAAAGCAATTTGCTAATGATGACCAGACAACTCTCCTGTTCTTTGAAATAGTGCCATGGCATCTTTTATGTCCACATGAGAACGTGAAGGGGGCTTCGATTTAATGTCTCATCTGAATGATGACACCTTCAAGTGTCAGCCTGGATTTTTCTGCTCAAGTGCTTGAACCCACAACCTTTTGTCTGAGGCGAGAATACTACCAACTGAGGTGCAGTGGACACTGTGCAAACGTATGTACAGGACTATTGAGTGACCTGTTTAAGTAGAACATTCTTTTAACACTTCTACAGGAAATAAAATGTTCAGTATCTTGTTTGCTGCAACAAAAATTCAATGTGCAACCAGCCTAAAACCATACTGGCACAGGTGGTCAATGTATGGGAGTGTTGTGGTGTCAATGCAAGTCTGGGTTTGGAACAAACATCTTCTTGGTGTTGCTTGTTTATAACAATTGTTTCCACGCTGTATGATATGCCGCTAACTCTCAGAGCCTCCTTTGTAATTGCGTTTTTCTTCTCAACACCCCCCAACCACTCCACAGACTGCGACAGAACCAGAACTACGAAATAACAGAATATTGGATGAATTGGTGAAATGCTTTCGCTCTGTAAGGTACAGCAATTTTTGCTTTTGAATAAGTGAAGTGGAATGCCTTCTGTTTTCATTTCATCAGAATGGTCTGCTGTTTTCCATGTTTGAATAATTTTAGAAGTGCTTTTTGTTTTCCTACGATGAATGGAATTTACACGTAAGTTATGGCACAGTGTATGTCTCAAGGGGTGTGTACAAGTCTAGACACTTCACCTTAACTCTTGCTATGCTGAATTTTGTGTTGATCTTAGTTTGTCACATCTTTTTATTTTGTGCTAATTTTCTCACCTCCCTTTCCTGAGGGCATTGGCTGTTGCTGGAGTAGAGTTCCACAGAAGGGGTGTCCTTTTATACCTTTCCTAAGTGACCATTGTTTCTCTATGAACTTTAGCATTGGTTAGACACTTCAGCTGGAGAGACATTGCAGCTTAGCCTCACCCTGGTAACTCTGCTTTTTCCAGCAGGAATTGCTGGATAGTGGTCAGTAACAGGGAGTTAAATTTTCCATCTGTAACCCAGGCAACTGAGGCCAACTGTAATTAGTCCTACTGCGCCCTGGCTAAGTTGGGCTAACTCAGCATGCACTCTCTTCTCTATCTTCACGATCTCTATCTTCTGTTGCATGCTGTCATTTGCAGCTGAACCATTAGTAAGACCTTGTTACATATCTTTAAAAGAAAGACTGAACTTGTATTTATATAGCACCATTCACAACCTCAGGATGTCGACACCCTTTACAATCAATGAAGTATTTTGGAACTGCAGTAACTGTTGCAATGTAGGAAACGTAGCAGCCAATTTACACACAGCAAGCCCCCACAAGTAGCAGTGAGGTAATGATCAGATAATCAGTTTGTAATGATGGTTGAAGGATACACATTGGCCAAGACAGCAGGGAGAACTCCCCCTTGCCCTTCCTCAATCTATTACATACACCCAAGAGCATAGATAGGGCCTCGCTTTTAACATCTCATTCAAAACACAGCACCTTCAACAGCCAAGCATTCCCTGGGGTACTGCAATGAAGTGCGAGCCTAGATTAATTGCTGAAATCTCTGGAGCGGTATTTTGAACCAATAACCTACTGCCTCAGCTGAGAGTGATACCACCAGGTCAGATTTTTGTTGAAACTCTTTCTGATGGTCAGATTGATGGGTAGCAATAGTGTGGCCTTAACAGTTTACCCATAAAACAGTAAAACCACAAAACCACCCTGTCTCCCCATGCCACTATCTCAATTAGATGGGAGAATTTGGAGCTTGGAATGGAATTGCAAAAGCTGTGAAAAATGTTTGTCTCCTTGTTATTTAACAACAGTGAACTTGAAAAACAGAGTGATCCTGATGTGTGGAGTATACAAAACGTCGACAAATTTATCAACCATACTAATGCTACAGAATTCAATTCTACCTTCTGAAAAAAAATTGGGAAGAGGGTTTCAAACCTGCCATGATCCTCTGAGTTAGCTGATGCCAAATTCACAATCAGCTTGTATTTAGCTGGGGTTGAAGAGTGTTGGTGAATGGATGAAGGTAGAAAAATAGATGCTAACATCTGTTAGCATGCGGTTCCATGGATGTCAGTCTGTCAGTACCTGACTAATCTTCATGCACTCATTTAGTCTTGGATTGACAGTTGGTTATTTGATTATTGAGGGCATCATCCCGAAGCTTGATCTTTTCCTTAGCTGCTATCTATACAAGTGCACAGTTCAGCAGGAATTACTGCCTAGCATTAAGGAATTGAGTCTTGGCTGCTTTTTGTACTCCCTTCCTAAACCCAAGGCGCTGAAGTCAGTTGTATTATTTACAGTGATACCTTGGCTAAGTTCACCTAATTCAGCAAGAGGCTGACCTTCTGGCCTGTGTGGTGTAGTACAACCCGAGACAGTACATTTATCCCTTGGCCCAGTTGGTCCAGATCTCTTAAAGTTAGATTTTTCACAATAAGTTTGCTGTGAATCATAAGCATAGGAATTTGACTAAGGAAAAGAATGCTTAGGACCTGAGATGCCTACATGTACAATCAGACTATCACAACAGTGGTTGTGCTATACTTGAACCTAACTGATAGAGCAGGCTAGATGGTTAATAGCCTGTTTGCTTGCTTCCTTGTGCTGGCATGGAATTCATGGGTGATTCATGAAATTAGACCATTAGATGAATGCAGTAGATTAGGACACAATCTTTTCATTTCCAGGGCCTAGCTTGATGGGATGAAAGTCTCCTCTACTGATTGTAAGGATCCCAAATAAAATGAGTTTTGGACAGTTTTGACATAGTCCTTGGGGAGCATAGGCCAACGCTATGTTATTTAGCCATTTCAGTGTGAATCACAGGATCGAGAATACACTGCCTGAGTAAGTGGTGGAAGCCAATTCAATCAGAGCCTTCAAAAAGGCAGAAAGGGGAAAAGGCTGGGGAGTGGAACTAGGTGAATTGCTCTTCCAGAGAGCCAGCATGGTTATGATCGGCTGAATGGCTGCCTTCTGTGCTGTAACCATTCTGTGATTCTATATAAGGCCAGTCCATTTCTTATTTTCCATGAATTGCCACAGCATATCGATAGGTGGCAGCAATGCTTAAGTTTGTCTGATAATGCTTCTGTAAAGCACCTTGGCATATCTTACAATGTTAAAGGCCCCATATTAAGGCAAATTATAGTTGTTTTTAAAAGAGAAGTAACATGCTGAAAACTAAAAATGTTTTAACGCTAATGTTTGCCAGAATGCAAAAGTAAAAAAAAAAAACTTGTTGAATTTGTTTTGTGAAACCTTGCCAATATGATCTTCAAAGAGTGCTGTTGCTTCCTAAGGGTAAGGGCATTTTCTAAACTTGCGTTCCCTTAAGGGTCAAAATCCTTTATAGGAGTGGAGCATTTGGAAGTTTGAATAACATTGCAGAGCCACAGCTGGATGAAAAAAGCTTTTTGTCACAACTTCGGACATTGTCAACCAGTGAGAATTGGCCTGTCAGCTAATGGAATGTCATGTTTTGACATGGTCCTGTTGATATCCTACTCCTTGCTAGGGAATGTCATCCTCCAGCCAGTCTTGAAATGAGAACAGGCAACAAATGGGAAGTCCTATCTTGATTGGAAAAATTAACAGCAGCGACAACTTGTAGCATTAGTTTGAAAGTAGCTACAGGACGAATTTGCTCCTGTTTGCTTAGAAAATGTTGGCCACAAAATTTCCCTCTTGCTGCGCTGCTGGTTTTGGCGCAACTGGAACCTGGAGATCCAAAAACAGCACGGGATCTGCCCCATCAACTTTTGGCACACCTTAGGAAGAGCGATAGTGTGTACTTCCTGTGCATGCGCTGGGTGCATGCAGCGTCTGGAGCTGATTTGGTTGTTTTGGACCAGGCCCTAGTAATGTCCTCTATTTAACACTCACAGCTAAGCATGTATTCAAGTGCATGAGGGACACCTGCCCCAACTGGTACAATTTAAAGGCATCAGCATGGAACTTTTAAGATGAGGTGCTTTTGACTTTCTTTTGCTGTTGCAGATCTAGTGGAAATACTGTATACTGTTCTGGTGGTGGAGCTTTCACAAGTTCTTTGAGTCAGAAGGGAGTGGTGCTGGATCTTTGCAAGGAGTTGAGTGTATCTTGAAGGCCTCTGAGCAGAAAGCTTGCTCTTGGGGATTATAGTTGCAGTTGCTCTTGGGCTGCAGCACGACAGAGAGGTGGAGCAGAGGCAGCAGAGAGGACATCCTGTGCACAGATGGAGGAGGGAGAGGATTCTTGTTGGTGTGCGATTGTGCACAAAACATCATGTTGGCGAATGGCCACTATCCTGGTAATAGCCACAATGCTTTTGTTCTCTGCTGCCAGCCTACAAGGGGACAGCACTCGACTACAGGTGGACAGCACTCATACCAGAGCCATGCTGTGATCAGGAAGTTCTAGAGCCTACCATCACTAGTTCTGTTGCTTGGACTGCTAGGGAGTCTATTACTGCCGAAACTTGTCTCCAAATTTGTGGTGGTCCGCTGAGTCCTACACAACCTGGAAATCATGAGGGGCACAGCCCTTGCCAGCAGGCTTTTGGAGAGCACCTCAGAAGGAGTAGAAGGCATCATCATCCCAGACTGATACCCATGAGCATTTTGTCAGACTCTAGTTCCCCTGAAAACATCCCCATTTCACTGTTTCTCCCTAATTCCCCACCTTCCCATCCTTCTGCTATGGACCATCACAGCGTCCTCTGAAGTATCCTGAAATAAAAGACACCACAAAACATCATCCAAAAAACTTTATCCAACAGCCAAACTCAACTATTCACCCTTTTACTTTCCCTCAGTGCCTGCCTTATAGATGTCTTTGCTTGGCCTTGCCCTCCTACACAGTGCTACCCCAGTGGCTGCAGCATGACTGGTGGAAAGCTGATGACTTTCACTGGGAGAGACTGTAGATAGCCTTGCAGGACACCCTGCAGCAGCTCTGGGCCCTCTTCAGAATGTGCCACCTCAGCACACGTGACAGTGGAATGGTGCTGGTTGGCTGATGGGCAACAGCAAGAGAGGGTGGAAAATTCTCCCATCTTGAGAGAGGTAGCCAGTTTGTGCTTCATGGTGTCACTGTTATTCCCCCTGGTGTCTCAGCAATCCTAATAAACTGTTGGAGGCCAGAGCGCTGTGAGGCCTGCAAACCCCTTTGAGCATTGGTACCTGCATCCATGATGACAGTAGTCTGAGCCGGCATTTCACCAGGCTGGGTGTGCGTAGCAACAGGTATGGATCTTATGACTTCAGTCTGAACTTCCACTATAGCACTCAGGATGCCTGTGCCGCATTGTGGTTCAGTCCGGAGTAATGTCATTGAGTTGGCCACCATTTCCACTCCAAAATGGATGGACTCCAAACTCTGTGCGAAACTTTGTGGAAAGTTGGAGGCAGACTTCTCCATGCTCCTTGACTGTTATGATAGACTCTCTCATAGGCCAAACATATGGTGTGCTTGCCTATCAGCCTTTTCCTGTACACGCCTCAAAGTCCATCACAGCAGAATTTATGTGTGACATTGCCCTCCTGGGAGCTGGTACACATGCTTTCCTCCCATGCGCCCCCCCCACCCCCCGCAAAACCCCCCAACGACCTTGCTGCAGTAACTCACTAAGTGCAGTTCCCACCCCTACCCCCTTTAAAGTATGTGCAGTGCCAGCATCTGAACCACTGGCTGCGAGTGTCAAATCAAGTTACGGTGCTTCTTCATCAGACATCTGCTCTTGTACTTGTCCTTCATCATAAGGCTGCAGTGCATGTGTGTGGGGTAGAGGGCACAGATGCATGCTTGGGACAAGAAGGGGATTAAATAAGTTGGATGCTTGGCATCAGCAGTGTATTTTGTTATTTTTGTGCAGTTTTTAGTATTTTGGCTAGGGACCTCAATATTACATACTGAGATTGGCTCTGATAAGCTTGAACATTTAAATAGCATTCCAAGCTGCCTTGACAGAATCCATAGTTGAACATTGGCCACTTGGATGAGGTATTGAAGGGTGACTGTGTACCTGAATCAGTTTATTAGTAGCAATGAGGAGGGGAAGAAAATTGAAGAACAATATTCTAACTGATGCTCTTTTTTGACCTGGTAGTGCTTGATAGCACAGGTGAAGGCTCCTTTTGCATTGTGCTATGTCTAACCTTGTAATGCTTGATTGAATCGTGTAACAGGACCTTCACTATCCTGTGTTATGCATGACCTCGTAGTGCCTAATGGGGACAGTATAGTGGGATTTCTACTATGCATCTAACTTACAATATCCCACCCAGGAGTGCTTGATGGGAACTGTATAGAGGAAGCTGTATTGTGTACTTACCTCATTATCATTGTGATAGAATCTGTGGGCAAAGCTTGTATTTTTTGAGAGAGACCCCTAATTGAAAGGAAAACTGAGAAAGGAAACTGACCCTTCCAGTTGCTATGAAAACCGAGACTGATACTGAGAATTGGAAACCAAAATTTCTGGTTGAAATTATTAAAGAGACAAATCCATTAGAGTTCAGCAGAAGTTGATGAGTCCAGTGGTGTAATACGGGGAGGCTGAAGAAGACCGAGGCTAAATCTAGAATCTAGAGAGAAGCAAAGATATAATTTTTGCAGATGTTTCTGATACTTGAAGATAACATTGGTGTATCTTGGCTATCTATACCAAGTAGAGGAGGTCCTGCATAAGCGTACCATTTTTGGTGATGTCCATACCCATGGTACTCGGGTTGGTTGTACGCTGCTGTTGGCTGGGGATCAGGCTGCATCCTAGAAGAACAAATGCTGAAATTCTTTGTGAGGAAGACAGTGTTTTGACTGAGTTTGATGACTGATATGCTGAGCAGACTACTAAGCCAATTTGTAAGACCTGTCTTAGTTGTATCTGCCATCTAACGTGTAATTTGTAGTTCATAATCAACTGCAATTTGCCTGTCAATTCATGTTTAACTAATATTATGATCCCAACTGATGTTAATACTGGACAAGTCAGATCCCAGAGTGAAACCAAGCTTGGTAGATCCTAACTTTGTTTTTTTCAGAAACCGTGGAGGATAGTTACTGAACACATTTGCAAGAATCTGCCAGTATACTGTTCACACAAAGAATGAAACATTTATTAAACAAGAAAAAAATGAACTATATTACACTAGACAAAAAAGTTAGGAAGATTTCAATACAGGTACCAGAAAATGATTCAAAATCGCATTATTCCTTTTATCCCAGTAACCCTTACAGATACAAAACATCAGTGAAGAAAAAACACCACTGTCTCAATAGCAAGTTTTCTTACTTGGGTTAGCTCAGCTTTAATTTTCTCCTGGCGGACTTCTGAGCATTCACTAGATGCTTTTCTTCAGCTGGTATCTCTCCCTGAGACACCTAAAAACTGCAATCTAAACTAACCAAAATTCAACTTCAGAGCAAACACATGAATTCCCTAAACTCAATTCCTCAGCAGGCTTGCAGGATTTCTTATTGGAGAGATTAGACCGTCTGCCTGCATTCTGATATACACGCACTAAGTGACTGCCCTTCTGTGTTTTCCTGTCTCTGTGTTTCTCTGGACCCCTGTCGCTAGGCAACAGCACAGTTTTTCTATTTTGTTCTTTTTTGTAACTTCACTGAACTTCTAACCCCTTTGTAATCCACCTCTTCACTTCAAGGGCAGAATTTTCTGCCTGGTGGGCCTGACCCAATCTTTGGCGGGCGGGGAGCTGATCACCGCTGGAGAAGCGGGCCCTGCCGCCATTTTACGTGGGCGGGCCAATTAAGGCCCGCCCGGCGTGAAGTCCGGCGGGAAGCGCTATGCACTTCCTGTGCGGGTGGGGGAATTCCCCAAAAGCGAGAGTGTGCTGTTTCGCGCATGCGCACAAAAGAGCGCACATCTCCCTGAGGCAAAGGGCTGCCTCAGGGAGATTGCTGACACTTTTAAAAAAATATTAAAAATAGAAAAAAAAATTCCCTAACATGTCCCCCTCATGTGACAATGTCACATGAGATGGGACATGTTCATAATGTACATAATAACTTCATTAAGACTTTTGCAACCCTGCATGAAACCTCCCTGCCGCTGGATGGGGTTTCATGTTTTATCTATTAGCCGCCGGGGCTCCTGGCCTGCCTGCCAACCTTAAGGTTGGACGGGCAGGTCCTTTAATTGTTTAAATGACCCTGTCAATGGCCTCAATTGGCTGCAGCTGATTTTGCTGCAGGCCCACCTTCCTGAAAATTTAAATGGATCGGGGGTTCCGCCCGACGTCATTCTGCGTCATTTTACGCGTTGCCGAGCGGGCCCCGCCCCCTGCTTGCCGACGGCAAAATACTGCCCCAAGAGTTGTAAAACCTCATTAAAAATGCGTGCATACAAACAGGGCCCCAGATTTCCCAGCACCTAGCTCACGAAAACCTCTAAATGAAACTAAAACCAGGTTTTACCTTTGACACCCAAATTCAAAATGTAAATTAAACTGAAAGCTACACCTTGTCCCTAACACCTCCCTGTAGAAAAAACTGAAAAGGCATCTTTACAATTCCTCTTATTATTATCTCTATTTTACTTATACAGATTTTACTTTAGCAGTAACAAATACACCAGGACTTTTCCAGATAAATCATATTCTACACAAGTCCATTTTTGATCTCAACATTCTGGTTCCTTCATATTTGCTCTTGATAAAGCATTTGCTCCCCGCTACATGAATAATTTTCAATTTGTATGGTTGTAGTATTAAACTCCAACGAAATAGTCTCAGATTCTTGGTATGAAACTTTGCTAAAAGGTTAAAGGATTATGGTCTGTATAAATAACAACCTCTGCAGAGTTGTTGGATATGTAGACTTCATATCTCTTTTTCCACAGTTGAGTATTTCTGCTGGGAAGAATTTAACTTTCAAGAAAAGTAACTAACTGGCCGTTCGATCCCTATCTCGTCCTCCTGTAATAAAACTGCACCGACACTTAGGTCGCTGGCATCAACAGCCTCTTTAAATGGCTGAACATAATTTGGTCTTTCTAAATCCAGTGCGGTAGTCAGCACAGCTTTCAAGCTGTCAAAGGCACTCTGACATTTCTCTGTCCATTCATACTTCTTGCTTTTCTTGAACAAGCTTGTCAGGGAGCCACTACGTTGCTGAAATTCGGAACAAACTTCTGATAGAATCCACTCATGACCACATACCTTAGAATCTCTCGTTTTGTCTTAGGCACTGGAAAAGCCAAGATAGTCCTTATTTTTACTTCTCTGGGCATTGCTTGGCCTTGTCCCACAGTGTCGCCCAAATAAGTCACTTTTGCTTTGGCAAGTTCACTTTTTGCCAAGTTTATGACCAAATTTGCTCTTTATAACTGATCAAAAATTCGTTCAAATGTTGTAAATGTTCCTCCCAGGTTTGACTGGACACAATCAAATCATCAATATATACTTCACAGTTACATAATCCTTCAATTACCTTGTTGGTTAATCTTTGAAAAGTTTCTGGTGCATTCTTCGTTCTGAAAGGCATGACGTTACATGATAAAGTTCAACCGGCATTATGAAAACTGATCTTTTTTGGCCGTATTTGTCAGTGGAACTTTCCAGTTTCCCTTCATTAAATCAATTTTTGTAACGAACCTTGCTTGCCCAATCTTCTCAATACAGCCTTATAATCATGGAATCGGATATGAATCCAGCTTTGTTATGCACTGACTTTCTGATAATCTGTATATAATCATTGTGATCCATCTGGGTTTCGGTACCATTACAATACGTGAGCTCCAGTTACCGTGACTCAATTCAATAATGTAATTTTCCATTGTGAACTTGATTTCTTCCCTCACTTGGGCTAACTTCTCTGGATGTTGCTTTATGGGAGATGCATCTCCCACATTAACATCAAGCATTGCTAAAGATGTTTTCCCTGGCTTATTTACTCAAATCGATTTGAGTTTGTAAGAGCTTTCATAAGTCATCTTGACAGTTTTCTGGAAGATGGTATAATATTACATCTAAATTTTTAAGCACCTCTGTGATTTCCGATCTGATTACAGGAGGAATTAACTTTAGAATTTTTGACTTTTGACTCATTCTTGAATCGTTCTGATATTTTTATTTGACACCCTACTTTTACTACTGTAAACGCACTCCTCTCCTGACTATATTTCATGTCATAAATCGCTTTAACATATCGACATGACACTCGCTGACTTTCCCCCCCTGCCTGGAGTACTCACTATATAATTTACATCATTAAGTTTCTTTTTGATTTGATAAGGTCCAGCCTTTAATGGTTCACCAGAGACAAGTAACAACGCTGACACCTGGTCTCCTGCAACAAAATTTCGAGCCTTGGCATTTTTATCTGCTCTAGCTTTCATTGTTTGCTGAGCGATTTTGAACTGCTTTTTGGCCAACTTACATGCTTTGATTAATCTTTCCCAGAAATTTGACAGATAGGTCAAAAGTAGTCTCTGAACTTTGGTTTATAAATTTTTAAAAAATTAATTTAAGGGGTCCGCTCATCTCATGCCCATATATCAGTTCAAAAGGACTGAATCCTGTCGACTCATTAGGGGCATCCCTAATGGCAAACAGTAAAAATGGAACTCCTTTATTCCATTCGTTAGGACATTCCTGACAATTAGCCTTTAAAGTTTGATGCCATCTTTTTAATGCTCCTTGCAATTGTGGATGATGAGCTGAAGATTTAAATTGTGTTATTCTAAACTATTGTGACATAAAATTTGAGCTTTGATATGATTAGGTAATCCATATCTTATAAAGAATTTAATTAACTTTTCCACTAACATTTTTGCCGCAATTTACCCCAAAGCCACTGCCTCAGGAAATTTGGTTGAAACATTTATAATTGTTAAAAGATACTGATTCCCACTTCTGGTTTTAGGTAGGGGTCCTACACAATCTATTAAGACCCTGCTAAACGGTTCTTAAAAAGAAGGGGAATTAAGGGTGCAGGTTTAATTGATGATTGGAGTTTTCCCACTACCTGACATGTCTGGCAGAATTTAACCACATCTTTATGCAACCCTGGCAGATAAAAATATTTTGGTATTTTAGCCTGCGTTTCCCTAATCCTTATTGGAATGTCATGAGCCACTCGTAAAATTTCGTTATGATACCCAGATGGAACAACCACCTGATGAACTACTGCCTATTTCTCATCAGCTGGTATTTGAGGTGGTCTCCATTTCCACATCAGCACTTTATCTTTTAAATAATAACACATGGGTATTGGTTCAGATTCAGTCTCTGAGTAGGCTGTTTGATAACAGCTCTCTCAACTCTGCATCAGCCTGTTGCATTTCTACTAAAGAAGATGGGCTAAACGTGTTAGCCTCATTCTCTTTACCTTCCCTCCTTTTGCTTAAGTTTTCAAAAATAGTGTTAGATAACTGAATTTCTACGTCATCTCCCTTTTGCATAGCTTCTTCCTCTTCCTGTCCAATTTTATGGGCCTGAGATCTAGTCACAACACAGTCAGGAAACAATCTAGGATGTTCCTCTTGTAGAATCTACAGTATTTTTCACTTCTACTGGTTGTTCCAACACCCTCAGTGAGGCTAATATTTTTGAGCCAGTCAGGTCATTCCCCAAGATAAAATCAATTCCTTCTATAGGGATTTGATGCACTACTCCAATTGCAGCTTCTCCACTTACTAAATCAATCTTTAATCCAACTTTATAGCCAGAATTTTCCTATCAGTGATTTGGGGCTGGGGCCCGCTCGCCGACAGGAAAATGACGCGGGATGATGTTGGGAAAATGTTAAATTTTAAGAAAGCGGGCGGACAGCGAAATCAGCTGTCCGCCCGCCGACCTGTCAGTGGCCAATTGAGGCCATTGACAGGGTAATTAAAGTAATTAAAGGCCCTGCCCGTCCAACCTTGAGGTTGGCGGGCAGGCCAGGAGCCCCAGGGGGCTCCTGATACTACATGAAACCTCATCCACTGGTGGGATGAGGTTTCATGTTCCTTTTTAAAAACTTTAATAAATGTAATGTGATATTTATTAAGATGTCCCATCTCGTGTGACATAGTCACGTGAGGGGGACATGTTAATAATCTTTTTATTTTTCTATTTTTTAAGTTTTGTACACTGTCACTAATCTCCCTGAGACAGCACTTATTCTCAGGGAGCAGTGGCCCGCCCACTCAAAATGGCAGCGGGGGTCGGCTGTCCGCCCGCTGCCGAGCCGGTGGGGCCCGCATGCCCACCAAGGGCAAAATTCTGCTCTATATAAAGGGATGTGTTTATAACCTTCATGTATACTTCCAATTAATATTTTTTCCTTCATTAGCCACTCTGAAAGACAAATTTTACCATCAGCCAGCATCAGTGGCTGACCTGGTCCAGTGTGTCTCAATATTTTTATTGGTTTGCCTCCTTGATTAGAAAAATAAGGGAATACCTCTCCTCTATAAACAAAACCTTTAAACCTTTCCATAATTTGTTTATATATTCTGTTGGAGGAGTAAGGGAACACACCTCCCTTCGAGATAGAACCTCCAGTAGCCTGACTCTCTCGCAGTAATTGAGGAACAATTCTCTTGACTATCCTGAGCTATATCCCCCTTCCTAATGGGTTCTGAGGGAACACATTTCACCTGTACCATTGCTACAGTTTTAATACCCTCTTCTTTTCCTGGTACAAACTTTTCTGAGGATTCCTTAAGCATTCCTATTACTGCAGTAGGTCTCCTGGTTATTTTCCAGCATTTAGTTTTAGTAAGTCCAGTCTTGTTACAGTGGAAGCTGTCATGAAAGTATAATAATTTTCAAAATATTTTTGTGATTTATTGTAAAGGTAGGTTAAGAGTGGGCTTTGGATTAGTTTCTCTATGTGGATGTGTGTCTGGGGGATTTAATTGAATTGGAGGCAGCTGGTCTGGAGCTTTTGAGTTATCAAAAGAGAAGCTAGGTTTGAAATGCTAAAGATGTAAACATGGCTGAAGCTTTAGATTGTGAGGAACATTTGTGTTTTTAGATAAATTAGGTTAGTTTGAATTTCAAAAAAATGGTAAGGTGTTACACCTAGCCATAAGAAGCTAAGCCAGTGTGTTTATTTTTCCCAAAGGTTACTGATAATATGAGTACCATGAAAGATTTATATTATGAGAAGAGTAAAGTTGCAAAGACATATTGGAGCAATGGAATTTACATTAAAAAGGGTGAGGTGGAGTCTGGTCTAATGGGGAACTGTCTGGCAACAACGTTTTAATTGGCTCCTGACTAGATGACCAGGGTTTGTGTGAGAGCAGTGCAGCAGAATAGCTCCTAGCCTGAAAGGAAAAAGACCTAAAACCTCGTTCTCCTGTGTGTGTAAGATTCTAATAATTTTACAATAGTAGCTAGCTGGCTTTTTCTCCTCATATCTCTATGACCTGCTCTCTCTCTCTGAAAACCCTGTCAAGAGGCAAAGGGGAAAATCACTGTTAGAGGCATTGAAAAGCAAGTGCTCAACCACTGAACTAAATACTGAAAGTGCTGGAAGACCATGTTGTGTCATCAACAAAGAACTGAAAGGAATTTTGAAGACATCGATCAAAATCAACCCATCAAATCCTGTACTCTGGAGTTGGTGCTATTGAACTGTTCTATCCCACCCTTAAAATCCATGTTTTTATGTGTCTTATGTGTCTTGTATGTGAGTGTATAGGGATTTAAGAAGAGATAGAGTAAAGTTAGAAGTTAGCAGTTCATATTTCTTTCTTTTTTCACTGGTTAATGACAGTTCGTTCAATAAACAGTTATTTACTTATTAAGTTTACAAACCTGATGCTCGTATTCTGTTAGATGTTTTGATTAAACCTTTTCACATTTGTTGCAGCTCGTGGAACAGTGGGGCTTGAAATTGCAGCACACTATCCCCTTTTTGCAGCAACATTGTAGATATCCCTCACACTGTTCCAGTGGACATATCCTTCAACTGCAGCCAATGTAATTTTAATCCACAGTCCTCCAGAAGTAAAAATATATTTTCTTTACACCATTTCTTTTGCTTTTTTCCTTTCTTTCTAATTCATTTTTTTCATTTCTTTCTTTTTCCTCCAATTCAAGTTTTTTCATCTCTTTTTCGTTTTCTATCTCAAATTGCTTAATTTGCAACTGATTTTTTTTTACTAACTGTAGCTGTGACACACCAATTTCCGGTGTCTCTTCTTTTAACTCTAAATGTTGAGTATTTACTTTTATCTTACCATCCTAACAAAATCTTGCCTTTATTCATCTGCTAACTCTCTCAGCTTAAACTTAGTCAAGGATTTCAAATAACCTACTGTTCCATCTTCTACTCCTAGAAAAAGCTTAGCAACAGTCAAAGCCATTTTTGAATTCCAACCCGTGAACTATACTTCACAGCAAATTAAGCAATTTGAGATAGAAAACGAAAAAGAGATGAAAAAACTTGACTTGGAGGAAAAAGAAAGAAATGAAAAAAATGAATTAGAAAGAAAGGAGGTAACGAGCAGGTTGAACAAAGGAGAGCCAATGGATATTATCTACTTGGACTTCCAGAAGGCCTTTGACAAGGTGCCGCACAGGAGGCTGCTCAGTAAGATAAGAGCCTATGGCGTTAGAGGCAAGGTACTAGCATGGATAGAAGATTGGCTGTCTGGCAGGAGGCAGAGTGGGGATAAGGGGGTCCTTCTCATGATTGTGGCCGGTGACTAGTGGAGTTCCGCAGGGGTCAGTGTTGGGACCACAACTTTTCACTTTATATATTAATGATCTAGATGAAGGAACTGAGGGCATCCTGGCTAAGTTTGCAGATGATATAAAGATAGGTGGAGGGACAGGTAGTATTGAGGAGGCGGGGAGGCTGCAGAAGGATTTAGACAGGTTAGGAGAATGGGCAAAGAAGTGGCAGATGGAGTACAACGTGGGGAAGTGTGAGGTCATGCACTTTGGTAGGAAGAATAGAGGCATAGACTATTTTCTAAATGGGGAGAGAATTCAGAAATCTGGAGTGCAAAGGGACTTGGGAGTCCTAGTCCAGGATTCTCTTAAGGTTAACTTGCAGGTTGAGTCGGTAGTTAGGAAGGCAAATGCAATGTTGGCATTTATTTCGAGAGGACTAGAATATAAAAGCAGGGATGTGCTGCTGAGGCTTTATAAGGCTCTGGTCAGACCACATTTAGAATATTGTGAGCAATTTTGGGCCCCGTATCTCAGGAAGGATGTTCTGGCCCTGGAGAGGGTCCAGAGGAGGTTCACGAGAACGATGCCAGGAATGAAAGGCTTAACATATGCGGAACGTTTGAGGACTCTGGGTCTATACTCGATGGAGTTTAGAAGGATGAGGGGGGATCTGATTGAAACTTACAGAATACTGAAAGGCCTGGATAGAGTGGACGTGGGGAAGATGTTTCCATTAGTAGGAGAGACTAGGACCCGAGGGCACAGCCTCAGAGTAAAGGGAAGACCTTTTAGAACAGAGATGAGGAGAAACTTCTTTAGCCAGAGAGTGGTGAATCTATAGAATTCATTGCCACAGAAGGCTGTGGAGGCCAGGTCATTGAGTGTATTTAAGACCGAGATAGATAGGTTCTTGATTGTTATGGGGATCAAAGGTTATGGGGACATGGTGGGAGAATGGGGTTGAGAAACATATCAGCCATGATTGAATGGCGGAGCAGACTCGATGAGCCAAATGGCCTAATTTCTGCTCCTATGTCTTATGGTCTTTGGCTCATTCATCTTTCCCTGTTAAGACACAGAACTCTGCAGTGCACACAGGTCTATAGCACCTGTGATTTTCTCTTGCCTTTGTTGTTTAGCTATGCAAAATGTGATTTAATGGTTCCCATTCTCCTCTTTGTGTGACAGATCCTTTTAATGTTCTAGTGTAATTCAAGTGCAACTAGAAACATAGTATACATTCAGGTTCACTGTGACTGGTCATGCTTGTGTGTAGATGCCATGACCCTGTGATTTGCAGAGTGTCTTTAACACCAAGTATCTAACTGAACAATATCCAGACCCGGGAACTGTAACAATAGGACTCCTATATGTACTGCACACTGAGCTTGCACATGCCAATGGTTCCGTTTCTATCTTAAAAGATGGACTGAAAGGCATCCTAGTATGATGTGGCTAATTTGAAATCAACACCTGGTTTGATTTATGAGTGAACAGAATACAGTTTGCAGAGCAAGATTTAATCAAGTCTCCTATTACTCTTTGTACCATACTCACTTTACAAGTCTGAAGTGCCTGGCACTAACCTTTAGAAAACAAGACCACCTAACCTAATTCTGACTGCATAAGAATGTGTGTGTTATATATGTATATATCATACACACACACATACACACACGTGTGCAGAGTATACATCTCACCACACTTCCATCGAGCATTTCCAGGTCAGAAACAGGCGCAAGGTTACTTTTTACAATCTACAATTGGATAATAACACAATCAAAAATACTATGTAGGAGAAAGAAAGACCTATATTTACATAGCACCTTTTATGACCACCAGTTGTTCAAAATGCTTTGTAACCTATGAAATAATCAATATGATAGAATTTTACATTATGTTTGAAAGTGAGATAGTTCACTCTGAAGCAAGGGTGTTAAAGTTGAATAAAGGAAATTATGAAGGCACGAGGGTTAAATTGGCTGTGGAAGATTGGGAAAATACATTAAAAGGTATGACTGTACATAGGTAATGGATAGTCTTCAAAGAACTATTACATAGCTTACAGCACCTATACATTCCTTCAAGATGCGAAAACCCCAAAAAAGTCAGTCATCCGCGGCTGACAAAGGAAATTAAGGGTTGTATAAGCTTAAAAGAAAAGGCTTATAAAGTTGCCAGTAGTAGTAGTAGTAAACCTGAGGATTGGGAGATTTTTGGAATATAGCAAAGGAAGACCAAGAAACTGGTAAAGAAAGGGAGAATAGAATATGAATGCAATCTAGCAAAGAACATAAAAACGGGCTGTAAAAGCTTCTATAGGTATGTAAAAAGGAAGCGTTTGGCTAAGACAAATGTGGGTCCATTACAGGTAGAGTCAGAAGAATTCATAATGGGCAGTGGAGAAATGGCAGAGAAGCTAAATTATTACTTTGTGTCTGTTTTCATTGAGGAAGATACAGGAAATCTCCCAGATTTAGAGATCCAAGGGAATAGGGAGAATGAGGAGTTGAAGGAAATTAGTATAAGTAAGAGGTTTGTATTGGAGAAATGAATGGGACTGAAAGTTGCTAAGCCCCCAGGACCTGATATTCCGCTTCCCAGAGTGTTGAAAGAGGTTGCTATAGAGATAGTGGATGCATTGGTGATCATTTTCCAAAATTCTATAGATTCTGGAATGGTTCCTGAAGATTGGAAGGTAGCAAATTTCACCCCACTATTTAAGAAGGGAGGGAGAGAGAAAACAGGGAACTACAGGCCTGTTAGCCTTACATCAGTAGTAGGGAAAAAGGATGTGATAAATGGATTCTTGGATAATCATGATCTGATGGGCATAGTCAGCATGGATTTACGAATGGGAAATCATGTTTGACAAACTTGTTGGAGTTTTCTTGAGGATGTTACTAACAAAATTGATAAAGGGAAGTCGTTGAACATAGTATACTTTGGATTTTTAGAAGGCTTTTGATAATGTTTCCAAAGGAGGTTGATTAGCAAAATAAATGCACATGGGAAAGGAGGCAATATATTGGCATGGATTAAGGATTAAAGAAGACAGAGAATAGGAATAAACGGATCATCCTCACATTGGCAGGCTGTGACTAGTGGGGTACCGCAAAGATCAGTACTTGGGGCCCCAGCTGTTCACAATATATATCAATGATTTGGATGTGGGGACCAAATGTAATATTTCCAAGTTTGCAGATGATACAAAGCTAGGCAGGAATATGTGTTGTGAGGAAGATGTAAAGTGGCTACAGGAGGATTTGGACAGACTTAGTGAGTGAGCAAGAACATGGCAGATGGAATATAATGTGGAAAAATGTGAGGTTATCCGCTTTGGTAGAAGGAACAAATGTGCAGAGTATTTCCTAAATAGTAAGCGATCAGAAAGTGTAGATGTACAAAGAGACCTGGGTGTCCTTGCCCATAAGCCACTGAAAGCTAACATGCAGGTGCAGCAGGCAATAAGAAAGGCTAATGGAATATTAGCCTTTATCGCAAGAGGATTTGTGTACAGGAGCAGTGAAGGCTTGCTTCAATTGTATAGAAGCTTGGTTAGACCGCACCTGGAGTACTTTGTGCAGTTTTGGTTCCCTTACATCAGAAAGGATATTATTGCCATGGAGGGAGTGCTACGAAGGTTCACCAGACTTGTTCTGGGGATGGCGGGACTGTCTTATGAAGAGAGATTGGGGAAACTGGGCCTGTATTCTCTAGAGTTTCGAAGAATGAGAGGTAATCTCATTGAAACCTACAAAATACTTAAAGGAAAAGGCAGGGTAGATGCAGGTAAGATGTTTCCTCTGGTTGGGGAGTCTCGAACCAGGGGACACAATTTCAAAATTACGGGGAAGTCACTTAGGACCGAGATGAGGAGAAATTTCTTCACGCAGAGGGTTGTGAATCTTTGGAATTCTCTACCCCAGAGGGCTGTGAAAGCTCAGTCATTGAATATGTTTAAGGTAGAGATTGATCATTGAAGAGAATTATTAACTGTGAGAATGGCCTCCAAGAGGAGAAAATGGTGAGTTAGGTAAAGAACAGGGAGAAATTGAGGGGGCTTTTTAAGTACTTCAATATTTACAAAAGCAAAGGATGTTGGGGAGGATACAAAACCTGACTTGGTTAAAAACAAGATGAGCGATATTGTAATAAATAAAAGGCAAGTATGAGATATATTAGATTTTGTTAAAAGAGGACAGAGTGCCAGAACCTGATGGGATACATCCAAGGATCCCGAGGGAAATAGAGGATGAAATAGTAGCACTAGCAATAATATCCTAGGATTCCATTGAGAGTGGGTGATTGCTGAAAGATTGGACAGTGACCAATGTAACACACATTTTCAGAAAGAAAGACAACATGAACCCAGGTAATTGTAGGCCAGCTAGCTTAACATAGTGTTAGGGAAAATTTTGGAATCTTCAATTAAACATGAGATTACTACGTAGCTAGACAAAGAGAACCCAATTAGAAGCAGCGAACCTGGATTTCAAAAAGGAAGGTCCTATTTGACAAACCTGTTCGTGTTCTTTGATGAGGTGACCGATCGAGTGGATGGTGAAGTGCAGTAGATATGAACATGGTGGACAAGGGGATATAGAGACCTCATTAAGAGATTTAGTACACATAGCAGGAAACACCTTTTTACACAGATTTAGATTGAAGCAAGACTTTGTCAGCATTAAAGAAGAGGCTTACTAAGTGGTTAAAGGAGAAGATGAATAAGTGGAAACGTGGAATTTGGACAACTGCTTGTGTGGAGGATAAATGCTGAAAAAGACTGATTGTGCCAGTATAACAGTCTGATCTGACCTTGTAATAAAAGTGTGCAGAGAAGATTTATTGGCTGATATATTTTTTTGCAGATGCAACTACCATGGCCAAGGATCTTTAATTTTAAACTTGTTTTAAATATCACAGGCAATTAATGCATAAGATTGTGAAGATGGTATTCATGATGCATATTCTGGTGCTGTATTACTTTGGTAAAAACTGTTTAATTCTTGTACCAGACAGATTGCATCAGATCCTATGTATGTTTGTGGTTTGGTTTGCTGAAGTTTGATCTACAAAGATTACTTTTGTAATCCTTGACGCATGGCTCTTGTATTAGATCATCTTTTAATTTGTGACTTTTATAATGTGTTACTTTGAAGATTTGTTTCCTACTATGCAAACTTGGTTGAGAGGACAATCAGGAAACGTTTGTTTCAAATGGTCTTTGGTCTGCCTAAAGACAGTGAACAAATACAAAGATCTAATTTGGTGTTGTGCCTGGCTATAATAAACCAGCTTCACTAACGTGGTCAACTAATGGTGCAAGAAAAGCAAAGCAGAGTTTGGCAATAATTTGGAATGTTTTGGGGATAATGTACTGTTTTAGGAAAGCGCCTAAAGCCATTTTAACATTTGGCAGGTGGTGCTGGCTACTAATGTCTGAGTCTTGCACAGGTAACAGAAAAACGTAGAGATAAACTTGCCAAAAACAATAAGATTGGCAGCCAGGAGACCCAACAAACCACAAGTCTTCCTGGCTGCTGGTCCTCGTGAATCTGAAAAATTTATCTTTGTTGTTATCATCAGCTGCCCAAGGTCTGCATGTTGGAGCTGGTGGCACTCAAACAATAAAAAGTGGCTTCCAAAGGTAGGCCCCATATCAGGCCTTGCAGAGACTTGAATATAGAAAAAGCTATTGGCCACCTTTTTAACTAAGTGGAGACAGGGTTGGCTGAGGACTGTCCATAAATGACAGTGGACTGATGGAAATGATCAGGTCAGTGGCAAAGGAAGCAAGAAACCAGAAGCATCAGGTTGCCTAAATACCAAGACTAGACAATCAGGTATTGAGATTAATGAAACAAAGACTAAAATTGGATTTATGCACAAGAAAAGAAAATGTTGACCTGGAGACATTCATGGTGACCAGTAATTATGATATTGTAGAAATTGCACAAGTTAAGGCAAGCCCAGAGATTTAGAAGATGTTAGAAAGTCACAGGGAGGCTGTGAGGGTTTTCTTTATCTTTGTAATTGACTCTGGCTAAATCTATACAACAGGAAAAAGACCAGGACAGCCTTTGGGATTTGCTTCGTAAGTAAAATGGCTTCACTTTACGATGAGATGTGAGTGAGAAAAATGAGGCGTTCCCGATGGGGACTTTAATCGGCACATAAGTTGAGAATACCCAAATGGGAGGTGCTCTGAGTTCGTCAGTGTAGTACAGAAATGCTGCCTGACTTATCAGGGACCCCATGAGAGGAAGCTGCCTTTGTCTTGTGAGTGTCCGAGATCATTCAGAGATTGAAAATACTTGGACTGCCGGGTAATAGTGAAGATAGCATTATAATATTCAACTTGACTCAGGGAAACAGTGTGGTCACATAACCAGGCCACAGTATAGAATTTTAGACAGGCAAACCAGAGTCGTGAGGACTGAGATTGGTAATGTATTATTAAAGAGGTGGGGTACTGATTAAAGATAGATCTATCCAGGATTCTGCAAAAAAATTACGAAGAATATCAAGGACAAAACCATGTAAGGTAAATATAAATGCAAAGAAAACTAGGAATGAAATCCATATAATGCTGATGATTTTAAAATTAATAAGTACAGGGGAGGTTTTAATACACTAGGGAATGCAGCTGACTTGAAATTTACTTTCAAACACTGATAATAAAAACTTTCTTCATGACTGACTCCTGGGACTGAGAGAGGAACAACCAGTAAAGAAGTGAGTGAAACCTGGGCACTCTACTGTGGGTCGATTAGTTAAAGATTGCTTTCACTTGTGGGTGAATGGGGAACAGGGTGACGATGACAGAGAATTCTCACTGTGTTCAAGGAATTATGTGTCTTCAGAAGCTCCAACCACTGTCTTTCATGATGAAACTCCATTTCTTCGGCTTCTCTCTCAGGGCAGGACACCCTACAAACGACCCTGACCATAACTCCTGGTCTGATCTGTCAGCTCCTCACTCAGTATTTTGCAAAGTTTGCAGCTTGGAACTTCAGAACTGAAGAAACGTTCCAGATCTGAAACGTTAACTCTGTTTCTCTCTCCACAGATGCTGCCAGACCTGTTGAGTATTTCCACATTTTCTGTTTTTATTTAGGAGCAGAAAATATCTTGGGTCTAGTAGCTCAATAAGCCCCCATTTTTGGAAACAAAATCTAGATGGGGTGGTGGGGTAAGAGAGAGCAGGATGGAAGTGGAAACCTCAACAATTATTTAATATGTATGATGCTGGAGTTGCAGTCTGTAGTTTGAAGAAAAATTCTCACTTATTGGTGATTTTATTACAACTACAGCTATGATGACTTTGTGACGGTGGTGTAGGCTGAAAAGGGAAAGCAATGAAAGGTGAAGTTGTCCTTGTTGCCAGGATTTCATGTTGCAAATCCATAAATATAGAGAAGACAGATGTGTTTGTGCTTAAATCCATTAACTTGCTTTTATTTCCACAATTTACTTTACTGATGTAATGATAAAGCTGACAATTTGGTGATTGTTTTTTAAAAAGTTATCTTGACTCAGCCGAACCCATGCAGCTGATTCACTTGAGGGAAAAACAAGTTATTCCCAGCTTGTATGCCTTTGATACAAAAGAAAACCTAGATTTTTCTGACAGCAAAAACAACTTCTTTAAGCTTGGCAGTAGCCTTCACAGCAGCTTCTCTACTCTCCCTCTTAGCAGTTTGTATCCCAGATTATACTTGGCACCAGTTAGCTAAATTGCCACAACAGTCACTTGAATAATGAAATAAATTTTGTATTTCTTTGTGACTGTGAATGAAAAACCCATGCGTTTGATTTATAAACAAAAGGTATCTATGGTGAAAGAACACAACATTCAAGGGCACCATGAAGCGCGCTGTGGTGAGAAAAAGAAGTGCACAAGAAACTTGTATGTCGATAAATTTTCTGAGATAGCACCTTTGTTTAAAAAGCAGAAATCAATGTTAGCTAATGCTTGCCGCATCAGTGATCTTGCTGTTAAGGGATGCGTTGTGATCTTCTGTGAAATAGCTGTGCCATTTTCTCAGGGCGAGTCTTTGGAGAACTGAATGTTAAAGCCTGCAGAAATAGTGGGGTAGAAATTCAAGTGTGCAACAGAAACTGGAGCTGGAGGCTGTCTGAGATTGGATCTCAGGCCTCAGTTCAATAACAGCGGAGAGCTGCTTGGCTCCAGAGGCAGCCTGCCCAACATTGGGAATAAAATTTGGACCCGCTTCTTTACCAGCAGGTCCTGGTAAGTGGGTGGCAGAAAGTGCAGGAGGGCCTTGTGCAGGCTGACAGCAGGCCCACGAGTAGGGCTGTGGAGCCTGAAATGGTGCTCTTTCACCACTTTTTCTCCAGTGGCCTTGAGCAGTCTCTTTAAGGATCGCTATTTAGGCTGCATTAACACAGGTATACCTTCCCATTGAGAGGGTTGGGATATTTGAGTGTGGGATTATTTCTCAGGGTTGCTAATGAAGACAGCTCTAATGAAGTTGGATAGAGATCCAACAAGGAGTTTTGCATCATTCGTCTCTCTGATCCCAAATGTTCTAAACCATCACCAGTTTCGACAAGTGGAACTTAATGAAATGGATCTGTTTGTGGGAGCCTTGTACTAGTGCCTAATTGGTGCTGCTCCTGTGTGAGAGACCACTTATGTAATTACTACTGCTTCAGCCAGAGCACGCACAGAACAAATGTTTTTGTGACTATTTGAAGGGTGTTTCTACAGATCGCAGTCCCTGTGCACAGCAGAAATTAATTCCATAAAACTGCATAATTGGAGCTGGAAGTAGATATTGACTTTCTTTATAATTAAGTTTATATTTCTTTAAGGGCTATTAAAAGGGCTTTTAAACTATAGAACAGGAACTGTCAAAGTAAATACAATCATTGACATTTACTACTTTTCAAAGCTATTTACATTTAACTAGCAACCGCAGAGTTGTGGTAGTGAAGTGATACTCTAATAGACAGAAAATGATAGTCTAATAGACAGAAACCTCTATTCCATTGTATGACAGTCGTTGAGCTTTTGGCAGACATTTACAATAGTGAGCTTACAATTTAAGGCTTTTGGAGTAGAGAGGGGGGTGCTCTATGAACCAAAGCCTAGCTCACTAAAGAAAGAAAAATAATGTCTGAGGACAAGTCAAAGCATCTCACTCTTTCACACATACAGTTGGTATAGATGGAGCCCAGAAGTAGATGATTTCACTAAAGAATGAAGCTCGGTGCACAAAAGACGCGACAATGACCCATGAAAGGAAGTTTGCATTTATATAGCTGTTTCATGATCTTAGAACATCTTAAAGTACTTTACAGCAAATGAAGTACTTTTGAAGTGTATCCACTCTTGCAATATAAAAACAGCAACTAATTGGCATACAGCAAGGTCCTATAAATAGCAGTGTGATAATGACCAGATAATTTGGTTTAGCGATGTTTGATGGGGGTAAATATTGAATTGTACCCTGAAGTGAACTCCCCTGCTCTTTGAAGTAGTACGACGGGTTCTTTTACACCCACCTCAGGGAAAATTGAGGGACTGTGGGTTTAATGTCTAATCTGAAACACTGCGCTTCTGCCAATACAGGAGTAAGTACTGCACTTAAGTATTACCCTGGACTTTATGTTCAAATCTCTGGAGTGGGACTTGAATCCACAGCCCTCTTACTCGGAGGTGAGAGTGTTATCAACTGAGCTACAGCTGATAACTGATACATTGTCTCCATGCTTCAATCACCATGTGTGCATCAACACCTCCCAGAGACGTTAAACATTGCAAATTGTTTAATATGCTATTTGTGATTACTGATGCTTAATGATGTTTACATTAAATGCCTGTTCTAAAACATGTAACCACAAACTCAAGAATTGCACCTTTAAAGCATCAATGCACAGTATTTCCTGTAATAAATATAAATATGGTAAAAACAAAAAGCTAAAAGCTACTGCGGATGCTGGAAATCCAAAACAAAAACAGAATTACCTGGAAAAACTCAGCAGGTCTGGCAGCATTGGTGGAGAAGAAATCAGTTAATGTTTCGAGTCCTCACGACCCTTCGGCAGATATGGTAAGTCTGAGAAATCCAACCCGGTCAGTCATTTCTGAGTGTATATGGCTACAGATTGCTATGAAGGAAGCTCCAGCACAGCATGTTTTCAAGGATTTAACAACAGCTGTCAGTGGCATCAGACTATACCAAAATGGAGCTGGTGTGAATGGCCATTTATATATTTTGGGTAAATTGCACAAATTTTGAAGTAATGACTAAACCCAAGAGCACCAGAACTGTTAGCATTCTGTATCTACTGACAAAATATTGCCAACACCTACCAGCATTTCCAGCATTCCCCTATAGGCCAGGGCAAATTATAACTTTTTACTTCAGAGATAATTATTGGCATATCGGCATAATCTCCTCTCAGACATGGACTCTTCAGTAGACTACTCCCTGCTGTGAAAGAAGGAGGATGGGCTTTTAGCTGGTGAAGAAGCGGAAATTGAGAAAGTGCTGGAAAAGGCAGGGTGACAGTCTGAAAGTGAAACAGAAACGAGCAGGCCAGGTTGGAGAAGGACTGGATAAACAGACAAAATGAGACACTGGGTGGAGGGAGAAATGATAGTGGTGCGCAGAATTGCAGTGAGCACGATGGGTGGTTATGGACAGATATATCTGATTTAATAAAAAAAAAACTCTGAACAAGTTTGAAATTATACTTCCATTCCCTTGCCCCCACAGTGAGATGGCTAAACCATCTTGTCCACACATTTTCATTGGAGTCCCTCCTCTAAACCTCCATGGACCCTCTTGGGAAAGATATTTAAGGAACAAAATGTGAATCTGGCAACCTTCCCCAAACATGATGCCTGGGAATCACTGAACATACAACAAGCCAGTTCCAACTCCCTGACTGAGACTGTCCGTAGCTTGGCAGACTTAATTACAGGCATACCCCAAGTCCCTTTCCTGTACAAGAAATTCATTCATAGGACGTGTACCCTCCTGATTGTGAGTCCAAGTGAAGGTATGCGCTTGGCCAATGAATTTACCAGATTTTAATCAAGTGTGAATTGCATGCCATCACACTCTTTGGGTGGTTTTGTTTACAAAATGTGTGCACAATTCCTGGTAATCAGCAAAGTAGAATGGGGAATTTGCTGTGGTTACTAACTAGCTTTTATGAAGGACCAAATGTATGCTGTGGTGTCACCAGGAATCAGTAGTCCATACCCTATACTCGGTGAAATCCATGGCTTTGGCGCATTGCATGATGGTAAACGCTATGTTAGCGTTGCTCCTATGCAACCAGTATTTTTTGCTATCCTCATTATTGTAACTTCTCATTCATGATATTCAATTGAATCTTCACTGTGCCCTTTTTATTGCCCTTGTAACAAGGTGTGCTTAATTGTGCACAGTATTCCAGCTGTGGCTTAACCAATGTCTTTTAAATTTCAATAAAAACAAGATACTGCAGATGTTGGAAATCCAGAATAAAAGCAGAAAATGCTGGAAAAACTCAGCAGGTCTGGCAGCATCTCTGGAGAGAGAAACAAGAGTTAACATTTCAACTCTGTATGACTCTCCTTCAACGTTCTCGAAACGTTAACTCTGCTTCTCTCTCTCTCCACAGATACTGCCAAACCTGAGCTTTTCCAGCATTTTCTGTTTTTACTTCTAAATTTCAAGGTTACTTCCTTAGTGCCACCCTGCATAAAACCAAAAATCCCATTTTTATCAACTTTTCCTGTTCTGCTGCCACTCTTAAAAGACCTGTGCGTCTTTTTCACCTGGACTTCTCTAAAATTCTTACGATTTAGAGTATTCTCACTTTTCCTGTTTCTTTTCCGAAAATATATCACTTCATTTTCCTTTGCACCAGTAGCATCTGCTGCCTGTTTACTCACTCAGGTAGCATGCCTGTATCCCCTTGTGATCTCTTGCATTTGTCCTTAATTTTCAATTACCCCTAATTTGGTATTCCTCTTGTGATTAGAGGGGTAAGTTGACATTCCCAGGGATGACTTGTTCAAGTTAAATACCACTGAGGTTGCAGAATTGTTTGCCTGGATCGGAAGCAATAGGAATACAGCAAGTCCTCATTTTAAGTCACCCCATTTTAAGTTGTTTCATTGTATTGTTGTTTTTGTTTTAGGTCAGTTTCCCCCGATTGAAGTTGCGATTTCCGCTTTAGCGTCGTTTCGTGTCATCGTGTTGCACGTCATCGCTTTCCGTTTTCATTGTGTGTGCCTCATCGCTGCTAGTTGTCATATTGGGTTGCCAGTCATCATTGTGTTTCGCGTGTCATCGCGCAGTGCATGTCATCGTGTGTCGGCTTCCTTCATGCAACATTGGATCATCTGATCCAATCAGAGCCATTGTTAAGGAGGCTGTTTGTGCTGTAGTATTCGAGGCAACGTTGATTTAAAAAAAAAAACCCAGAGGCAGCTAAAGCCAGAGTTCTTTTCAAGTAAAAAGTTAAGATTTAAATTTGATCTAAATTTTGGAATTTCAGGCGTGCCTGCTGTGGGTATTAAGTATGAGCCAGAAATGCTCAGTAAATGGTGGTAGTGTGTCTGCTGCTGAAAAGAAAGCAAGAAAAGCCATCAGCCTAGCAGTGAAATTCAATGTTTTAAAATGTCCTGAGGCTGGAGCATGAGCAGTCAATATTGCTAGAGTGCTTGGACTACCCACTACGTCTGAGAACAATCTGTAGTAACGCTGACAAAATCAAACAAAGTGTCACACCTTTAAGTGCTAGCAGAGTAAGCTGGACTAGAAGCAGCATAATGGAGAATATGGAAAGACTCTTGGCAGTCTGGATCAAAGACCAAAACCAGCATCAGGTGCCTCTTAGTTTGATGGTCATCCAAGAAAAAGCCAAAAGCCTGTATGAAAACTGAGAGAATGAGCAGGGTGAGTGTTCTCAGTCGGAAAGTTTCAATGCTAGTCATGGATGGTTCAAGAGTTTTAAGAGGCCTCACTGTCTGCACAACATTAAAATGTCTGATGAAGCAGCTCTTGCTGATACAGAAATGGCTAATGAATACCCTGCCCGTTTGGAGACAGTCATTGAAGACTCACCAAAACAAGTCTTTAGTGTTGATGAGACAGGGCTTTTTTGGAAATAGATGCACAGTGAACATACATTTCGAAAGAGGAGAAAACAATGTCATGATTTAAAGCTGCCAAATATTGCCCGATTGTTCTGCTTGGTGGGAATGTTGCAGGAGATTTTAAATTTAAGCCCTAAGTGGTGTATCAGTCTGAGACACCACATGCATTGAGGGGTTATTCCAAGGAACACCTGCATGTCATTTGGCGATCAAATAAGAAAGCCTGGATGATAAGGGCACCTTTTCAATAATGGTTCTCTCTGTTTGCCATCCCTTCTTGGAGGGAATATTGCACCAGAGAAAATCTTGCCTTCAAGATAACTCCTTTTGGATAATTGCCCAGGTCATCCTGTCATTGTCTGAAAATGTGAAGGCGATTTTCCTTTCACCCAACGTAGCTTCACTGCCACAGCTCATGGATTAGGGTGCAATTGCAGCATTCAATGTTTACTGCCTATGCCGTACCTTTTCCCAGCTCATCAAGACAGCACATGGTGAGAATGCGCCATCAGCCAAGGAATTTTGATGTGGCTGCAACATCCTCAAGGGCATTGACTGTATCGCAGATTCATGGAATGAAGTCATGTTGTTGTGTCTGAATGGCGTGTGGCAGAAATTGTGACCCGAGTGTGTCAGGGCCATGGAGGATCTCGCGACACTGTCCCTGAGGGTCAGCATGAAATCATCATTTTGGCTTTGATGAAGTGGATCAGGCTGACGTGCTGGAATTGCTTGCATCCCACTGAGAGGAATTGTTCAATGAAGGCTTAATGCAGCTAGAGTGTCAATGAGCTGAAGAGAAAGACCGTGCTGAAATACCATCCCCTCATTTTCTAAACAAACAACTGTCAAGAGCTTTCCAGCTCATAGAAGAGGCAATGGAAATCATCATGGAGGATGACCCGAGCAGAGCGCAGTGCCAAAGTGAACAAGGGAATCAATGGTTTAATTAACTGCTACAGAGTGATCTACCAGGAGAAACAAAAGTAAACCGTCCTACAGTACATGGATAAATTTTTTAAAGTTGTTGACGATCCTGGTCCATCATCCCATTAATTCCACCAAGACCTGACTGTTCGAAACCAAAACCACTCCAACTTCAGTCATTGAGCTTCTCTGAAGAAGAGGACCAGGGTCTCAAAGCCTAAGGCCATGGCACCATGCAGGCACCACTAGCAGTGTTTTCAAAGGATCCTCCAATTTCAGTGGAAAGAAAGGCAGTGCAACAGCCAGCTCTTCCCCAAAGCCATCATGCCCAGCATCAAGGCTCTAAATCACACAAAATCACCTCCATTGAAACACTTTAGGGATGTCCTCAAAGCATCCCTGAAGAGGCCAAATATCTCTCCAATCCATCGAGCTGGACTGGAACCAAGTCATTCCGAACTCGACGGACTGCCTGGAAAGCGAGAGACTGGTGAATGTTATCTAATTTGGATTTATACAGGATTTCTTTTATATTTAGTGATTTGTCTCATTTTGCAAGTCTTTTTCAGCTGGAATGCGCAGTGTTGCACATGTATGGTATAGTATTTCAATTTGTACATCGTTTTTTCCCTGATGAGGGGTGTCTGACGGAACCTGTCTCCAGCTCCGTTGATTCCTATTGAAACCTATGATTTACTTAAAGCTGTTTCACTTAAAACCGTGATTTCCAGGAACACAACCACAATTTAAAATGAGGACTTACCGTACTTAATCTCAGACAGGAAACAACAGATTTCCACCTCCGGTTATGTTGTAGTTCCCAAGAACATGGGATGGTAGGTGCCACATCTCAAAGTCTCAGGCTTCAGGAGAGGAGAAAAACACGTCTCTTTAAAAGTCTTTGCCTTGTTGTAATTGCTCCTCCCTTTTCAGATTGAATGCCAAATACTTTCTTGCACATCCACTATTTCCTTCATTCTACCATTGGTGGCTGTGCTTTCAGGTGCCTAATCTCTGGAATTCCCTCCCTAAGCCTCTCCAGCTCTCTCTCCACCTCTGTTATTGCTTAAAACCTATCTCTTTGATCAAGCTTATGATCACCTGACTTAATATCTCTGTCACTTGTGTCAAATTTTATCTGATAACTCTCCTGTGAAGCGCTTTGGAACATTTTACTACATGAAGAGTGCTATATAAATGCAAATTGTTGTTGTAGTACCCACTATTTTATGGGAAATTGTAAGCTGTTGCGATAAAAATCTATTGCAGTGAAATGAGCTTTCCGGATTTCGAAAGAACCACTACTTTGATTTATTTTGTCATTTTAACTGGAAAGAATGAGCAGATATGAGGATGGCACTATTTCCTACCTCTGTGCAGATGGCTGTGTTAGATGGACTCTGCACCTGACAAACCTTTGTTCGTTCACAAATACTTTAAGGCAACGAAGATCACATTGAAATAAATAATTGGGCCTCCGTTCTGTAAGATTGTTAAGACAGATGTAGACGTGTTTTTGTGGTTCCTCTTGCTCCATAAATGAAAGGTTTTGCCATACTTCTTGGCCCTTTATTAAAAAGGAAAACAAAAAACTGTAAAACTGAGCAACTGTTGAGTTCCTTGCCTAATAGTGTGACATATGGGACTGATAAATATGTAAGATTTTCCCTCAGCTAAATTCATAACTCTGCACTTGTCCAGTTGCGAGTTGGATTAATAAATACAGGGCACACTCCAAGCCCCACACTGTGTTTGTTGTGAAATCGGAACACATTGGTAAGGGGCTAAAAATAAGCTGAAGTGCATGAACATTCAAGTTTCCAGTTAGGTTTGTCCTTAAGGCAGTTTGCCTGACATCCAATCTTGGATAGAATCATAGAATGATACTGGATGGAAGGAGCCCATTCGACTCATCGTGCCTCTTTGATAGAATTACCCAACTAGCCCCACCGCCCGCCCTTTTCCCATCGCTCTGCAAATTTTTTACCAATTCTCTTTTGAAAGTAACGATTGAATTTACCTGCCCCATCCTATTCTAACATGGGATGCTACTCCATACATCAGTTTAAAGCTTGCCAGCTTTCACGCACCAGGATGTCAGATTTCTGGCCCCTAGATTGGCTCCCAATAGACCAAATGTAGACAGATCATATATATTTGGAACAGCAGGGCATGGAGCTTGTTTGAGTGTTGCTTCAAAGGGATATTTAAACCTTTTTCAGTCACCAGCTTCTGGCTGAGAACCCCATAGGAGTTGGTTTCTTGTCAAAATATGTTATGACCCCCATAAAGACAGATAACTTTTTAAAAAAAGACATATTTCCCAGCGGCTGAAGGAAATAACTAAAGGACAAAATTTCATAACATAAACGCAACATAAATCAAACATTACTTAAAAAGCAACCAATACACCAAACCAAAGAAAACTAACTAATTAACACAATCTAGATACATCTTACAACTCATTTTTCTGTGCATTGCACTTCTGACAGAGGTGTAGCAATACAAGATTAAGTTCCAAGTTACCCACAGCTTTCTAGGAAGCTCAGTTCTCCCTGCCTCGCCAGGTCGAATCTTTCAGGGTCCTTTGAAAATCATTTCACTCAGCCTGAGTATTCCAGAACTGACTTTTACCAACAAGGCCCGACTTGGTGACTCCGTGTTCCTTAAATCTCCAAAAGTTCAGTTAGTTGTGTCCCCTTCCTTTTGAATTGAAAAGCAACTTTTACAAGCATTCTGCTTTTTTTGTTAACACAAGAACAGTTCACCATACTCTCCACAGCAGTAGCTGCCTTTGTCTCTCTCCTGTGTCTCTATGTCCATTTCCAAAAAGCAGCTGCCCCCTTTTCGGTGTCAAGGTCTGAAAACTTTCACTTGATTTTAAATTGGTTTTGGTTTGGGTCATCATGTCAACCGGATCACATATGCAAAGGTTTAATATGACCTCTATCCTCCTATCTAGAACATTTTGTTTCAACTTAAGTTAGAGACTATTTTAAAACATAACTGTGGTAATTATGGTTTTATTTAATGTGTAATGTACCTTTAAGAAGAATGTTTGTTAAGGAAGATCACATGACCTTCAGTACCCAAAAGGAGTGTAGCGCGGGCTACCTCAGTAGTTAGTAGTTACAGTGTAGCGATACAGTTAGAAGTGAAAGCACGTGTGGTTGTAGTACCTTTGTAAATAAACAAGTTTCCACTCAAGAAATGTCCGGTGATCAACTCTATCAATAGTACCAACTCGGCCACCTTTCACAACAAACTGGCGATGAGGATAAAACATGTTTAACAGAAGAAATCAAGTGAAACGAAATTGGCACTGTACCTCACACTGTAATTGTAAGTGGATGTTCCGTTAAAATCGAAGAAGTATTTCCCTCCCAGAATGCTGTAATTCGGAAGAATTGATCCTTTCTATCCAGCCCCAGATGATTGGTCTCATTATATTGAATGGCTCACGTTTTTTTTCCAAGTGAACGAGATTACGGGGGAAGAGAAGAGGCGAACGATCCTCTTAAGTACATGTGGGAATAAAACCTATGGCTTGATTCAAAGTTTGACGGCACCCAGTGCCAGATTCGAAAGATTTTGATGAATTGGTGGACCTCGTGAAGGGTCATTTTCAATCATAGCCCTCAGTAACAATGCAATGGTTCAGGTTTAACTCGAGCAATAGAGCCCCGGGGGAGACAGTTGCATCCTATGTGGCAAGTTTGAAGCAGTTAACGGAACATTGTGAGTTTGGTACATCTCTAAATGACCTGCTCAGAGATTGTTTAATGTGCGATGTGAATGAGGGTACGATTTAGATGAGGTTCTTATCCAAAGCGAATTTGAATTTTAAGAAGGCGCTAGAGATAACACTGGCCATGGAATGCGCAATAAGAGATTCAAAAGCCATACAGGGCGTGCAAAATGGCGCCGTCCTCCACATCGGGCAGGAAACCCCAGCCAAAAAGGGCGCGAAAATGCAAGACTCTGCCGAGAAGTGGGAAACAGCCGGGAAATGAGAAAAAAAATGACGTAGCAGTGAAAACAAGGAATAGTTTCAATAGAAGCGGAAACAAGCAGTCTTTTAACAATTGGTAGTTTAAAAAAAATAGAATTTTATTATTGTCACAGAAAGGACATATAATGTGACAGTGCAAGGAAAGAGTCAAGCAGGCTTTTAAACAAAGGAAAAAACCCAGTGAGATCTCCAACATAGCAGAGCCTGATATGATAAATTCATATATTTGCGTGTTATTTAATTTGAAGGTTGGAAAGACAGAACCACTATTTGTAACAGTGAAAGTGAATGGTAGACCTATTAGAATGGAAGTGGACACAGGAGCTTCCACTACAGTAATTGGGGACCATACCTTTTTATTTATTCGTTCGTGGGATGTGAGCATCCCTAATTGCCCTTGTCAGAGGGCATTTTTAAGAGTCAACCACATTACTGTGGGTCTGGAGTCACAGGTAGGCCAGACGAGGTAAGGATGGCAGATTTCCTTCCCTAAAGGATATTAGTGAACCAGATTGGTTTTTACAATTCCAGATATTTGTTGAATTCAAATTCCCAAATTCAAATTGGCTGTGGTGGGGTTCGAAACCTGGCCCCAGAGCATTACCTTAGGCCTCTGGATTACCAGTCCAGTGACATTACCACTATGCCACTGCCTCTCCCTCTCCCTCTCTTCAGATATTTGAACAATGGGGAACATCAGTTAAATTTAGAAGAAACAACTGCCTAATTAAAAACATACGCGGGTGAAGACATTCAAATCAGAGGCATAAAAGAATAACTGTCCATTATGGAAGCCAATTAGCAAAGCTACCCTTGACGGTGGTAGCAAGAGAAGGGCCAAACCTCCAGGGGTGAAACTGGCTAAAGGAGATTAAGTTAGAATGGGCTGAAATTTTCCAGTTGAGAGCAAGTGGGTTACCAGAGCTACTTCGAAAGTACTCCACAGTCTTCAAGGATGAACTTGGGAAGATTCAGGGGCTGCAGGCAAAAATTCATGTGGACCCAGAGGCAACCCCCCAATTCATGAAGGCAAGACCAGTACCTTATGCACTGCGAGAAAAAGTCGACACCAAACTGAACAGACCAGAAAAACTGAGCGTTAAATAACCTGTGCAGTTCTCAGAATGGGCAGCGCCCATAGACCCCGTCCTTAAACCCAACCAAAGTGTCCAAATTTGTGGTGGCTACAAATTGAGGGTTTATAAAGTAGCTAAGCTAGACAGACACCCCATACAAAAATTGAAGATTTGTATGCCAAGCTGGCAGGTGGAACCGCCTGCACGAAGCTTGATATGAGTCATGCATATCAACAAACTAGAGTTAGATAATCCCTCCCAGGAATTTGTCACAGTTAATACCCACAAAGGGTTGTACCAATATACTTGATTGCCTTTCAGCATCTCCTCAGCTTGTACCACCTTCCAGAGAACAATTGAAAGTTTACTGCAGGGACTGACCCAGGTTGTAGTCTATGTAGACAATGTTTTGGTGACAGGATTAACTAAAGAGGAGCATTTGGCAGACTTACAAGAGGCCTTAAAACGTTTTTTGAAAGCTGGAGTATGTTTAAAAAAAGTAAAGTGCACATTCCAAGCAAGGGAGGTAATCTATTTGGGTCACTGGATAGATTCACAGGACCTCCACCCAGTTCAGTAGAAAGTGAGAGCTATAAGAGAGGCACCTGTGCCAAAGAGCACCTCAGAGCTCAAATCACTCCTAGGAATGATCAATTATTATGAATGGTTCTTACCCAATTTGTCTACAGAACTGGCTGTCCTACTCAAAAAGAACCAACGTTGGTTTTGGAAGGCGCCCTAAAAAGAAGCTTTCATAATGGTGAATCAATTGTTGCACTCGTCCAACCTATTAGTACATGATGACCAGAAGAAAGAATTGGTGTTGACGTGTGACACATCTCCGTACCGAGTGGGAGCAGTGCTTTCCCATCGGTTGGATGATGGCACGGAAAGGCCTATAGGTTATGTATCAAGAATGTTCACCACAGTGGAAAAGGGATACTTGCAGATAGAAAAAGACACCTTTGGTGTCAAGAAATTTCACGTACACAGCCGCCATTTTACAATCGTTTCAGACCACAAGCCATTGCTAGAATTGTTCAGCAAGGACAAGGCTATACTACCCATAGCCTCGGGAAGAATACAATGATGGGCTTTAATCCTGGCAGCATATGAGCACACTTTTGTACCTAGACCTGGAAGTCAAATTGCAAACGCCGATGCACTTAGTTGTTTGCCTTTACAAGAAAATGATGAGGATGTCCCAGTTCCACAGGAACTTGTTTTATTGTTAAATTTATTAGATTCCTCCCCAGCATGCGCACGGCAGATCAGAGACTGGACAAGTTGGGACCCAGTCTTAACTCAAGTACGAGAACAAGTACTTCATGGTTGGTCACAAGAGCCTGTATCTAATGAAATGAAACCGTACTTTAACAGAAGACATGAAATAACCAGCCAGGATGGCATCTTATTGTGGGGAGCACAAGTGATAGTACCTCCAAAGAGAAGGGTGTCACTTCTAATTGAACTACACAACGCACATCCGGGAATATCCCGAATGAAGACCTACCAATGGTGGTAGGGTTGGATGGTGAAATGGAGAGTTTAGTGAAGAATTGTGTGCAATGTCAGCAACTGCAAAAGTTGCCTTCAAGAGCTCCGTTACACCCTTGGGAGTGGCCAGGAAGACCATGGGTGCGGTTACACATTGTTCCCATGAAAGGTCCCACGTAGTCAATGTTCCTGCTCATTGTCGATGCCCACTCAAAATGGATGGACTTATGAGGTGAAGTCACCAACATTTTCTGCTACAATTGAGAAGCTATGTCAAAGTTTTGCCATTAACGGACCACCAGAAATAGCCATTTCTGATAACGGCACGGCATTTACAAGTGCTGAGTTTCAGCGGTTTATCAGCCTCAATGGTATTACTCATGTAAAAACTTCACCGTGCCACCCTTCCTCAAATGAACTGACTGAAAGGGCGGTTCAAACATTCAAAGCCGGCATGAAGAAACTAACTGAAGATTCCTTAGCAACCAAGCTAGCACGCTTTCTTTTCCATTATAGGACCCACCCTCACACAATAAGAGGTGTCACACCTGTGGAGTTATTGATGAAATGCTGTCTCAGGACGAGATTGAGCTTAATAATGCCCAATTTAGAGGGGAAGGTGGAAAGGAGTCAGGGAAGCCAGAAAACTAGACATGACTGGCATAGATGTCAGAGGAAATTTACAGGGGGAGAGATGGTATACATGAAGAACTTTGGAGAAGGACCAAAGTGGCTTCCGGGTGAAATAAGTGCAGTGACTGGATCTCTTTCTTACCACATGGAGGCGGAAGGCCGATTCATATGGAGACATGTGGATCATCTAAGGAAGAGAGAAATAAATCACCAAGAATTGATTCCATCAGTTTTCACTACCGGGTCAGCGTTTCCTGTTGAGAGTACTCAACCCAGTACAGACATGTCTGATGTTCCTTTAAGAGTTGAGAATACAACTGCAGATGCCCACCGAAGTACCTGATGTTCAAGCAACTCCAGAAAAGGAGGTTCCTGACAAAGCATCGGAAGTTATAGAGCTGAGACGCTCGACATACCTAAGGAAACTCCCAGAAAGGCTGAATTTGTAAATTACTTACCAGTGTAAATATTTTGCTGTCTTGAGAAAATCGTACTTGTAAATATAAAATGTATATCTGAGTAAAGAGGGAGGGATGTGGTAATTATGGTTTTGTTTAATGTGTAACATACCTTTTAAGAAGAATGTTTATGGAAGATCACATCTTTAGTACCTAAGTGTAGCACAGGTTACCTCGTGGTAGTTGGAGTGTAGAGATAGAGTTTGAAGTGAAAGCACATGTGTAGTTGCTGCTTGAGTACCTTTGTAAATAAACAAGAAGTTTCCACCCAAGATGTGTCTGCTGACCAACTCTTATCAATAGTATCAACTCAGCCACCTCTCATAACAAACTGGCGACGAGGATCCACAGGATCTAACAATAACCTTTTAAAGTCCAACCTTTGTGTTTACTTTCAAGGGAATTCACAAACTGCATGCTTTGTCAATTCCCAGGACCACATGTTCGACACTGTAGAGGACAGTTGTCATTAGTCTGCTTATTGGATGTAAGTGGCTGTTCTCTAAAATGTTGGCAGCATGGACCTGATGGAGAATGGTGCCAATCTAAGTTCAAATAAAATTTGAAAATAGCAGCATTTTAAAAAAAAAACTGTTGTTTGGATTTGGATCATTTGATTGGGTGGATTAAAATAGCTAAAGCATACTGTTGTATTTGTATCTAGGCCAAACTGAGTTAGCTACCCACAGTGTGAGGTGAAAAATCTTGCTAGATCAAGTATTGCCTTTCGATGCCAAGTTATCAAATGGGGCATGGCTGGATTGGGGTGGAGAATTCAACAATTGTGATGAGATCTCTCTCTTTGGGAAGAAATTGTGTGTGAGGGAAAAATGGTGAAAGCCTTGTTTTAATCAAGAAATAGAATCAGGTTAATAGAATCAGGATTGCCATATTTGATGTTTCTGAATTAAGTGTGAAATTTAAGAACGCGATGGAAAAATGCAAAGAAACTCCCCTGTGTTCATGAGGGAGATGGAAATGGAGAATGTTGATCATTTAAGTTAATATTGATCTTATTTTGGGACAGAATTTGAGAAGCTGGTTGTTTTCTGGAGCAGTGAAGAGGTCAATTGCTGGAAATCCTCAATTCTGGCATTTGTTTCAGACGCATCCAGGTTAAGCTTCCTCTTGTGAGGTTAGATGGTGAAGCCTCACAAATCTCTTCCAAATCTCTTACATTTAGTCATGCATAAATGTCCCCTTGTTCTACACCTCTCAATCATTAGAATCTATCTACCCTGCCCCATTCCTGCATAATTATAAACAACTTGCCATTAAATCTCTTTTGTTATAATGAAATGAGTTCCAGTTTTTTTGAAGTTTTTCTTTGTAATTGTATTTCCTCATATCAGGAGCATCCTTTTGAATCTATAATATAACCTCTCTATTGCCTCAACATCCTTCCTGTAGGAGTCCAAAACTACACACTCTTCAAACTGTGGGCTAACTAAGGTTTTAAATAAATTCACCATTGCATTTAGACTTTATATTCTATATTTATATTCTTGCCATAAAACCTGGTATTCCATTTTTGTTTTATCCAATGTGCTTTCAATGTTTTGTGATCCTGAACCACAAATTCCTTCTGCTGCTCCATCTTACCCAACTTTTCCTCTTTCATCTTTTCTCAATGAAATATATCACCTCACATTTACAGAAATTGAATCCCATTTGCTCCTGATGTTGCCCTTTCTATTGTGGACTCTTTTGATCCTCAGAAGTATTTACTGGGTCCTTTATTCTAATATCGTGTGCAAATTTGGGCACCATTCCCTATTTAGGAATTATGAATAGATGTTAAACATGTAAACTTTTAAAAATGCACATTTTTCATATTTGAACCTTATTTGTTCTTGCTGAATCTATTCTAATACATGGGTTTAAAAGTTTCATTCAAAGCTATTCTCCTGAGAATTGATTTTCAAAATAATAGCTGGGGATGAGGTTTATTGCAGAGGCGCTCCTGGAATTTCCTAATAAGTTTAGACATACAGTTGACACTGTTTTTGAAAGTTAATGAACCACAAGGTGTGATACAAAATCCTACAGGCCTAAAATGATTCCTGTTTTAGCAGGACCAATAGAAACTAATGAAAGGTAAATTTACAGCAGATATAATTGTTCAGCATGATAAATGCTTGGAATTATCTACCCTGCAGAGTAACTAGATATTGTGATTACTCATACAATTAGATGTTATGATGAGAGAGATAATCTGCTAGAGAGATGAGTGTTGATAAAGCAAAATAGTATTTTTTTTTATTCCTCACTTTTCTTTTGGTGGTATTAATCTTGCTCAGCTGGGCTGCATTAGACTCAAGGTCTGAGATGAGTAAGACCAGTGTGTGGCCAACTGCACTACTCAGCTAAAAGCATAATACTGCGGATGCTGGAAATCTGAAATAAAAACTGAAAAATTCTGGAAAAGCTCAGGTCCGACAGCATCTGTGGAGAGAGAAACCAAGCTCTGAAGAAGAGTCATACGGACTCAAAAAGTTAACTCTGGTTCTCTCTCTACAGATGCTGTCAGACTTTCTGAATTTTTCCAGCATCTTTTTCTTATTGCACTACTCAGCTTCCTAGTCACATTAATCATCTTTTCATTTTGACTTCCACAGAGATCAGCTGGTGAAGTGCGATTTGCAGCCTCCTCCAATCTCACCTCAGGCAACACGAACAGATGTATCTGACAAGAAACATTTGCATGGTTCCAAAGCTCGTGCTAAGATGAAGCAGGAGATGACATTTATGGACAGCTTCCTATCTCGGAGCCCTTCCTCCACACCCATGAGACCATCAGTGGGAAGGTCAATAGAGAAACAATGCCATGAGGAACAGAATGGCACTTGCTCAAAATTGATTACTGCTGCACCTAATTGCTTGGCACACCGAGTGCAGAGGGGCACTGATGTTACAGAACAGCCTTCAACTTCTGGATTAAAGGAAATAGTGAAAGGTGAATGTTCATTTTTAAAAAATCTTTGATATAGATTGTAGCTATTTAAAATGGTGTAAATCTGCAGTTAGCATCACCCAATTGCTAATTAATACAATTCATTATCATGTTTCTACAACTACTTCTAGTAGTGGATTAGGTGTTTCAGTTTTGTGGAAAGATTAAAGAAGATAGTATTCCTTAGAGCAGTGAACGTTGGGGGAGGTTTTCAAAATTTTGAAGATTTTAATGGAGTTTCTTTTGGTGGTAGTGTAACGGTAATGTCACTGGACTAGTAATCCAAAGGCCCAGACTAATTCTCTGGGGACATAGGTTCAAATCCCACCACAGCAGCTGGTGGAATTTAATTTCAATTAATAAATCCGGAATTATGGAGCTGGTTTCAGTAATGGTGACCATGCCAACTATCGTTGATTGTTATAAAAACCCTTCAGGGTCACTAATGCCCTTTAGAGAAGGAAATCTGTCGTCCTTACCTGGCTTGACCTACATGTGATTCCAGACCCACAGCGATGTGGTTGACTCTTAACTGCCCTCTAACATGGCCCAGCAAGCCACTCAGTTCAAGGGCAATTAGGGCAACAAATGCTGGCCTGGACAGCAATGCCAACATTCCATGAAAGAATAAAAAGAAAGTAAATAAAGAAAAGTTATTTCCATTGGCAGTAGGATCAGTAACCAGAGGGCACAGATTCAAGATAATTGGCAAAAGAACTAGGGAAGAAATGAGAATGCACTTACACAGCTAATTATTATGATCTAAAATGCACTGCCTGAAAGGGTGGTGGAAGTAGATTTAGTAGTTACTTTTAAAAGGGAATTGGCTATATACTGGGAAAGGAAAATAATTGCAGTGCTATGTGTAACGGGCAGAGGAGTGGGACTAATTGGATAGCTCATCCATGAGCTGGCACAGGCACGATAGGCTGAATGGTTACCTGTGCTGTGTGATTCATAAGTCACCATTGAGTTGTAAATTAGTTTCCTTGGTGGCTCAGTGGGTAAATTAACCACATAGTCTGGAATTGAACCATACAAACAAGGAAAGTCCGAGGTGCAATTCCCAGCCTGCACTGAACCGCTCTCAGCTGGGCAATGGGGACACTAAAACTAACCTCAGTATTCTCAGGGAAGGGAATATTTCCTAGGGCTTCTGCTCCAGTTTACTGTCTGTTGACAGCGGCTGGAAACTGTAGGTGTGTAGATGGGGAGAAATTAGTTAAAGTTTAGCTCAGTCATGGTGGAATAACCTAATAACACTCAGCGTCCAGGCTCATTTTAGGAAGGTGTGTTGGCACTGCATTATGTGAGGCCCTTGGTACCACTGGATGCTAGCACCCTTTGAAGTATGAGTTATCATTTTCAGGAAAGGAAAGATAAATGATAATCGTGGAGGAAAAAAAAGCTTGTATTGAAATTAAAGCATAGCCTGTACTGGTTCAAGAAGGCAGCTCACCACCACCTTCTTGAGGGCAGTTAGGGATGGACAATAAATGCTGGCCTAGCCAGCAATGCCCACATCCTATAAATAAATTTTTTTTAAATTGAGTGGTGTATTGTTCAAAATAGTTTCATTGAGGGGAAGGGCCAGAAAGTTGTATATGAGTTGATTGATTGAAATCTCTCTAACATTTGTCCATTAAGGAAGGGTGGAATGGTGGTTTGAAATTTTGAGTTACTCATCTTGTATTTTTGACATGTGGTTGTGAAGGTTTGTCTCCAAACTTCATTTTGTTCCTTCTGTATATCTGGCAACCAAGGTGCATCTCCCCGGCTCTCCTCAAACTTTGGGGAGATGGCAGACATCTTGGTGAAAGAAGGAAAGGATCTGCATTTATATAGCACCTTTAACATGTGCAAAGCGCTTTACAAGCAATTAGTTACTTTTGCAATGTAGCATGGGCTCGTTCTCCAATGCAAACAACAGCTTTGGCCTTATGATCAGCGTGAAGAAAACCGAAATATCAGCCTGCTCTAGGGAAGCCCTATCTTGAGCCCAAGGACCAGAACCTGTCGGCAGTGGATGAGTTCACTTATCTCGGCAGCACACTTCTCTCAGGCTGTTTGTATTGACGACGAGACACACACAAGAATTGCCAAAGCAAGCACAGCCTTTGGCAGACTTCAATTATCAGTCTGGGAATGAAGAGGAGCAAGTCTGCCTACCAAACTGAAAGTCTATAGAACAATAGTCCTGTCCGTTATGCTTTACACATGTGATACTTGGACTGTGTACCAGCGTCATGCCAAAAAGCTCAACCACTTTCACTTGAATTGCCTTCGGTAACTTCTGAAAATCAGATGGCAGGACATCAAAACAACGCTGAGGTGTTCACTTGAGCTGGCATGTCAAGCATCCACACCATATTGAGATAGTCATGTAGCCAGAATGCCTGACACCTGCTCACCATAGCAAATCTTCTAAGGAGAGCTTGATTCTGGGGTGTGCTCTCTTGGCGGCCAAAGGAAGTGCTACAACCATACTTTGAAGGCTTCTCTTATGAGTTTTGATATTGACTTCGAGCCCTGGGAGAAGTTCGCCAGGATTATTGCACCTGATGCAACCAAGTAAAAAATGGTGTGGTCTGCTTTGAAAGCAAGTGCATATCAGAGGCACAGAGAAAATACAAGGAGAGGAAATCCCGAGCCAGCAACTTATCCAAATTTGTCACCTGCGGTATCCTGTCCATTTGCAGTAGAACTTTCTGGGTGTAGATCAGCCTTAGCAGTCATAATGGAACCCTACCAAAGACCCCAGATGATGAACATGGTCATCTTCGCCTCGAAGGACGAATGAGGAAGGAATTACTTATGAAGTGTAGACGCTGTTTTAGTGTAGAAAATGCGGTAAGCCAGTTTGGGCACAGGAAGCTCCTACAAAGAGCAATGAAATATATAGCCATGTAACTTTTAGCAGTGTTGGTTGATGGATAAGAATTGTCCATGATGTTGGGAGAGCTCTCTTGCTGTACTTTTCATAGTGCCTTAGCACCTTTTATGTTCACCTGAAGAGGGCAAATGGCACATCCCGACAGTGTAGCACTCTCTCAGTATTGTACTGAAATATCAACGTAGAGTTTATATTTAATCCTCTGGAGTGGGACTTCAACCCACAATCTTCTGACTCAAAGGCAAGAGTTCTACAACTGAGCCAAGGCTGACAGGTGAGCATGGTATGCAGATCAGAAATGATTTTGCGGAGCATCCTTGAGGTTGTAACAGTGTAATTCAAATTGTCATGGACCCCTATCTGGTCCCCACAATATACATCCCAGCAGTTTTTGCTGTAGTGTGGAAAGATGAATACTCTTGGTATGCAGAAATCCCCCCTACCCCTTGTACACAGCTAGTCATGACCTAGAGGATGTATACTACTGGGAATGATTGATGTTGAACAGCTGTCTACATATGAAGAGGCACCAAAACAGCTTGGGACTATTTCTTGGATAGTTGTATGATGAGAGCATTGTCCCATGAGGACCGCAGCGCACACCTGGGCAGGGGCAAGGTAACACAAAAGGAGAGGTGGGAGCCCCCCTGTATCTACTGGAAAGATCGCAACCCAACCCAACTCCGCTCCAAGCAAGAAGGGTTACCACCCCTGCTTACCTCGCTCTATCCCGAACACCTGTAATCACTCTTCCTATCTGTTGTGCATGGCAACATTACAGTGCGATCAAAATGTACCATAACCATACTAGATAAAAACCACTGTTGCTTTATGAGGATGGAAGAACCTACTGCACTATACTGTATAATCTTTTTTCTTTCTTTTGTCAGTGAATTGTCCAGTCTGTGCGGTTGCTATTCCTGAAAATAACATTAACAGGCATCTCGACAGCTGCTTGATACAGGAAGATAAGAAAGAAAGTCTCCGAAGGTACAGTACAATGACCACCCCATGAATTACTGTTGTGAGACAGATCACCTCGTGCCACATTGCAGGCTTCGATCTGATGACCCAACCTTTATCCTCACCAAAAGAGAAAGTCTTTCTTTTCGGTCAATGGCTAATGGATAATATGGTCTTGGAGGATGAAGGGCTGAGGTACAACAGACTGGTGCAAACAGTGTGGTGTAGCTCATAATGTTGCTATACTTTTTCCAAACAGCTTTTGGAGAAACTTTGCTTAATCAAAGTGAGGAATGCTAACCATGGGAAATAGATTACTTCCTACTTCATGCACTTGTCAGGATCAAGCACACTCAGTTCCAGAGTAGCTTGTGTGATTTCTGGAGTAAAGCTCCTTCTCTGCTACAATATCGGAAAAGCAGCCCACTGTATCTGTGAGATGTTCCTCACCCCTCACGCTAGCCCGCTCTCCTGCGTAAAAATTAATTTTACACAGGACTTTCATACTTAAGATAGAGGAAGCTTTCCTCCCAACACTATGAAATAACTTAAAGCCCAGGTGCGAAAAGTAAAGGGGCAATATCTGATGCACTTAACCTCCCAGTTACCTTTTAGCTGTGAGCTTGAAAGCCCTGACAAGCTCGCTATGCTAGATTTGTTTCACTGTCATTGTTATCTGGAAATACGCAGGTGGTTAGTCAGTATCTAAAGGTCAATGATGCTTTCATGTTTGTACCCTTCATCGGAACTGAAGACTGGAAGATAAAAAGACACGATAATGAGGTTGGGGGAAAAATACATTTTTTTGTTTTAACATTTAAGTCATCATTTTCTGTGTGAATTTTCAAGCCGGAGGCTACACTAGTAAAACCAGTCCTACAAATGTTGCATGGTATGTTCCCGATGTATCCAAAACTCTCAAATTTGGTTACAAACAAGGCCATTTCCATGATATGATGTCAGTGTTAACAATAAGCCAGCTAGTGTGTCCATACGATGATAAAGAGTGACTTTATCTGTTAGTAATATATCCAATTATAAAGGGCATTCACCCAATACATTACTGTAGTGATTATGTGCCTAGACTAGTCATCCAAAGACCTAGACTAATAATCCAGAGTTTGAGAGTTCATTCACCGCCATGGCAGTTGGATTAGTTTTGAACTCATTAAAAAAAAAATTAGGTAAATGTGACCCCAAAGCTGTTGGATTGTTGATTACGATCCCGGTAGAGACCAGTAACTATTTTTAAAACAGAAGAAATACAAAATTCCAGTTATTTACTAAGAAAGTGAAGCCACAAGATTCCATGGTGCAACCGAAGAATTTTTACTTCACAAGAGTCAACAAAGCAAATACTAAATACTATCTATCCTATACTCCAACATCCAGAACTAACATGAGGTAAACGTGAATTAACAGGCAAATTGAAGTTGAATATAAACTATAAATTGCAGGTTAAATGGCAGATACAACTAAGACAGATCTTACAAATTGGCTTAACAGTCCACTCAGATTTTAGTGATCACAGTGAGTCACAAAGTCCTTCACCCTCCATCTTCCTCACAAGGAGGAGCAAGTCTGATCCCCAGCCGACAGCAGTGTTCTATTAATGTGTGTCCCAAAGGGCATGGTCTTCACCACAGATGGCATACATCTGCAAAACTTGCTCAACTTGGTCTGGATGGGGTAGACCTACCAGTGTTATCTTCCAGTAACAGAAACAGCTGTAGCTGTTTCTTACTCTTATTCTCAGCTTCTGTATCTGGACTGTCACCTTCAGCCTTCTTCAGCTTGTACAGCACGACTAGACTCAACAACTGCTGCTTGGACTGATCTGTGTCATTTTATATTTTTCAGCAAGGTTTAATTTAGATTTCCCAACCTCAGCTTGCTCCTGATTTCCTTAGAGACTGGGAAGTTCAGTTTCATTTCTGTGTTTACCTTTTCTGCTTCCCTTTCAGTTTCATTTTCAATTAAGTTTCTGTTTTGAGGTAGGGTCTGCCTCAAAAATATACAAATTAAGTTGAAAATATTGATTTCCTCACAGTTGTTAAATAAAACCCAAATAGCCCTTTGAGCCCTTTATCCAGCCTCACCGATCTGTGACTCCACTCCCATATGAATGTGGTTGATTTGTTAACTGCCTTCTGAAGTGGCCAAGCCATTTAGTTGCGTCAGGAAAAATAGAGACAGTGATGGACAGAGGGTGCAATATTCTGTTTGCCCAGCTCTTTGCCACAGTCTGTTTTATGTTTAAGCAAACAATGATGTATTTATTGGAGCTTTGTACAGCAGGCAATGTCTCAGGTTCAGTTCTTGGTCTTTGTTGAGCTAACTGGTCTCAACACTACCTGCACTATGGGTGCTTCATGTGGGTGTAGTGGCACTAGAATACCACTCCACAGCTGACAAGCAGCTATTCTTCAGGTGACTATAGCAACAGATGATCACTCACTGGGGATTTGGAGTGGGGGCTGGGGGAGGAGGAAGGGCATCAGCCGAGTCCAATCTTGTTTTCAGCCTTTAGGAAAGGAGAAAACAATGACAATTGGACCAGAAGATTTAATCTGAGTGATTTAAACCCTTGTGGCACTGTTATGTTGTGTGGTTGTTATTTTACAGTTTGAGCATATGCTAATGTTCCTTGACTTTTACCTCTTCAAAGGACTGGCTGACCGCCATGATACCGAAACTGCTCTTATTAAAGTCACAAATGACATCCCCTGTGACTGTGATACACGTAAACCATACCTCCTTGTCCTTCTTGAACTGCAGCCTTTGACACGATTGACCACACCATCCTCTTCCAATGCCTTTCCACTGTTGTCCAGTTGTGAGGGACTGCACTTAACAGGTTGCATTCTTATATATCCAGCCATAGCCAGGGAATCATCTGTTATGGCTTCTCTTCCAGCTGCCACACCATTACCTCTAGTAACCCCCAAAGATCTATCTTCAGCTCCCTTCTGTTCCTCATCTGCATGCTCCCCCTTGGCGATATCCGTAAACACAGTGTCAGTTACCACGTGTGCAGCTCTACCACACCACCACCTCCCTTCACCCCTCCAACTGTCTCTAAGTTATAAGACTCCTTGCCTGACATCCAGTACTGGATGAACAGATATTTCCTCCAGTTTAACAGACCTATTCTCTGTAGAGATACTAAAGGACCTGCTGTGTATTTTCAGCAATTTTTGTTTCTATTTACTAGAATTTATATTCCTGTGAATCTGAATATAAGAGGCCCTTCCAGTGATTTGCAAATGAGTGTTCATGTCATGCATAAAACCCAAATAATAAAGCTCACCTGTTTTTCGGACTGAAGGGCATTGTATAATGGTGTACCCCAGGGATCAGAATTGGGTCCACTGCTAATTTCGATATATATTGATGACCTGGACTTTGGGTATGGGGTACAACTCAAAGTTTGCAGATGCCACTAAACCTGACAATGTAGTAAACGTTGATGAGGAAAGTAGGTAAATTTCAATAAGACCATAGACAGACTGGTGAAATGAGAAGATGCATGGCAGATGAAATTTACTGCAAAGAAAGAAAAGAAAGACTTGCATTTTTATAGTGTTTTTCATGATTTCAGAAAGTCCCAAAGTGCTTTACAGTCAGTGAAGTACTTTTGAAGTGTTACTATTGTAATGTAGGAAATGTGGGAGCAATTTGTGTGCAGCAAAGTCCCACAAACAGCAATGTGATAATGGCCAGATAATATATTCCAGTGATGTTGATTGAGAGATGAGTATTAGCAAGGACACTAGAAATAATTCCCCTGCTCCTCTTTGAAATAGTGCTATGGGATCTTTTACGCCCAGTTGAGAGAACAGATGGGGCCTCAGTTTAACATCTCATCCGAAAGACTGCATCTCTGGCAGTCCAGCACTCCCTCAGTACTGCACTGGAGTGTCAGCCTAAATTTTTGCGCTCAAGTCTCTGGAGTGGAACTTGGGACCAGAGAAAATATGTTATGTCTAACAAAAGTCTTCCTTTCTCATTAATCTTAGCCCCTCATATGTGCATTGTTAATATATTCTGCAATCCTTTCATGCTGCAGAAATATATCTAATGTCTTTTGAGTCCATTTGTATTTTCCATATCATTGGTTTTCCTGGTAACTTCACAAGTGTATTACCCTTTGGGTTACAAAGTTCTACCTGCATTACCTTTATACTTCTTTCCAACTTTTCTGTGGTTTTAATACTGCTTTTCTAGGTTGCTTTGGTCAGTGATTTGCAAGAGAGCTCCCTTTCTGTTCTGTCTGCTGTGCCATTTTATGTGGAATTAGGTAATTTCTTTCACGTGGTCTTTTGGGGACACAAGCCAGTCCTGCCAGAACAGAAGCACGAGCAACAAAGCATCAGTAAACCCAAAAAAGACAGGCATCATTTTCAATAGGCTACCTACACTAGTTGTATCCCCAATGTTACAGATGTTATCAAATTGTTTACTGAACCTGTAATTGTTTTCCTTTTCCTCAGAGCAGTATAGTAATCTTATGAGCTATGTTCTGCACCTTTCTAACTCTATCACCCTGCTCCCAGCTGACTGCTTGATTGGTGATTTGTTTCATTTTTGTAACTGTTAATTAAATTGAAGGAAGTGTAATTGTGATGACAGAGTGGCCAGAAGGAATCATAAACCCAGTAAATTAAATAGAGTGTAAATTTGTCACATGTTAGCTAAATCAGTTTTAACAGTGACCTGACACTTCAGAATAAAGCTAGTGGGCTTGAGGGCCTGTTATAGGTTTGACAGTTGCGCTCAGATTTTCTATTTGTTAGAAATATTAGAGCAGAATCATATTTTCGATCATTGAACAAAAAATCACAGAGTATGAATGCGCAGAAGTAGAGCATTCGGGCCATCGAGTGTGTGACCACTCTTTTGAAGCACCATTCAGTTAGTTCCACTCGCCCGTTCATTCCCCATGTCTTTGCAAACGTTCGTCCTTCAGTTACCTATCCAGTTCTCTTTTGAAATCTATCATTACATCTGTATCCACCACCCTATCAGGCAGTACATTTCAAACCATAGCCATTTGTTGTATAAAGAAGGTTTTTTTCATGTTGCCTCTGGTTCTTTTGCCAATCACACAAATCTGTGCCCACTGGTTATCTACCCATAAGATCACTGGAAGCAGTTTCTCTTTATTTACTCTAATGTTTTGAACACCTCTATGAAATCTCGTCTCAGCCTTCTCTGCTACAAGGAGGACAACTTAAACTTTTCCAGGTCTATCCAGTAGCTGTAATCCCTCATCCCTGTAAATCTCTTCTGTACCCTCTCCAATGCCTTCACATCCTTTCTAAAGTGTGGTGCCCAGAATTGGACACAATTCTCCAACTGGTTGCAAAGTAGTGTTGTATATGGGTTTAGCATAATTGTCCTTTTTTGTATTCCGTGATTTTATTAACGAGACCCAAACCCTCTATACACTTTAACTCCTTTGTTAACCTGCTCTGCCACCTTTAAAGATTTGTGCTCAAGCCCTCTCAGGTCTCTCGGTTCTTGTACCTACTTTTAAATTGTACCATTGGGCTTCTTTGTCTTTTTAAAATCTTCCTACTCAAATGTATCACCTCACACTTTCTGTGTTGAATTTCATTTGCTAAGTGTCTAAGCATTCCACCAGGCTGTGTCCTCTTGAAGTCCATTGCTATCTTCCTCATTGTTTACAATACTTCTGTGAGCAGAGATGAACTCTGGAAAATCCTTGAAAAACTTGGATGCCCACCCAAGTCCCTGGCCATGGTAGAGCAACTTCATGTATATCAGCACGGACAAATCAAGCACAGCAGAGACCTCTTGAATCCCTTTGTTATCTCCAATGGTGTGAAGCACGGACATGTGCTGGCCCGACTTTATTAACCATCTTCTTCATCATGATAGTGAAACAGGCAACAGAAGATCTTCAGGAGGGAGTTTATGTACGTTTCCGGACTGATGGAGGTTTTTTGAACTTTAGGCGTCTTCAGGCTCACACCCAGACAGGAGAAAAGCTCATCCGTGAACAACTTTTCGCTGATGACTGCGTTCTCCTGGCCTACAGTCAATCAGACCTACAACATATAACAATGTGTTTCTCTTGAGGTCAAGACCAGTCACCCCTCACTGTTCTAAACTCCATACAAAACAAGCCCAGCCATGTCCAACCTATCTTCGTAAGGCAACCCACTCATTCCAGGTATCAATCTAGTAAACCTCCTCTGAACTACCTCCAATGCATTTACATCCTTCCTTAAATAAGAGGACCAAAACTGCCGTAATCGAGATGTGGTCTCACCAGTGCCCTGTATAACTGAAGCATAACATTCTTACTTTTATGTTCAATTCCTCTTGTAATGAAGGATAGCATTCCATTAGTCTTCTTGATTAGATGCTGTACCTGCGTAGTAACCTTTTGTGACTCTTGCACGAGAATGCCTCGATCCCTCTGCACCTCAGAATTCTGCAGTTGTTCTCCAATTAAGTAATACTCTGCATTTTTATCCTTCCTGCCAAAGTGAACAACTTCACATTTTCCCATGTTATACTCCGTCTGCCAGTTTTTTGCCTGTACACTCAACCTATCAATATCTGTCTGAAAACTCCTTATGTCTTCTTCACAACATACTTTTCTACCTATCTTTGTGTTGTCTGCAAACTTAGTTACCATGTCTTCACTCCATTCATCTAAGCCATTGATGTAAATTGTAATAAGTTGATGCCCCTGCAGCAGTCCAGTAGTTACACCCTGCCAGTCAGACAACGACCCATCTATGCATACTGTCTGTTATTTGCCAGCCAGCCAATCTTCTATCCAGGCTAATATGTTACCCCCTACACCATGAGCTTTTATTTTCCATCATAACCTTTGATGTGGCACCTTATCAAATGCCTTATGGAAATCCAAGTACGGTACGTCTACAGGCTCCCCTTTATCCACCCCACATGTTACTCCTTCAAAGAACTCTGATAAGTTGGATAAACATGATTTCCCTTTCATAAAACCATGCTGACCCTTCCCGATTACCTTGAATCTTTCTAAGTGCCCAGCTATAACCTCCTTAATGATCGACTCTTAACACCTTCCCCATGACAGGCATCAGGCTAACTGGCCTGTAGTTTCCTGCTTTCTGCCTCCCTCCCTTCTTGAATAGAGCGGTTATATTTGCAGTTTGATGGAACCTTTCCAGAATCTAGCGAAGTTTGCAAAATTAACACCAATGCATCTACTACCTCATTAGCCACCTCTTTTAAGACCCTAGGATGAAGTCCATCAGGACTCAGAGATTTGACAGTCCGCAACTCTATCAGTTTGCTCAGTACCAGTTGTCCAGTGATTGTAATTTCACCAAGTTCCTCTTGTCCCTCCACCCACCCCCTGATTTACAGCTATTACTGGAATTTTTTTGTTTTCTCTATAGTGAAAACCGAAGCAAAATATTTGTTCATTTCATCCGCCATTTTTGTATTATCTACTGTTAATTCGCCATTCTCAGTCTCATTCTCAGGACCAACACTTGCTTCACCTACTCTTTTCCTGTTTAAATACCTGTAGAAACCCTTGCTACCTGTTTTTATGTTTCTAGCTATCTTCCTCTCATTCTCTAATTTCTTTCTCCTGATTAAACTTTCAGTCATTCTCTGCCTTTCTTTATACTCTGACCAATCACCTGACCTGCCACTCATCTTTGCACAGTTCTATGCTATTTCTTTAAGTTTGATGTTTTCCCTAACTTCTTTAGTTAACCATGGATGGTGGGTCCTCCCGTTGGAATTTTTCTTTATAGTAGGAATATACTTAACCTGAGTATTCTGAAATATCCCCTTAAATGTCTGCCACTGCTTCTCTATCAATTCATCGCCTAGCCTAGTATCCCAGTTCTCTTCAGATAGCTCAGTTTTCACGCCCACATAGTTGCCCTTATTTAAGTTTAAAATACGAGGGTGGAATTATCTGTGCCCGCTGGCGTGCAGTGTGTTTGGTGTGTTGGGTAGTGTGAATGGACAATATGGTGAGAAGGCCAAAAATTGGTTGCAAGACGTCATGAAACCAGTTTTTTATTTATTCATACACGGGATGTGGACTTCGCTGGCTGGGCCAGGAATTATTTCCCATCCCTAGTTGCCCTTGAGAAAGTGGTGGCGAGCTGCCTTCTTGAATCGCTGCAGTCTATGTGGTGTAGGTACACCCACAGTGCTGTTAGGAAGGGAGTTCCAGGATTTTGACCCAGCGACCGTGAAGGAACGGCGATATATTTCCAAGTCAGGATGGTATGTGGCTTGGAGGGGAGCTTCCAGTTGGTGATGTTCCCATCAATCTGCTGCCCTTCTAGATGGTAGTGGTCGTGGGTTTGGAAGGTGCTGTCTAAGAAGCCTTGGTGAATCCCTGCAGTGCATCTTTTAGATGGAACACACTGCTGCAACTGTGCATCGGTGGTGGTGGGAGGGAGTGTTTGTGGATGTGGTGCCAATCAAGTGGGCTGCTTTGTCCTGGATGGTGTCAAGCTTCTTGAGTGTTGTGGGAGCTGCACTCATCCATGCAAGTTGAGAGTATTCCATCACATTCCTGAATTGTGCCTTGTAGATGGTTGGCAGGCTTTGGGGAATCAGGAGGTGAGTTACTCGTCGCACGATTCCTAGTCCCTGACCTCTTGTAGCCACAGTATTTATATGGCTAGTCCAGTTCAGTTTCTGGTCAATGGTAACCCCCTGGATGTTGATAGTGGGGGATTCAGTGATGGTAATGCCATTGCATGTCAAGGGGCAATGGTTGGATTCTCTCTCGTGACATGGCACTTGTGTGGTGCTAATATTACTGCCACTTGTCAGCCCAACCCTGGATATTGTCCAAATCTTGCTGCATATAGACATGGACTGCTTCAGCATTTGAGGAGTTGCAAATGGTGCTGAACATTGTGCAAACATCCCCACTCCTGACCTTATGTTGGAAGGAAGGTCATTGATGAAGCAGCTGAAGATGGTTGGGCCTAGGACACTACCCTGAAGAACTCCTGCAGTGATGCCCTGGAGCTGAGATGACTGACCCTTCAACAACTACAACCATCCTTTTTGCTAGGTATGACTCCAACCAGTGGAGAGTTTTCCCCCTAATTCCCATGGACTCCAGTTTTGCTAGGGCCCCTTGATGCCACACTCGGCCAAATGCTACCTTGATGTCAAGAGCAGTCACCCTCACCTCACCTTGGGAGTTCAGCTCTTTTGTCCATGTTTGAACCAAGGCTGTAATGAGGTCAGGAGTTGAGTGGCCCTGGCGGAACCCAAACTGGGCGTCAGTGAGCAGGTTATTGCTAAGCAAGTGCCGCTTGATAGCATTGTTGATGACTCCTTCCATTACTTTATTGATGATCGAGAGTAGACTGATGGGGCGGTAATTGGCTAAATTGGATTTGTCCTGCTTTTGGTTGTCCTGGGCAATTTTCCACATAGCCAAGTAGATGCGAGTGTTGTAGCTGTACTGGAACAGCTTGGCTAAGGGTGTGGCAAGTTCTGGAGCACAAGTCTTCAGTACTATTGCTGGAATATTGTCAGGGCCCATAGCCTTTGCAGTGTCCAGTGTCTTCAGCTGTTTCTTGATATCACGTGGAGCAAATCGAATTGGCTAAGGACTGGCATCTGTGATGCTGAGACATCCTGAGGAGGCTGAGCTGGATCATCCACTCAGCACTTCTGGCTGAAGATGGTAGCAAATGCTTCAGCCTTAGTTTTTGCACCGATGTGCTGGGCTCTCCCATCATTGAGGATGGGGATATTTGTGGAACTCCCCCCTCGAGTAAGTTGTTTAATTGTCCACCACCATTCACGACTGGATGTTACAGGACTGCAGAGCTTAGATCTGATCCGTTGGTCACTTAGCTCTTGTCTATCACTTGCTGCTTACGATGTTTGCACGCAAGTAGTCCTGTGTTATAGCTTCACCAGGTTGACACCTCATTTTTAGGTATGTCTGATGATGCTCCTGGCATGCCCCCCTGCACTCTTCATTGAACCAGGGTTGATCTCCTGGCTTGATGGTAATGGTAAAGTGAGGGATATGCTGGGCCATGAGATTACAGATTGTGTTGGAGTGCAGTTCTGCAGCTGATGTCCCACAGCGTCTCATGGATGTGTCTTGAATTGCTCCTGTTCGAAATCGATCCCATTTAGTACGGCGGTAGTGCCACACAATACGATGGAGGATACCTTCATTGTGAAGGTGGGATTTCGTCTCCACAAGGACTGTGCAGTGATCGTTCCTACAGGTACTGACATGGACAGTTGGATCTGTGGCTCGACGTTGTGAAACCAGTTTGCGATCATTCACTCAGCCCCGTCGATGACGGGCCGTGTTTCCCGCCATTGGACGTCAGGAACCTCATTGTAATATATCTGCATATCATTATAAGGTTAGCTTGCAGGACTCATGCCCCCCCTCCGCCCCCCAGCTAGATCGTCCGCCCACGCCGATGTTTTCACAAAAGAATATAAAAGGTGTGCACTTGGCGGGCTGCAATTTGAGGGGAACTCGGAGGCGAGTGCACAGTAATGTTGCGTAGCGCTCGCGAGGGATGCCTGTTGGACTTCAAGGTTGAAGCACATTGAAGGGTGGGGTTGATGCGATTTTTGGGGATGGGGTTGGTGATGGTGTGGAGGGTGGGCAAAGGCTGCTCTGGTTGAAGGCAGTGCACAAGCATGTGGGTTGGGGGGGTGGTGGGTGAGGGAAGCGGCCATACTTTGGGGGCACCTTGTATGAAGTGACCATTCCACTGCAATTGAGCCAGTTCAGGCGCAGCCATGTTGATTTGGTCTGAATTGGGCCTCTACCTTATCTGCCCACTCAAGCAAATGCAGAGGCATGGAAGTGCCACCAAGTGCTTCAGAGCTTTTCACCCCTCAGGCACAGAATGCAAACTAATTAGCGTTTTAGTTGACTGCAGAACAGTTGGACGACTGGGCACGTTGTACAATCTCCTTGCTAAAGTTGGCCGTGGAGCAATTATGGTGGAGGCATTCACAGAGGTTTGGACCAGTCTCCCCCATGGTTCAAGCTAACAGTGCAGCTTTGCTGTGTGGGTTCGGAGAATTCCTGCGCTTGAGCTGAGAGCACAGCATGCAGTCCAATGGGCAAAGCTGCCGCCAATTGGTCAGGTGGATTGGGGCGGAGGAAGATGGGGTTGATGGGCAGTGCACTAATCTCAGGCCATCCAAGTGGTAGCCATCACTCTCCGGGGTGCGTTAAGGGGCCTTCAGACTTAACCAAGCACACCCATGCTAATCCCCGTGTCTCCTGCTTTCATTCTGCAGGAGGAGTACTTCAGGATAATGGTGATAGCTGTATGCCTCGTGGCGTAAAGAGAGCAAAGATGATGGAGAAGAGAGCGACTGAGGTGCCTGGATATGTGGAGGGAGGAGCAGCACCCTCTGGCAGAAGGGGCGGCTGGGGCTCCCACAAGTGGCACTGAAGAGCCACAACTAGACCCAGGGTCTGTAGATGCCACCTTTCATTCCTGCAGATGACCAAGAATCAATGTCGCCGAAGTCTGCGCGTGTCCAGGGAACTGGTCAGTCGCATCTGCCACTTACTGCAGGATTTGGCGCCACGTGGACATGGGGGGCATCCACTGCCAGCGGCTGTGAAAGTGACCGCGGTGCTCAGTTTCTATGCCAGTGGCTCCTTTCAGGGCTCCACAGGTGACCCCTGTGGGATTTCACAATCTGCCACCCACAAATGCATCCACGAGGCCACGGATGCCATCTTCATGAGGGCAACACAACTTTGACAATTTTGCCCTGGACCAGGGGGGCCCAGGATGCAAGAGCGATTGGATTTGCCCAGATCTCAGGTTTCCCACAGGTGCAGGTTGCCATCGACTGCACTCATGTGGCACTCAGATCTCCTTCACAATGCATGGTCAACTATGTCAACGTAAGGGATTCCATTCACTGAATGTGCAGCTGGTGCGCGGCCACCACAAACGCATCCTGCAGGTCTGCGCATGGTTTCCAGGGAGTATGCACGACTCCTACATTCTCAGCCAGTCACAGATCCCTGACATCTTCCAGGGTCCACAGAGGCTGCAGAGATGGCTCCTTGGGGACGAGGGCTACCTGCATAGGAAGTGGCTGATGACACTTGTGTGGCGGCCTCAGACTGCAGCAGAGCGAAGGTATAACGAGGCTCATGCTGCAACTTGGTGGAGCAAAGCATTGCGATCCAGAAAATGAGGTTCCAGTGCCTGGACCGGTCTGGTGGAGCCCTGCAATATATTGCGCAGAGTGTGTCACGCATCGTCGTTGCCTGCTGCGCTCTTTACAACCTGGCACTGCAACGGGGAGAGGAGCTGGCTGAGGAGGAGATGCAGGAGCTGGAGGTCTCCTCTGATGAGGAGGATGAACAGTGATGAGGGTGAGGAGGTCATCAAAGGCGACGATGACCATGATGAGGCCCTTGCACTGGACAGACGAGACAGGTGCGTTCAGGAGCCCTCATTGCTGCTAGATTTGTGGAGGATGATGACGACATGCTGTGAGGAGATGCCATAGATCCTCACATTGCATCTGTGAACGTTTGACTCCAATCTGGCTTATGGCAGCACACACACTCTCTGTGATGATGCTCCTGTCATGGAGACGCAGTAGAGGCCCTAATAGTTGCTCTATTGCAGGAGGTACATGACAACATGCATTGAGGACACTCCATAGATCTTCACACAGCCTATGAGAACGTTGGACTCCTGTCTGGCTGAGGGCAGCTCACTTGTGCTCTGTGATCAGGGTCACTGGTCACAGATGCTAAAGAGATGGGGGCCAGCCCCACCTTAAAGGTGCTGAGAGCACACAGAGAGAATGACGGAACTCTGTGATGCCTGCTGACGACATTCTGGCAGCAATGACAAGCACCATCGAGGTGCAGGCATCAGTGATGTGTTCAGGGAGTGTGAGGCTGGACGATCACTTTGGCCTGAAAGCTGAACAAAAGACAGGAAAGAGGCCCTGGACTGAGACACCTGCCTTTATATTTTTTAGACAGGTTTCACATCTGAGAGACACTAAAACTGCTCATCAGAACAAGGAACCATAGGCAGAGACATATTCTTGGAAGTTTATTGACAATAGTGAACAGTATGTACAATTGATTAACACCTGTGCCCAGGCTGTGCAACTAATTCTCCTTAACTGTCGTAACACTGCCGCTACCTTTTGGCGCTCCCTGGGCATCCACAGCGGAGGTGGAGGCAGCCTGCTGACTGCCATGCCCTGTCTGTGATGACCTTGACAGGGGTCCTCTGGAAGGCCGAGACCAGGAGGGCCCCGGTCAGCTTTCGGGGAGCTGCTGTGTGGCAGTGGCACCCTCCTCGAGCTGTGGAGCTTGAGCTGCTGGGGTCACAGGAAGTGGGGATTTGGATGGGCTGGATGCTCCTGGGTGGATGACCCTGGGGTGTGTACTTGCTGATCCTCCTCCCTATGGTTGCCCAAGGCCCCTGGCTGACTCCTTAAGGAGAAGGGGTAGCTGGAGTGAGATCGAGCTGCCCCACTCTCCTCTTGTGTACACACTGTTTGAGGCCAACTATGGCGTCAGCAATGGAGTTCGGCCTGCGCAACAGTGCAGGAGCGACGTCCTGGGCCAAGGCCTCCATGGTGGCTGCCACCCTACTGGTCTTGACCTTGGTGTGTTGGCTTCCCGGTGTGATCACCTCAGCCTGAAGGCGGACGGACTCCTCCATCGTGCCTTGCAATCTGAGGAGTGCAGCGGACATCCCTTCCTGTTGTTCCCAAGCTTGCCTTTGCAGCTCCAGCAACTGTGACATGTACGAGTTCGGAGGCTCGTCATCTGACTCGGACTCAGCAAATTTCTGGCCTCTAGCCATCTTCTGAGTGCCGGAAACCTGGGAAGTCCCTGCTGCTGCCTGCTGTGGATGAGAAAATGTGATGTGCTCACCAAATTATCATCCCGAGGCTACTCTAGAACAAGGTCCCACCAAGGTTTTTTTCTCTGCACTGGTGGAGGTTGTGGGTGAGCGTTGTGATGGGACTTCAGGGAGGATGTCTTCAGAATCCCCTTCAGAGGTTCCTTCGGGGCTTGATTGGAAGCCCTGGGTCGTGAACTCTGTCGGCTGTTTGGCAGATGTGCCTGTGAAAGCAAGGGGAGATAATTAATGCATTGCAGCAGCCTATGAGACAGGACACGTCACTCACGGATGGTTGTCTGATGGATGTTGCACTGCTGGATCCTCACTTAGTTAAGCACCGCTGACCTCACTGTGAGCATAGGACTGGTCCAGATCGTTGCCAGCCAGCTGGATGGCTGTTTTCAAAGTCCGTAAGGACCTTGATTTCAGGCGCCCCTCCACTGATAAGCAGCCTCTCCCTGTTGTTGTTTGCCAGCTTGTCCTGCATAAATAGAGATGGAGAGAGTGGAAGCAGGACACCTACCAGGCCAGATGATAAGTATGCCTGGCATCTGTGGGTGAGGAGTGGTCCCGTGGAACGAATGAGGACAATGAAGGTGTGTGTGAAAGAGTGAGTGGTGATGTTCCTTGAACTGGCAGTGAGTGAGGGCCCTGTGGATGTGTGATGGGTTTGAGTGTGAGAGTTGGGAGTGTGAGAAGAGTAACTTACCCTGGCGGAACGAAGGAGATCATTCATCCTCTTGCAGCATTGGGTGGCTGTCCTCTTTTGCGGGGCGTTGGAGCTGACCACTGCTGGCTCCGCCTCCCAAGCTGGATTAGTGAGGTTGCTGCCCATCCTGCAGCCAGAAGCGGGGGTCGTGGATGCCACGGTGAGCCTCCACTGCGTCCAAAAGCCTCTTGAGGGATGTGTCATAGAACCTGGGGGCTGCAGTATTTTTGTCTTTCAGGGCCACGCTGTCTTTGTAGCAGTCATGGGCTGGAAACACTGAGGTGTGTGTGCAGCTGCCCTTAAAAATGGCGCCTGGCATGATGAAGCGACGAGGTGGTGGCGTGGTGAGCAAATGAGCGCCTGCCTGTCATGGAAACGACGTGTTTCCCGGGAATGCGTAATTAATGCGGCGGGTTTGGGACAATATGATGTGAAAAGCCACCACTGCGGCCGGTGGGTAAAATGTCATTTTACCCATCCGCTACTGCGCTTAGTGCAAACCTGGGACAATTCCGCCCCTAGTCTTGGACCTATTCTTCCCCTTTTTGTACAGGATGTAAAATTCAATCATATTGTGGTCATTGCTACCTAGGGATGCCTTTATTCTGAGGTCATTAATTAACCCTGTCACATTACACAATACCAAGTCTAATATAATCTGCTCTCTGGTTGGTTCCAGAACGTGCTGCTCTAAGAAACTATTCTATGGACTCCTCATCCAGGCTACTGCTGCCAATCTGATTTTTCCAGTTTATATTTAGATTAATGTCACCCATGATTATTGCCATCCCTTTATCACAAGTACCCAATATTTCTTCTTGTATACTTTGTCCTACAATGTGGTTACTGTTAGGGGCCCACTCCCACTAGTGACTTCTTTCCCCTACTATCTCTCATCTCCACCCAAACCAATTCTACATCCTGATCTCCTGAATCATCTGGGTGTTTGGTAGGGTTCTGATGGGAACGTAGGTGACTGCTCAGGCCTATCTGTGCCTGGAAGGTTCTTTTGTAAATAGGATGCAAACGAGGAGTTTGGGGCAACTTGCTGGCTCAGGGCTTCCCCTCCTTGCGGTTCCTCTCTGCCTCTGACATGTGCTTGCTTTCGAAGGAGACTGCACCATTTTTTATTTGGATGCTCCAGGTGCAGCAATCCTGGGTGAACTTCTCCCAGGACTTGAAATCAATATCAAAACTTCTAAATGAAATCCTTGCAGTGCTTTCTTTGACCACCATGTGAGTGCACCCCAGACTCAAGCTCAACCATTTAATATTTGCTTTGGCAAGCAAGTGTCAGGCATTCTGGCTACATGAACATTCCAACTCAGCCCAATGAAAAATTAATATTGAAGTGAATGAAACCAGCATATTTCAAACTTAGTGACATTAATGAATTAGCTTATAGGTGAGGAACTTTACTTAGGCAATATTAACTAGTTTCACATAGCAACTCTTCATTGTTGATCATCTTGTCTATTCTTGTCCCCTACTCTCTTTCCTAACTTTGGCTTACCTTTAATTTCTCATTTTTCTCTCAAAAAATGTGGTGTTTGTCAAACGTGAGATGCATTAGATACAACAGTTACCCTCTAATTGACCTGAGGAAAAGCTTGTTTAGAGCACTTCCCCACATGGAGTAGTTGTCTTACAGTGAACAGATTACATTAAACACTTCAGTAAATAAACACCCCTGCCATGTGCCAGCCACCAATCTGTCCATGAGTGGCTCCACGATAGAATTTGTCTGTTAAAGAAAAAGACTTTCATTACAGCTGCATGGAATCATGCACAATAGGCCAGAATCAGAATAACTGAGCTCAGGGTGGGTTGTAGGGTTGAAGAATATTTTTATAGGTAGGGAGGGATAATGCCATAAACTTAGTCAGTATTAACTTGTAAAAACTTTTTATAACATTTACCAAACTTGCATTGTATCCTGAAATTAGCTGTGAACAATGCTAAGGAGTTCAGCTGTCTCACCTAATAATCTTTTCTGCCTTATTTGCTCCTGAGATAAATTAAAAATCCTCCTTTGTTAAGCTGATTTCCTCCTTTCCCTGTACCCAGCATCAATTTTGAAGGTAGAAGCAGCCTACAAACAATGCACTAAGAAAGAAAGACTTGCATTTATATAGTGTTTTATACAACCACTGGAAATCTCAAAGTGCTTTGCAGCCAATGAAGTACTTTTTTGAAGTGTAGTCACTATTGTGATGTAGGAAACGTGAAGCCAATATGCGCTCAGCGTATTGACAAACGGCAACGTGATAACAACTAGATAATTTTGTCTTTTGTGATGTTCATTGAGGGATAAATATTGGCCAAGACACCTGGGGCTTGGTTTCCTGTTCTTCGAAATTGTGCCATGGCATCTTTTATATCCACCCGAACAGGCAGATGGGCCTTGGTTTAACGTCTCATCCGAAAGATGGCACCTCTAACAGTGCAGTACTCCCTCAGTGCTGATGTGTGTGTCAGTCTTGACTTTTGTGCTCAAGCCTTGGAGTGGGACTTGAACCCGGAACCTTGTGATTCAGTGGCGAGAGCGCTACTATGGCTGAAACAGATTTTTTTTTAATGTCTTCTTCTGCCCGTCAAAAGTTCAGGAGTGTAAAGATTGACATGGTTATGCCCCAGCTGTAATTTGGTCAATCTGTGTGCCTTAAAAACAAACCTTTAGCCGCAGTGTGGTAAGTGTTAAAAGAAAGCCCTCAAAGACTCAACTCCCTAAAATTAGAACCTTGTGTGTTTGTGTTGCTTATGTTTTGAGACATTATTTTTCATTTCCATCTCCATATGATTAATATCAACTGCAAAAACATCAAACCACATTCATGTTAAAAAAACTGAGCATGAAAGAAAGACATTAAAAGGAAATACAGACTGTGGAACCAACAAGTATGTCCTCAAACCAAAGGCCTCAACAGAGGTAACGCAGCTGAAATCCATTGCTGGCAAATAATGTATATAAGAAGATTATTTTTTGAGAATAGGTATTGAAGCTAGTAAGTTTACACACTTTGTTGGATTATGGCATGCTACAGGTTAAATGCCATGGAATTTACTGAATTTAATGAAAGAGAGGCTGCGTCAAGAGCTCGCAACATTTTGCTAGCACTTCCACTGTTGGGGCGATTGCCATGGCTGAGAAAGGTGGATCAGGGCTTGTTGAGTACAGAGGGCACAGTTTATATCATGTGTCATCCTTCAGTGTGCTGATGTATGAAGTTGATGTTTTGGTGTCTCCTTGACTGTCTGATGGTCCCAGGGGCTGGACGAAGGTTGGTTTGGGGTTGTGACTTAAAGATTCCGATTCTCTCCTCCTTCAACAATAGACTTTGCTGAATGACAGCTACCATTGTCCATTCATTGTAGTTGAAGATTGTAACAAGCAAAGGGTATGTCATATAAATGGAAACATTATAAGGTGTGTAAACTTACTAGCTTCAATACCATGTTCTGGCATACACAGTATTTGCAAGTGCTTTTCAGACGACACGGGAAGAAACACTACCTTGTTTATATACTACAGCTTACTGTCCAAAAATACTGATTTTCCTTGAAATCATTTTCTGTCAAGCTCACTGTGTCCTCGCGAAATAATTCTCCTGTAAATATTCTGGGCTTGCTGAACCAGATGCTCTGATTTTTTTCTTATTCCGTGTACTCTAATATTCTTAATTGCTGCCACCCACAGCAATATTAGGTTGTTTAGTTTCTGTATGACTGGGAACAACCAATTGCAACTGAGACTTCTCAGACAAGTTCAAAGAATATCACATTTAGTGTATTTTTTAGGGCTGAAACTCTTTCGAGTTATCAACAGTCACAGATTGCAACTCTTTCGAGTTCTTGGTTTCCAGGAGTGGGACATGAACCCACAACCCTTTGATTCAAAGGCGAGGGTGCTATGAACTGAGCCACAGCTGACACCAAATGTGCACAAAACGTTAGTGTTTAGCAATGATTACCAGATGGTCTCATTGATGCTGAAGGATACATTGACTTATGAGGATGATTATTAAGGTGTTTCAAAATGTAAATTAAATCCCCAAGAAGAAAGTGACACCTGGTAATTATTCCCATTTGTACATTTTTGTAATATATGCTTTTGTATGGGTGCTGTGGAATTAATTTGTTCATCAGTGCCTGCTCTGGCAAACATGGACCTGGACACGCCACATAAGTTGATGCATGATAATGAAAAACAATGGTTAAATTACTTGGAAGAGATGATGCAAAAATACCTGCATGACAAAGGCATAAAAGATCAAACTGCAATAAGAATTGAGATTAAATTGGTTCATACTGTGTTTGAATTAGTTGTTATTTAGTGCTGAAAAGTTAGACATAAAAACCAAAGTACCCAAGGTTTGAAGTTATAGGATGATTGAAATATTGTGCACAATTTTGGGTACCTCACCAACAAAAAATATCAGAGACGATACCAGAATGATTCAGAGTGGAGAGTGAAGAAATTTCTCCTTATCTTAGTCCCAAATGGCTGATCCATTATTCTAGGACTGTGCTCCTAGCTCTAGCTCCCCAAATTGAGGAAATAGTCTCCTAGTATCTACCCTGTCAAACCCCTTAAGAATTTTATACCTTTCAGTTAGATCAGCTCTCATTCATCTAAATTCTAGGGAATATTGGTCCAGCCTACTCAATATCTTCTCATATGTCAATCTTCTCATCCCTGCAATCAGTCCACTGAACCTTTGTTGCATTTCCGCCAAGGCAAGTATATGCTTCATTAGGTAAGGAAAACAAAATTGTATATAGTATTCTAGGTGTAGATACACAAAGGCCTTAATAATTGTAGTAAGACTTTACTCTTATATTCCAATTCCATTGTAGAAAAGAACATAATGTCATTTGCCTTCCTAATTACTTGCTGTACTTAATTGGTAACTTTCTGTGGTTCATGTAAATGATACCCAGATGCCTCTGAATAACAGCATTTCCCAGTCTCTCATCATTTGCAAAAATATTCTGCTTTTCTATATTTCTTACCAAAATGGATAAATTCACAGTTCCCCACTTTATGTTCCATCTGCCATTTTCTTGCCTACTCAACCTATTTATATCCCTTTGCAGCCTCTTTACAGCTTACTTTCCCACCTAACTACTGTCAGCAAACTTGGATACATTACATACTGTCCCCTCATCCGAGTCATTGATATAGATTGTAAATATCTAAGGCCCAAGTCCTGATCCTTGCAATACTCTGCTAGTTATATCCTGCCAATCAAAAGCGGCATGTTCATTCCTCCTCTCTATTTCTGTCTGTTCACCAATCCTCAATACCATGATTCCAATTTTGTGTAATGACTTCTTGTGGGGCACCTTGTTGAATGTTATTTGAAAATACATCCACTGGTTCAACCTTATCTACCCTTCTAGTTACAACTTCAGAAAACTCTTAAGAAAGTTGTGAAACATAATTCCCTTTTCATAAATCTGTGTTGACTCTGCCTAATCATATTATGATTTTACTATGAACACAACCCTAATAAGATTGTAGCAATTTCCTAATAACTGATGTCTGGCTAACCTATAGTCCTTGTTTCTTCCTCTCCTTTTTTGAATCGTGTGCTTAAGTTTGTTACTTTCCAATCCATGAGGGCTCTTCTAGAATCTGGGGAATTCTGGAAGATTAAAACCCACGTATCCACTATTGGTCACTCACAGGATGGGCCCAGCTAATGTTGATACCTAACTGGACATTATTCTCTGGATCAGGTATCTGGGAGACTGGTCAAGTCATTCAATGCAAATACAAGCATCTTATGGGTTTTGCTTGAATATATGTTTGAGGGGTATCTCGTTTTGGACTATAGAACACACAAATTTGTTTCATATTTCTTAGCATGTAAGAAAGATTGTTTATGATCAGCAAGAGCTGCCATAGATGGCTAATATTTACATTGCTGTTTAGCATGGCACATACCATTGTTCTACCAGCTTCAGAGGTTGTTAAGCTTATAACTGCTTTATAGTATGTCACGCTACTGTTTGATAAATCTGTTTATCAGCAGGTGCTCCTTAATCTGCAATCCGTTGAAGGGTTTACTGTGTTGTTTTCTGGAAGTGAAGAAGACTTGTCATATAGCAATAAACTGAAATGTGACATTGAGGGTATCCTGTTTGATCCTTGGGCAATACTATACATTTCCTGGATATTGGGCAAGTAATAGGACACCCTTAAGTTATAGCTGCTGGAAATAGGAATTTCTTCCCCACTAAGGGTCAAAAATTTTTTTTTTTTCCCCTGCTGGCCCTTCAGATTTTCTCAGGCTACTTTTTGACTTTTGGTTTTCAGGGGCTCCTTTTTAATTCTCACTAACTCCTTTATTAGGTGATGCAGTCATGTAGTAACATTACCCTCTGTATTTTGACATATGGGGTATTTGGACTCGCACAGAAGCAGAATTAGAAAAGTTTATCAGTATCCTCAATAATCATCACCCCTCCATTAAACTTAAAGCCACAACACGAGGAAAGCAACAAATTCCTAGGCACCACGGTATTTAAATCAGCACAAGACAACAGGCATAAGTTAGCAATGAAAGTTTTTTTTCAAAGTAACTGAGACACACTTCTACACTCAAAAAGCCATCACCCTAAACACACCTTCTGTGGACTGGTGAGGTCACAGCTCATGTGTTTTTATCGCATATGCACAAAGCTGGAAAATTTTAACCAAGAAGTTACTACCCTTTTTACTGCATCTCAGATCTTAATCTCAGATTTAAAGTCAACAATTGATCTAGCATTGAGATTGATCTAGCATCAATTGCTGTTTGCGGAAGAAAGTTCTAAACTTCTACCACCCTTTGTGTGTAGAAGTGTTTCCCAGTTTCACTCCTGAAAGATCTGGTTTTAATTGTTAGACTATGTTCCCTAGTCCTAGGCTCCCCTAAATTAATTGATCATTTACCTCATTACATTTCCTTCATTCCAACAGTTACCACACTTCCAAAGTATTTCAGTGACTATAAGACACTTTGGGATGTCCTAAGGTGATAAAAAGCACTATAAAAATACACGTCGTTCATTATGCAGATACAAAAAGAAAATAATACGTCAATAGAATCACTTGAGAGATTTGTTTGGATGCTTTACGTAATAATAGATTTTCTTATCCAGTTTTCAAATTCAGCGGACACCTGGCAGATGTAACCCACACAACCTTACCTGGGGTTCCCCTGAATGATGCACAGCTGCAGCCCAAGTTGACAGATTGAGGCCCACAAGCATTGCTAACTGTCCTAAATAGAGATGTAAAGAAATGTGGAATTTTCCTGTCAATTCTCAGCAGTGCTGAGATCTGCTCACTGCTTCTGCAGATGGAGAAGATGTTCTGTGACCATTCTGCCGACCCATCAGGCAGCCTCCTCTCTCCTCCTCCCCTAACGGCAGTAGCCTCTCTCTGCCGCCCACTTCAACCGGCAACAACGTCTCCCCCCACACCAGCAGGCAGTCTCTTTCCGCCGCTCCCCAACCCCTGACAGACAGCCTTGCTCCACCCTGTTCTTTACTGCAACCCTGCTTGCCCCTTGTTCTTGCAGCCCCCCATCGCAGCCTTTCTTTCCCCTTTCCTCTTACCCCCCGACCCGACCCAACGACACCCATGCTCTGGCTGATGTACTGCCGCTCACCTTCCCACTTCCCACTGTTTGCTGCTGATAGGCTGACTAGTCTATGGGCAAGAAACACCCTGTGATTGGAGGAGCAGATCCACACAGATTCTTTCACTTCTACCTATGGGAGTGACTTTTCTCTCATCGGTCAGCCCTGTGACTAAATTTTCCAGGGTGTTTTGGGGGCTTTCGGGAGTGAATTCGCCCACCCCCGCTGTACATTTTGGACACTGCTCCACAAATATAACATTAACAACAGCAACTAATGCTTTAAAACAAGTTACTGAAGGAGCTTATGGATGTGAAAGGTTCTCATAAGACTATAAGACATAGGAGCAGAAATTAGGCCATTCGGCCTATCGAGTCTGCTCCGCCATTCAATCATGGCTGATAAGTTTCTCAACCCCATTCTCCTGCCTTCTCCCTGTAACCTTTGATCCCCTTACCAATCAAGAACCTATTTATCTCGGTCTTAAATACACTCAATGACCTGGCCTCCACAGCCTTCTGTGGCAATGAATTCCATAGACTCACCACTCTCTGGCTAAAGAAGTTTCTCCTCATTTCTGTTCTAAAAGGTCTTCCCTTTACTCTGAGGCTGTGCCCTCGGGTCCTAGTCTCTCCTACTAATGGAAACATCTTCCCCACGTCCACTCTATCCAGGCCTTTCAGTATTCTGTAAGTTTCAATCAGATCCCCCCTCACCCTTCTAAATTCCATCAAGTATAGACCCAGAGTCCTCAAACATTCCTCATATGTTAAGCCTTTCATTCCTGGGATCATTCTCGTGAACCTCCTCTGGATCCTCTCCAGGACCAGCACATCCTTCCTGAGATACGGGGCCCAAAATTGCTCACAATATTCTAAATGTGGTCTAACCAGAGCCTTATAAAGCCTCAGCAGCACATCCCTGCTTTTATATTCTAGTCCTCGAAATAAATGCCAACATTGCATTTGCCTTCCTAACTACCGACTCAACCTGCAAGTTAACCTTAAGAGAATCCTGGACTAGGACTCCCAAGTCCCTTTGCACTCCAGATTTCTGAATTCTCTCCCCATTTAGAAAATAGTCTATGCCTCTATTCTTCCTACCAAAGTGCATGACCTCACACTTCCCCACGTTGTATTCCATCTGCCACTTCTTTGCCCATTCTCCTAACCTGTCTAAATCCTTCTGCAGCCTCCCCGCCTCCTCATTACTACCTGTCCCTCCACCTATCTTTGTATCATCTGCAAACTTAGCCAGAATGCCCTCAGTTCCTTCATCTAGATCATTAATGTATGAAGTGAAAAGTTGTGGTCCCAACACTGACCCTTGTGGAAATCCACTAGTCACCGGCTGCCATCCTAAGAAGGAGCCCCTTATCCCCACTCTCTGCCTCCTGCCAGACAGCCAATCTTCTATCCTATACAAGAAAGATAAGTTGGTGAACCTGTGTTCTATGAGAAGTAGTTGCATTGATAGTTTTGTTCTTCACTGTTATTTTGAGGAGCAAGGTACTGTACTGACTCTTCAATTATTTTTCTTTCACTCTCCTATGCACTGCTACAACTTTGACTGAGCAGCTGTTCCATTCTTTCTGTAAGCCACTTGCTACAATGCATCATAGAGACTTTTTGATGAATTTCCTATTGGGAAGTTTCTGTTTAGTATCTCCTGATAACACAGTTTGAATTAGGTATTTAGTAAACATGTGTGGGTGGTCACGTAGAAACTTGCATCCCCTTATTTGGGCTGTTGACCTACTAACATCTTTAAAAGGTTCTAAATTTGTATCTGTGGAAAGGAGGGCTTGAGGGTTACAGAATTTTAATAGTGTGCTCTTTTCTCACAAGTTGTAGGGAAGGAATTTATGGTTGCTTAACATAGGGGATAAACGGGATGGATGTCCAGAGCAGAATAATCATACATGGACATTAGATAAAGTTGGCTTGATGGGTAGATAAAATTGGCTTGATGGGTGGATTGGCTATTTTGTGCTCATGCTATTTGCTGCATGATGAAATATGCCATACTGTATCTTAATGTAACCACTCCAAGTTGCATTAACATTATGCCATGTAATGTAATTTTTATAAAATCATTCATGGGATGTGGGTTTCGCTGGCTGGGCTGGCATTTATTGCCCATCCCTAGTTGCCCATGAGAAGATGATGGTGAGCTGCATTCTTGAACCACAGTCCATGTGGTGTGTAGGTGCACCCACAGTGCTGTTAGGAAGGGAGTCCCAGGATTTTAATCCAGCGACAGTGAAGGAATGGCGATATATTTCCAAGTCAGGATGGTGAGTGACTTGGAGGGGAACTTCCAGGTGGTAGTGTTCCCATCAATCTGCTGCCCTTGTCCTTCTAGATGGTAGTGGTCATAGGTTTGGAAGGTGCTGTCGAAAGAGCCTTGGCGAATTCCTGCAGTGCATCTTGTAGATGGTACACACTGCTGCTACTGTGCATCGGTGGTGGAGGGAGTGAATTTTGTGGATGTGGACAAAGTGAGCTGCTTTGTCCTGGATGGTGTCATGAGTCTGTATCTCAGATGCAACGTTTTGGGCAGAACCGTCCCAGATTTGCACTAAGTGCAAGGTAGCGGGCGGGAAAAATGGCACTTTACCCGCTGTCCACAATAGCGGCTTTTCACACCGTATCATCCCAAACTCGCCATGCTAATTATGCATTCCTCGGATACTCTCCGTTTCAAAGATGGGCAGGCTCCGATTCGCCTGCCACGTTGTCACCTCACTGCTTCACCACACCAGGCACCACATCTAAAGTACAGCTGCGCCCAGTGTTTTCAGCCCAGGATTGGAGCAAAGAAGACATGGCCCTGAAAGGCAGGAAGACTGCAGCCCTCGAGCACCTTTTGGGTGCTGTGGTGGCCCATTGTGATGTCCTTTATCCCCGCTCTGGCTACAGGAGGGACAGCAGCAATACCACTCTGGCTTAGTAAGCGATGGCAGTGGTGATCAGTGTCAATGCTGCTCTGAAGAGGCTGACCATCCAATGCAGATAGAGGATGAATGACCTCATCGGTGCCGCCAGGGTATGGCAACCATCTCATCTTTCTAAACTCACACACTGAAGCCCATCACACGTTCACTGGCACCTCACTCACTGCCAGCTCAAGGGCCATTACCACCCATTCTCTCACACATACCCTTACATGCCCATCTAGCCTCATCTCCTCTGGAGACTGCGTCCTCAGCCCTCACCATCTTGAGGCCACTTGCACGGATCAACATGTGCCCCCACACACACCCTGGGATACCCTCCTTCCACAGTACAGCCCTCGTCCAGCAGCCTCTTCCCTTGCCTGAGGCCACTTTTCCCCCTTCCCCAAGCAAACCCTAGTTCTGCAGCCATCAAAAAGCCACCCACATATGGCTGATCTGGTAGGTAGTAACCTGCTCGTGAGCCCCCCTAAAAGTGATGTGCTGTCTGTGAAGCCCGGTGCCAATGATTGAGTGCTGCCCGAAGCAAGGCAAGCAAACAAACCTTGAAGCCCAGAGCAAAGTGCAGCCCATCAGGTGCACACCTTTTGTATGCTGTTGTCAAACACGTCAGCGTGTTTTCCCTCCGATGGCGGTGGAATGGGTCCGGCGGGCAGGCCTTATAATGATATGCTGATGTAATACAATGAGGTTCCCAATGTCTGATGGCGGGAAACACGGCCTGCCATCGACGGACTGAGTGGACGACTGTAAACTGGTTTCGCGGCGTCGTGAAACCGATTTTTGGCTTTCTCGCCATATTGTCCTCTCACGTCACCGAACATGCCAGTGCCAGTGGGCACGGAAAATCTCGGCCTTTGTCTTCATTTTTATGGTTGTTACAAATATGAAGTTTGTAAGATTATGATGCTTTGGGCCTCTCTTTAATTTAGGGTAAAATGAAGGTGGTCATGTGACCTGTTCTGAATTCTGCCAGGGCAACAAACTTGGGTGGTGTGGTTGTTAACGGTTAAAGGCTGGTAAAAAGGGTAGGGGGGGGCAGGAACAGTGTCCAGGTTGTTTTACTGGGAAAAAGATGCAAGATATTCATACCTGTGGATAATGACCGGGGTATTTGTGATGACTATGGGTAGAATGTTAACCTATCTTAAGGAGATGTTGAGAATGTCAGGCTTTATAAACAGTTATACTTTAAGCTGTCTATTTAATTCCAATGTAGAATGGAACTGGGGTTTTAGAAGATAGTTAATCAGCATCTCTACCTCGATGCAAGACCTGTGTAATTCACATTGGCCATGGAGATGGATTGGAGGGGGACAGGTCTTAGCAAACCTTTGCAGTGTAGTATCGGCTTACAGGGTTTTGTTAAAATGTTCCTGAACCTCAGACAGGTCAGTCTGCAAGAATCTGAGAGACAGAGAGAGTGAGTTCAGAGAAACGGAGGCGGCCAGTCTCTAATGCTCACCATACAGAATGTGGGTGGGCGCTCACACTTGGATTGAAGAGACCAAATTTGTGGGAATTTAAATGAAGGTTTGCAAAATTTGTCTAGCTTTAGCTAGGAACATAGGACTTAGGAGCATGGGTAGGCCATTCAGCCCTTCGAGCCTGCTCTGCCATTCAGTAAGATCATGGTTGATCTGATTGTGGTCTCAACTCCACTTTCCCATCTGCCCTCCTATAATCTTTGACTTCCTAATCTACGTAACTCTGCCTTGAGTAAATTCAATCACCCTACCTCCATTGCTTTCTGGGGAAGAGAATTCCACATACTAATGACCCTCTGAGAGAAAAAGAATTCTCCTCATCTCCGTCGTAAAAGATAGATCTCTTGTTCTTAAACTGTGTCTGTCAGTTCTAGTCTCTCCCACAAGTGGAAACATCCTCCCAGTGTCTACCCTACCCAGTCCCCTAGAGGGAAGAATCGCCTGGGTAACCCTCACCATTAAAGTCATTTTGGGGATTAGAAGTTATCTGGCTTATCTGGAAAAGGAGAAAGAAAACAAGTCGTCATAAGCTGAGAATAACTTTGGACTGGTTCCTGGAGAATGAAAGGTCCATATAAGGGACAGAGTGAAGAATAGCTGTGGAGGAGGAGTTTTTTTCTAAGACGTTGAATGGGGACGGTTCTTTTCTATAGTTTGAAATATAAGTTGTCTATAAAAATAGTGTTTAGCCAATGTTGCTTTTAATTCTTTTTTTTACAGTAAAAGTCTTAGAGCCTTAAATCTTGTCTTCTGATTCTTTTAATCAGTCACTGAAAGTTCACATTTCTGTAAAAAAGTTATTGGTCCCTCTGGGGATCATAACACAGTCTAGAGGCACATGATTGTACATGAAGCTGTACAGTCCTGGGATTGGCTAAATGCGTTAAATCAATAAATGAGAGTTCCAGGAAATAGGTAAAAAGTTGTAATATTTCTGCTTAATATCTCAAGCTACTGCTTCAGTTGTTGAGAGTGCTACACTTTTAGAAGTGCTGCCCTTCAGATGAGACGTTAAATTGAGTCCCCGCCTACATTCTCAGGTGCACATAAAAGGTCCCGTGGCATTATTTCAAAGAGGAGTAGGGGTATTACCCGTGGTGTCCTAGCCTATATTTATTCCTCACTAAAACAGATTATCTTGTTATTGTCACAGTACTGTTTGTGGGAGCCTTTTGTGTGGACATCGGCTGCCATGATTCCTATATTGCAACATTGATAATGCTTCAAAAGTACTTTATTTGACTGTAAAGCACTTTGGGGTGTCATGTGTTCATGAAAGGCAGTATACAATTGCAAGTCTTTTTTGTTTTCATTGTGCCTCTGCAGGCTCTCCCAATTAGTCCCAATCCAGTGCTCTTTCCCAAAACTCCGCAAATTTCTCCTTTCAATAAAGTTATCCAATTTCTCTTTAATAATTACTATTGAATCAGCTTCCGCCACCTTTTCAGTCAGTGAATTCCAGATCATCATTATTTGCTGAAGAAAAAAAGATTCTCATTATTTACCTCCCCACCACCCACCCAAGCCTTTTTGCCAATTATTTTAAATCTATATCCTCTGGTTACTGACCCTCTTCCCAGTGGAAACAGCTTCTCCCCACCTAATCTATCAAAACCCCTCATAACTTTGACCACCCCTATTCAAACACCCCTTAACTTTCTTTGCTCTAAGGAGAAAAACCCAAGTTTTTCCAGTCTCCGAAACCCCTCAGCCCTTTGTAATACAGTATATTTTTGTTTTTATACATAACCTTTTTTTTAAAAAAAAGTATATTTGTCTGATCTTGCTGTGGTCAAACCCACCTCATTCTGGTGAGCAAATATTATAAGTCATATTATCTTGTTTGTTTTTCCATTCAAGCTCTGTGAATCAAAGGAAACTGCTGCCTAAGCTAGTGTATAATCTGATTTCTGAACGGGATTTGAGGAAGAAGTTGAAGGAGTGTGGACTGTCAACTCAGGGCAGTAAAGCACAGCTGGTTAAACGACATCAGGCATTTGTGCAAATGTACAACTCACAGTGCGACTCCTTAAACCCCAGATCAGGTGAGTAACACCTTTTAAGATGCCAGAAATAAAACATGTGGTACATGCAATTTCTTTCTTTCTGTGTTTGTCTTTAATGTTTGTTTATATTTAAAGTGAGGTAAACATAATCAATCATCTCTCCTACCAAAAATTTGCTGATCTAATGCAAAAGAATATTAGAACTTAAAAATAACAAAGTTCACAGTGTAACTTTTGAAAATGTGTGTGAACTACAAAAAGAACCCCTAAACTGTGAAAATAACTGTGGAAAGATCAGTTGTCACTTTTCAGAAATCAATGTCATTCTCAGTGTATCCCTCAACCCAAATTGGCTCCAATCATCTCTTGAATCGATCTCTACCTGCCTGTTTGCAGGTAATGCATTTCACAATCTGCTTTCTTTTTGGTAAAACAGTTCTGCTTAACTAACCTTTGATTCCTAAATTGTGACTTATGACCGCATGATACCTCAACTCTGTGATTAACCATCCATTTGAAAGTGTCAACTCCACAGCCCTTCCAATCAGACACTTGGAGCAGCAGGTAAATACACACAATAACCAGGATTTTCTTCCAATGTATTGAGCTCCCCATGGCTTTCCTGTCCATTAAACTGAATGGGGTGGGGGAGAGTATTTATAAGCTGATGAACATGTAAGTGGAAAATTGAAATCAATGCATTAGAAATTAATGGTCATTGATATGTTGCATAGAAATATTTGAGTAATTTTAGTGTGTGTGGCAAGGTGAACCAAGCTGTACACAGTACACATCTGGTTTCTTGTGGAACTTGATGCACTGTTTGAGATGTGAATACCATCCCTCAAGGAAACAAATCTCCGTGCACACTGGGAATCCTGCTGTTTCTGAACTCTAGCATCACAAAAACAGTGAGACAGGTTAGGCACCAACTGCTTCTAGAGTCATTGAATGATAGAAATTTACAACACAGGAGGCCGGTTTGTCCATTGTATCTGTGCCAGCTAAAAAAGAGCTATCCTGCCTATGCCCATCCCCTGGCACTTGGTTTATAGCCTTGTAGGTTACAGGTTCAAGGGCATGTCCGAATATTTTTAAAAAGTAATGAGGATTTCAGGCAATGAGTTCCAGATCCCCACAACACCCTAGGTGAAAATATTTCTCCTCAGCTCCCTGCTAACCCTTCTGCCAATTACTTTAAATCTACGAATCTTGGTTATTGATCTCTCTGCTATGGAGAATAAGTCCTTCCTATCCACTTTACCAAAGCCCCTAGTAATTTTATACACCTCATTTAAATCTTCTGTTCTTGTTCTTATTTTGAGTTAGGTGTTTAGTTATTACCTTCGTTTAATGTCTACATATTTCCCTGAAGAAAAAATAAGAAAAGACATTTATGGATTCTTGAGATATCTGCATCCAACCAAGTTAAGTTATAAATGAGAAATAGTTTTATCTGTGGAATTTTGTCTTTTGCAGTTGGTTTGCTTCATTCATACATTTTATCTCTGTGTTTACCCACAAGTGGCTGAAAGTTGAACATAATTGCATTAGAAACATTTAAAGTATTTTAATAACAACCTTGCTGGCATTCAAGTGGGAAGGCAAGTTTTAATATTTTATGGGCCTTATGTTGTGTGATATTTCAGACAACTTCTGAACTTCAGGTCTTGCTTTTGCTCATGGAAATGTAGGTAAATTGGGCCTCTTGAGGAATTAGCCATTTAAACAACAAAGCATTAAAGTGCTGATTGAAGCCTCTGCAGTTGATGCCTCAGGGTGCACAATCGCTTCACGTCAATATTATTTCCAACATCTGTCAACCACATGGGCGCCCAATTTGTATAATTAAATGGTTTTGACTTTTGCAAAATACAGTGGATTAAGTGTTTCTTGCCTTGAGTTGCAATGATTGTTTCTCTTGTCATTTGTTTCACCCACTGAAAACTGAACTGTGCATATTGACGGCCAAGTCATTTACTTAACAAAAGTAATTGGGGAGGTCTTCATATCATCTGCATTGAGGCCTGCCTATCATTTGTTTGGCAGTATTTTTGCGAGCCCTGCCTGCTACACGGGGAGTTGAGAATGGTGATCCAGAATTCATCTAGACACGTTGCTGATTTAGTTGCACTTACATAGCACCTTCTACTTTGCAAATGTCCTAAAGTAGGTTACAGAAGTGTAATCTGGTGAAAATTGTCACCAAGCTAAATATAGAGATATTAAAGTGGAGGGGAAGAGGTGGGCTGGCGGAGGTAATGAAAATCTTTGTGAAATAGATTTTAAGGAGGGCCTTTAAAGGGAGACAGTGGGGACAGTGAAGAGAGATCTAGGAAGGGAATTCAGGAGCATAAGGCTAGGAAATCAGTCGTGAAAAGGATAATCCAGAATTTGTGATCAAAGAATTGCTTTTGAGGAGGCATTTGAAGCTGGAGATATAACAAGATAAGAGGGGGTTATGGAGAGAACTTGCATGCTGGATTGTGACAGCTGGAGGCTGTGCCATCAGTAATCAAGCAAGGAAGATGGAAGCGCAGTAGGTCTGTTTCCGAGGGGTGTCATGTGTGAGCTGAAATGTAAGGCTTTCAGCAGCGGGAATGTGGAAAGACAATGTAAGCAAGGATGAGGATCTTTTCAACCAATGCATTCAGGGTTAGGCAGCCGGTGAAAGTGGGGATGATAATTGAGTTGTACTTAATGTTGCATGGGATGCGGGTGCTGAATTAGTAAGATATTTATGTGCTCAGAATTTTTAACCAGAAAGAGGAAGATGTTGTAAGATTGAATGATAATTAATTGTAGTGAACCTATTCCCATGCACTGAGCTACAAGGTGAGCAACTGATCATAGTGCACTGGCTCAATTTTTGTAGTATCTTGAATAACGATTATGATACAGTGGCACTGAAATTCATATACCACATTCCTCATTTGTGTGATAGGCAGGATGTCTTTTTGGCTTGATGGCAGCATCCTATTTGTGGCAAATACCACTTGTGCTGCTCCTGCATAGTAGCAGCTTGAAACAGCTAGCTTTACCTGTTGCTGATATTTTTGAGATACCTTGCCAGAGTAACCTGAGGTAGACTGGGCACTTTTCAGGGCCGAAAGTGACGGCCTTCAGCCCGTTCATGAGTTTGTGTGTTACACAGCGCAAAATGGTGTCTTCAGGGTAGCCGTTATCCTGCAGGATGCCTTTGATGTGCCATATTTCAGCATCAAGTTTACATGGTGAGCAAATGGCTCGGGCCCTATTTAGAAGTTTGTCAATAAGCACCAGTGTGATGCTAGGTATGTAGGCTGTACATCACAAATACTGGCAGATCATATCAAACAGCATGTCCCAGTCGCTGTTCGCAACAGGCAGGGTACAGACCATACCCAACAAGCCCGTGATTGCAAAACTCAAAACACAATGTCCAATATTAAGAGTGATTCTGCGATTGGACAACATTTGCTAAATAATCCTCAATGTGCTAAGAATTACGCTGACAACCAATTTAAGATTGTCAGTCTGTGCTTGCAATGTGCTGCATTTGTGTGTACTGGAATTTACGTATATTAATACACAGGGCCCTGTTTTTTTCAGACAGAAAGAACATGTACATACACTGCGCCTGTTTCAGCTAAATAAAACAAATGACAGCCATTCGCTGACTCATTCCTCAGGACAATGCCTTGACCAATCAGGTCAAGCTGCCTGGTTTAAATTTCAAACAATGCTTGTCAGTCACCATCAGTTGTGCATTCTCCATGACAGTGCCACTTGCCAACCAATCAGCATTCTCTTCACATACAGTATCAATTGTTGTTTTCCCCTTATATTGGTATTCTTAGCGAGTGTCCTGTTGAGTGCAAGACGAAAAGCTTAGACATGTCTCTTTTTTCCCTAATACTCGAGTTCTGTACTACCAAACGACTCTTTATGCAGAATATTGCTGCAGCGTTTAAAGTAGTATTTCTTCTCAACATTAAGCGAACAGCTTAAAAATTCATTTAAATTCCAACTCCTGTTTTTCCTGGAACCAAAAAATAATTTTAGAAGTTATCTTTTAATTTTAAAAGATATCTTTTTGACCTTCTTTGCTTGTGCTGCCATGGGACCTTGATGCGAATACTCATAGGGCCTCTTGCCTGAAACAGATGGGCCATTCGGGCACCCAGGAGTCTGTCCTTTTGGGGATAGCATTAGTTGGATGGGGAAAGGGGTGGTAAGTTTTCTGGGTTGCTACTGCTCCATTTATGCCTCGCGGGGCCACTCCGAATCTCCGTAGTCTTCTTGATGAAGTGCCATTTCAATCCGCTCCCCTGCAAATTCACATGGCAGCACCCAATTCATGAGCTAGCATGTGGGCCAAGATTCCCCACTACAATTCCTGAGTCAAGCTTCCATTTAATAGCACGTTGGATAAGATGATTTGACTTCTCAGTTGGATGTTAAAGATTTCATACCACTATTTTGAAGAAGAACCAGGGAATTTTCCCCAGTTTCCTGGCCAATATCTATCCCATGAAAGGTGCTGCATATATATGCGTGACTTTGTTTTTTAAGTAATAAAAGATGCACTCTGGATCATGGGGGACCGAGAGGTCTGCTTATGGTGTGACCAGTGACCCTGAACCCCAAAGAATACTAATGTACAAATCTGAAATTGTAACAGTCACCATCAAGCGTGTGGTTTTCACAAAAAAACAGGCATGTGGAATGTAATCCCATAATCTCGTGTAATAAAAATGGAACTTGTTTCAGTCACCAGAAACTAGTAATTCTAATTATAAGCAGATTAAGTTGCAACTGCATTACCTAAATACTAGCAAAAACCCAGGATACTCGTAATAAAAATGGAATTTAGTTTAAGAGTCTCTTGTAACCCAATGGTCTTGATCATCACTTTTGCGGGTATGTGAGATAAAGCAAATGAGCATATCTGGTACGTCTGTCTTCACACTAAAAAAGGTTTTCAGTTTTTAACATGGGTACAAACAATAGCTTTACTGCTCACTAACCTGGAGATTCTGCGTGCAGCAAATGGGGAGGGGTGGGTCACTGCAGTTAATTACATGCCAATTTTGCAATTCCCTCTTCTTCCACACTTGTATTAACTAATTACCTGAGCATATCAAGAAGTAATTAAAAATGCACAATGCCATGGCTTGTAGAATTTTTTATTGTATGGGAAAAATGTCATTGCACTTGGACTTGCTTGTCAGTGATATTTTCTCCTTTCCCTTGAACCACATAATTGATTCTAGTGTATATTCAGATAAATTGAAGTTCTTCTACTGTTCCTTACTGCAGTTTACTAGGCCAAGCTGATAATCATACTTTAAGCTAGAAATAATCTCTCTGTCTCGGCAGAAGCCCCAACTTCCAACCAGTGCTTATTTTTGTTGCCCTGCCACCTTTCTCCCACCTATTCCAGAAGGCATTGACTTGTGCCAAGGTATGTTTCCATAGACACTGGACTCCCTTCAGCATTTGGTCCGTGTGTGATCCTGGACAATAACTGTAGACAGGCTAATCAACTGTGGAGCATGACAGTGAAACATGGATTATAGAATCTTAAACACAGAAGGAGGCCATTCAGCCCATCATAGCTGTGCTGGCTCTTTGAAATGCAATTTAGTCCCACACCCTAGTTTTTTCCCATAATACTACAAATTAGTCCTCTTCATGTACAAGCCTGGTTGCCAATGTGCATCACTTTACAGTTATCCACGTTAAATTGTATCTATCATTTGTTCACCCATTTCACCAGGCTGTCTATGTCCTCCAGAAATCTGCTACCACCCTACATACAATCTACTACCTTACCAAAGTTTGTATCATCTGCAAAACTTGGACATTGTGCTCTCTGTACCCAAAGCCAGGTCATTTATAAAAGGAAAAGAATTGCCCTAATGGATTCAACTGCACACTTCCGTCCGGTCAGAAAAACATCTATATATCAATACTCCCTCCTTCCTATCCTTTATCCAATTATGTACTCAAGTTACTACCATCCCTTTAATACCATGCGCGTCTATTTTCCAAGTAAGTCTGTTATATGTAGCACTTTGTCAAATAACTTTTGAAAGTCCATATTTACAACATCTAATGCACTAACTTCAACCCTCAACTTTATAACACAGAAACAATATTTCAAAATTGAAGAAAAAGGAAGAAACAATGCATATTTTGTATATCACATCATAATACAAGACACCTATCTTCTAGGGTCTCCAATAATTTCTTTGTGCAAGCATGCCTTTTTTGGGAGTCCACTCTAACATTTTGATCTCCAGGTCTCTTTGAAATCCTGAGCCACTAGTCTATATATCTCATCTGTAAGGACTTTATTTGACATATCCATTTGTGTGATAAGACTGGCTGTCCCCTCTCTAGCATTTCAGAGTGGACCCAATTCCTTCCAACTATTCAACTTTTACTTTTGTTTTCCCTATTATTAATTTATCCATTTTTGTTGGCAGCCACAAAAACTTCCCAGTCTTAAGGGCTTCTGGCTCTAGTAGTGTTCCTAATTTTTTCTGTAGTTAACATAGCCTAGCCAAGCTATGGCCTCAACTTGCCCTCCCATGTCTTTCTGCAACAGGATATCTCCCTTCCACGATCAGCGATACTGTCACCAGTACATGATTGTTTCCTAGTGCAAAAGTCACTCCCAGATCCACTGAGAACTCATGCTGCATTTCCTTGCTTTCTGCTGTTTCACTTCACTTTGCCGGCCCGTAGATCTTATTTCTTGTCCATCATCTTGGATATTTAGCTAATGTGACAGCTTTACCTACTCTCCATATAGTAATCGCATCCCTCCGTTCACTGGACCTTCTGATATGTACGTCATCCTAGTACCGACTCTAGGCAGTTGCCCTTTGGATATAATAGCCCCGTTCCGTGTGTCAGTATCATTCTGCCTATTGCCATTTGGCCCCTTATCTACCATATTCTGTTCCTCATAACTGTGAAACATATGAGTGAGGTACAGAGTGCCTCATTGCATTTATTAATTGCTCAGGTTCTGAAAATGTATCAATCCCAATTAACCAAGATGAATGGGCCTCAGTAGTTTGACTACCATTTTGGAGAACCACTGTCTTCCCACAACACCCTTTCCCCAGATCTTCCCCTCTTTTTTATAGTATACTAAACCTCCAGGATTAAAGTTTATCTTGGATGGTCTTATGCATTGCCGTGGAGCTATCTGAATTTTCTCCAAGACTTATGCCTTGATGAATGCCCTTTTCTCTACACATAGAGCTTTCAAGTGTGCACAAAAAAACTGAACTAATTGTAGTCCCTTCTAGGGCCGGGGAACTATCATGCCGCACAGAAGGTGTTGTCATAGACAGATTGATCAGGACTATAGCCCCAAACTATTTGAAGCAAATTCTTTGCAGGGATTGCCCATGTCAGGGCAATTGCTAGCTTGCAGTTTTGTTGATCAGAAGACCTTACAGAGCATCTCATTGATCACTCCTTGATTTCTTTCAGAACCTATTGCTGAAAGGACTTTCAGCTGCGGTGTTCATGACCACAAAATTCATATTTTCACATATGTTTCTAAACTCGTCATTGACAAATTCTCCCCCATTGTCAGTCAGAAACTTAGCTGGTGCTCCCAGTACAGTCCCTATCCATTTTTCCATGATTTTATCTACAATAAACCTTTCATCCTTACCATTTATTACTGTAGAAAGATTGAATTGAAATTAATATTTTTGTCCTTGTCCCACACCTTTAAATTCATGGCCACTACTTCATTAAAGTCTCGTGCCAGTGGGAGACTACAATAGGTCATGGTGACATCTTCCGATATGTATTTTTACATATATTGTATTTTTTCACTAATCTCTTCGATGAGCCTTGTGCATTCATCCTCACCACACCTTTAGTGGGATTTTTAATGTGACAAGAAGAATGAGCAAATTGTCTATGTAACTTTAAGACAATTTGTTTTTTCTCTCAAATTCTTATCACCTGTTGCCATTAACACTTCTTTAATATTCTGATTCGAAGTGACTGGTTTTGTTAAGGGGAAGCAATAATGCCCTGATTGGGAAAACTGCAGATCTACTGACTTTCCAAAAATGTTTTATCGTTTTCCATACCCAATTTCATTTGTGCCTTTTTCATGGAAGGCTTGCCCAGCAACAGGAATATCTCACTAGAAACTATGTCTATACTAATAAGGTGGCTAACTCCAGCTATTTTCATGAGATCACCACTGTTTTCAGTGACATCAATGTGTTGTCATCATGTAAGAAACATAAGACCCTGAGGGGACTTTACAAGGTGGATGCTGAAAGGATGTTTCCCCTTGTGGGAGAGACTAGAGCTAGGGTACACTGTTTACAAATAAGGGATCTCCCATTTAAGACAGATGAGGAGAATTTTTTTCTCTGAGGTTGAGAGTCTTTGGAACTCTCTACCCCAGAGACCGGTGGAGGCAGGCTCATTGAGTATTTTTGAGGCAGAGTTAGATAGATTGTTGACTTACCTGGGAGTCAAAGGCTATTGGGATAGACGAAATGTGGAGTTGAGACTGCAATCAGATCAGCCATGACCTTATTGAATGGCAGAGTAAGCTCGAGCAGCTGAATGACCTCCTCCTGCTTCTAGTACCTATGTTCATATGTATCCTTAAACGTGAAACAAGTAGAATTTTCTACTACTTACTACTGAGTTAATATAAATAACATTTTAACCAGTCTGTTCCACACACTATTGAGGTGCAACCAGTATCCAATGTGGCACAACAGAATGAATCCGCAACGAATGCACTCATTACTGGACTAAAACTTCTTGTGACTAGTACAATTTGCTCAGGCTGATCATTATCTTCAACTTCCAAATTCTGAGTGTCATGTGTTGTTCAAGAACGCTGCTGTTCTGCTTTGGGCAGTTCATCGCAGAATGATATTTTGAGTCACTTCCGAAGGTGCCTGTTAACAGTTTCCTGGGCGTCCCTAGGGTGCATTTGTCTATTAAAACTACTCAAATCCTGCCACCTGCTAGTTCTGTTAAAAATGTCTTCATCCTCACTCCTTTTGTCTCTGACTCTTCTGTTGTACTGACACCTGTACCCCATCCGTATCTGATGGTCTGGAAAGGCCGCAATCATTGAGTCCTCTGTCCCTTGTGACACTGCACAATGTTCAATTTGCGTCATGAAAGCTGCTGGAAATGACTGCTTTCCTTGGAATTTTTTTTTTAAAGCATCAGATATCTGATCAAAAAGAGTATCTCTTTCTGAGAAACTTAATGCCAGTTAAGACCTGGAGTCTACCCATATGTGACACCCTAGCACAATCCAGCAATTTGAATACAAGCACTGAACAAGGGATTTCTAAATTGAATTTCTGCAATCTTTTATTTAGTCTGTTAATGTGACATATTCCTCTGTGGAATAACCATCAGTCTTTCAAAGTCTATCAGTGTCTGACCATGCCTTTTAGGCATTTAAAAATCATCTTTCTTCTAAATTTTATCCATGAAACTAAGTAAAATATGCAAATCTTCATCCAACTGATGAGCATCCAGCTCACAAAATCCTTTGGCTGTAATGAAATAAACATCATGGTTAAGTCCATATTCCCAAAAGCAAACTTTTGGGAAATTAATTTTTCATCTTTCGTCGGTTTGGCCTTAACAGCTCTGCTACTGCTGAGAGGCCTTAGAAGCAATCTGGATCCGTGCTGCCAAGAATAGCTTCACAGCCCCGATCGCTGATGGGAATCAAGAGCAGGGACCCAGTCTGATTCTCTGAATGTCTTATGTCTAGGGATGTGCCTGTTCTGCTTGATATGTAACCATACAATAGTATGACCCAAGGGCGTAACAATATTATACCCTTATGATCTGAACTGGATGTTTGTGACTTTTTCAGACATTCAGTCTCTTCAGGGTCAGGCCAAGAATACACTTGGTGAGGCGGAGGCGGATGAAAATTAATATGCTGCTTTATTTCATAACAAGTGAAAATTTGGTGCACCTGTTATGGTCAGATGCGCATTGTTTAATCAGTACAACCTATCTTCACATGTTAAAAATAATGCTTTGCTACATTTCCCCACCACAGTAGGTTGACTTACTTAAGTAAAATGCACTCTTAACTTTTCGGGTTCATCGAAGCCTGCTATTGCAGTTTCCATTTTAAAGCATGATTAACTTTCTAGTCTTTGCTGAAGCTAACTTTTAAAATCAATTTCTGTTTTTAATCACCCTTGCTTTACAGCTGGAAAGGTCCAGAGATTTATCAAGACAGTAGATGTGATGTGTTTATTTATTGTTGAGACAGACAAATGAATTGCTTATTAGTTGCAATCTGGGGAGAAAAATATCAAATCTTAGCTTAATATTTTAACCATTTATCATCTTGGTGCTTTTTTTAAAACTTGTATGCACAGACCATGTTTGAAAACCAAATATTAAAGTTACTGAGGAAAGGTTGTTCAGTAATTGCTGTAACCTATTTAAGCCAATCAATTCCAAGAGCTCAGTAATATGTGCTCCATTTAATGTGTTGAACGTGCTCCCAGGGCGCATTAAAATAAAGGCCTGTGATTTCTGAGGTGTGCAGGGCTGTTTGTTCAATTCATTAATTAAGCTAATGTGTTTTCCCCCTTAACTGACGAAATGCTGCTTATTTGAAGTTAATAGCCTCACTGTCCACAGTACCAGCCTTACCCTCTCCTGTTCTGATAGTTTTTTTGTTGTGCAAATATTGCTTCTACAGTGGACATTTTCACCAATGCTTTTGTGTTTACTGAAGCACCCTGAATATAACTAGTAATGGCACATTCTCTTAGTATGTGACCACCAAAAAATGTGTTAACCTTCTAGGTGATCTTTTCATATACAAGAAAGAAAAAAAATAAATACGATGATACTGTGCAAGTCAATGACAGTAGAGGTGTATGGAGGTTCTGTGCCCTTATCAGTAAACAAATAGATCTGTCCTGTTCACCATGTGGAAGTTGTAACTTCTAACCATGTGGCAGCTTTGCATCATAATTGGAAACAACTGAGTTGTTTAGCCTTGGAAACAGAAATCTGATTCATTAAGCCTAGTCTAGTAGCGACGAGAAGTCTCTTGTTGCCAGGAATATCTGTGGTAGGCAGTTTGAACTTTGATGTTTCAGTGCATTAAAAAAAATACATGGGTAGAATTTTCCACTCAGCGTGCAGGCATGCGCTCGACACGTTCGAGTGTGAAATAGCGTGCAATGCCGTCGGGCGAGCGTCCCGATGTCATCGCGCACTTGTGCAATACTTTGGTAGGCAGGTGCGCGTAAGAGTTGGCAGTGTGTCCGCCAACAATTAAGAGGCCTATTAAGGCCATTAAAGTAGCAGTTGACAGCGATTTTACGCTGCCTGTCCAATGTTATGGCTGGCGGGCGGGCGAATTGGCCAGGCGGCTTTAGTATTTTTGAGGAAACCTCATCCAAGGGTGGGATGAGATTTCTGTGATTGATTATTAAAAAAAAATTAAAATGTTTTGAAAAAATTTTCATTGTACGTATGTTGAGGTGCCTCATTCTGATGTGGTCATTTTTTCCCGATTTTACATTCTGTTTTTATTGATTTTAAATTTGTCAGCTCCCTGAGGCAGCTCTCTGCCTTCAGGGAGCTTTCCATCCATACTCCCCCGTGCCCACGCTGACTTCAGCGCTCGCCCTCTTTCCGCCCCCACCCCAGCAGTGCTGAGGCTTTCAGTGTGCCTTTCACGCTGGCTGCCCGTTAATTGGCCAGCCAGTGTGAAATTGCGGCCGGGGGCCGATCGTGATTGGCAGTCCGTTCCCTGGCTGCTCCCGGGCCTGCCAATCGCAGCTGCCCACTGACCCGAAAATTCTGCCCCACATATATATATATATATATAGGCACATACACAGTTTAGAGCTTCTTAGTAAGTCAAAATTATTGCTCAATTTTTGTGATCCTAGCTCATCCCCAGCCTGTGCTGTATAACTACATTTGCCATTATCTTGTTAGAATCATATTGATTGAAGTTTTCTTTTACAAAATGGAAGAACATGGCTGATCTACACATGTGGATGCTAACCTGGGATTTTTAAAAAAGATCATAAGTTCACCTTGGAACTGTCAACAAGCAGGCCTCTTCCAAGAAATCATCTGACCTATATTGTACTTGAGAAGGAGTTGTTTGTTTATTTTGAACTGCAAAGCACTTAAATTAATGAAAAGTTGGGAGAGTAAACAAGGCAATCACATGGGAGAGAGGAAAAACACCTTCAGTTGTGAGGCTGCTTGTTTTGAAAGCAGTCTTGTTGAAGAACAGGCTGAGGAAAGAAGACTACATTGACTGGCTCCCTCTCTCCTTCTTGCCTAAAATTGTCTGTGGCTATCTACCTATAGCCAGAGAACCCTCATCTGAGCGTAACCAGTCTAAATTTGGACCTGCAAAGCTGAGACCAGTGGTGAGAACTTCCAGGCATCCACCGGGACCAGTGGCCCGTATGTACATGAGAACTCCAGGTCAACAACGTTGAGATCCTGTGGACTTTATCCTTTATTTTATAACGCCCATTCTCCAAAGCCCATCTCTGCAGAGACTCTATCTGTTTGTTCTTTGTTTGTCTGTGTGTGTGCCGGGGGGAGTTCATTAGGAAGTGATAGATAGTTTTACTTCCCGATTACAATTGTGTGTTAACCAGTACTTACAACTTGTTGAAAGAAGCTTTGTTTTAAAATAAATTAACCATTCTGAGCTTTTGAAAGAAGCCTAGTCAGAGTCTCTTCTGGGTACTAGAGGTATAGGTACACAATTGGCCATTTCGGTGAGAAAATTAAGCATTTAAATTAATGGCATGGTCTTTATTTTTGAGGCCCGGGTTCACGATCCGGAATCCCAAGGCCAGGGTTCATGATCCAGGAATCCCGAGGCCCGGGTTCACGATCCGGAAACCCGAGGCCCTACATTAACAACCTCCCCCACCTTGCCCTCGGGGCCCCACAATCCCCTTTACCCTCCCCACCCCTCTCCTCCATAGCCCCTCCCCTACCCTCCATACCCCCTCCCCCACCCTCCATACCCCCTCCCCCATAAATCACCTCCTCTCCCCTCCCCCAATACACCCTCCCCTCCATACCCCGTCCCCCATACACCCCTTACTCTCCCCTCCCCCACCCCAACCCGCCACACCCCCTCCCCAACATACCCGCACCGCACCCCCTCATACTTCCTCCTGCAGACACACTTTCCCCCATATACACCCTCCCCTCCCCCATACACCCCCTCCTCCACATACCCCCTTCCCTCCCCCCCATACTCCCCACCCTCCCCCATACTCCCTCTCCCACATATCCCTCACCCATACACCCCCTCCCCACATACCCCTTCCCCCATACTCCCTCTCCCATACCCCCCCACCCCCATACACCCTCACCCCCATACACCCACTCCTCTACATACCACCTCCCCCTCCCCTCCCCCACATTCTCCACCCCCATATACCCCCTCCCCCATACTCCCCACCCCCACATACCCCCTCCCTTCCCCATACTCCATCCCCCACATACCCCCTCCCCTCCCCCATACACCCCATCTCCACCCCCCCGTACCCTCCCCCTCCCACATCCCCTCCCCCACCCCACATCCCCTCCCCCTCCCCCTTCTGCTCCCCACGTACTCCCCTCCCCTCCCCTTCCCCTCCCCCACCCTACATACCTTCCCCCTCCCCCACCCTTCCCCTCCTTCTCCCCCTACCCTCCCCCACATACCCTCCCACATTCTTCCCCTCCCTCACCCCACATCACATCCCCTCCCCACCCTGTGCTTGTCCTCAGGACTCCCTCATTTCCCCCCTCCCTCTCCACAACTCCCTCTCACATTTCCCTCCCCGTCAGATCCACCCTCACCCTCACTCCATCCTGTTTCCCGCCCCCCCCCCCCGTGGCCGCTCGGAAAACCGTATTTTGGCGCCGGAGCCCTCGGACCCACGTCACTTCTGCTGGCCCGCTGCCCAGATAGACCGTATTCTGGGGCAGATCAGCCGTGGTCTTATTTAATAGCGGGTCAGGCTTGAGGGGCCAAATGGCCTACTCCTGTTCCTATTGAATTTAAGGTCGGTAGGTCAGGTGTTTCTCACGTGTCGGTGCAGACTCGATGGGCCGAAGGGCCTCTTCTGCACTGTGATTCTGTGATTCTGTCTGTGGAGAAATGGGGCTTGATAATTCACGCACTCCTCCCATCCCGGTCGTAATATAAATTGGGGGCTCGTTTGGAAATTGAAACGCGGAAAGCAAGTGATTGGATGAGGAATATTAATTGGTAAGGGATAAAAGGATGGAGACCAGATTTCTTATACATTGGTAAACTAAAATGCTGTTGGAAGTTGCTGAGGTATTTTTACAGGTGGAAAATGTGACCATGACTGGTTTACAAAAAGTAACCAAGAGCAAGCTAACGGAATTGGTAGGTAAGCTGGAGTTAGAATTACCCTAAGGGGCGAGGAAAGCAGACATAATTGAGATCATAGCGCGGCATTTGAAACTGGAAGGGTACCAGAGAGACCACATTCACCAGGGGTGAGTCAATTGAATTGGTTAAGATTCAGCTGCATAAGAAATAGGAGCAGGAGTAGGCCATTTGGCCCCTCAAGCCTGACCCGCTATTAAATAAGACCATGACTGATCTGCCCCAGTCCTCAACTCCTCTTTCGTGCCAGCTCCTCATAGCCTACAACTCCCTGATATTTCAAAAATCTATCTACCTCCTCCTTAAATACTTTCAGATCTAGCCTGCACAACTCTCTGGGATAGAGAATTCCAGACATTCAAGACCCTCTGAAAGAAGAAATTTCTGCATCTCAGTTTTAAATGAATGTCCCCTTATTCTGTGACTATGTCCCCTAGCTCAAGATTCCCCCACTAGTGGAAACATCTTCTCAACATCTACCCTGTTAAGCCACCTCAGAACCTTGTATGTTTCAATAAGATCAGCTCTCATTCTTCTAAACGCTAATGAATAAAGGCCTAACCTGTTTAGCCATTCTTGATTAGTCAACCCCTTCATCCCAGGAACCAGCCTAGTGAATCTCTTTTGAACCGCCTTCAATGCCAGTATATCCTTTCTTAAACACAGGGACCAAAACTGTACACAGCACTCCAGGTGCAGCCTCACCAACATCCTGTACAGTTGTAACAAGATTTCCCTATTTTTAAACTGCAACCTCCTAGCAATAAAAGCCAAAATTCCATTTGCCTTCGTAATTACTTGCATGCTAACTTGTTGTGTTTCATGCACAAGAACACTCAAATCTCTCTGTACTGCACTTTTTTGGTGCCTCTCTCCATGTAAATAATATCGTGCCTTCTGATTCTTCCTACCAAAGTGCATGACCTCGCGCTTTCCTACATTAAGTTCCATCTGCCAAGTTTTTTGCCCATTCACTCAACCTATCTATATCCTCTTGCAGGTTCCTTATGTCCTCATCACAACATGCTCTCCCACTTATTTTTGTATCGTCAGCAAATTTGGATACATTACACTCTGCCCCCTCTTTCAAGCCATTAAAATAGATAGTAAATAATTGAGGCCATAGGACTGATCCTGGAGGCACTCCGCTAGTTACGCCCTTCCAACCTGAAAAGACCCATTAATCCCAATTCTCTGTCTTCTGTGTGTTAATCAATCCTCAACCCATGCTAATATCATTACCCCCAGTACTGTGAGCTCCTACCTTTTATGTGGCACCTTATCGATTGCCTTCTGGAAATCCAAATACACATCTTACCCTTTATCAACTCTGCCTGTTATATCCTCAAAGAACCCTAGCAAATTTGTCAAATATGATTTCCCTTTCACAAAACCATGTTGACTTTGTTTGATTGCGTTAAGCTTTTCTAAATGTTCTGCTACTTCTTCCTTAATAATGGACTCCAGCATTTTCCCAACGACAGATGGTAGGCTGATTGGCCTGTAGTTTCCTGCCTTTTGTCTCCCTCCCTTCTTGAATAGGGGCATCACATTAGCGGTTTTCCAATCCGCTGGGACCCTCCCGGAATCCAGTGAGTTCAGGAATATTTCGACTAATGCCTCCACTATCTCTGCAGCGTCCTCCTTTAAAACCCTTGGATGCAGGCCTTAGGTCCTGGTGACTTGTCTGCCTTTAGTCCCATTAATTTGTCAAATACTTTTGTCCCTCGTGATAGAGACTGTTGCAAGATCTTTCCTCCCATTAGCTCCTTGCTTATCTGATAACTTTGGGATGTTTATAGTGCCCTCCACTGTGAAGACCAATGCAAAATAGTGGTTTAAATTATCTGCCATTTCCCTGTTCCCCGTTATCAATTCTTCAGTCGCATCCTCCAAGGGTCCCACGCTCACTTTAGCCACTCTCTTTTTATATACCCATAGAAGCTCTTCCTGTTTGTTTTTATATTTCTTGCCAATTTACTTTCATAATCAATTTTCTTCCTCTATTCGCTTTTTAGCCATTCGCTGCTGGTTCCCAAAAAATCCCCAATACTCTGGCCTACCACTAGTTTTCGCCGCTTTGTATGCCTTAGTTTTTGATTGGATACTCTCCTTGACCACCTTTTGTTAACCACAGGTGGTTCACCCTTTTCATTGAGCCCTCCTTTTTGACCGGGATAAATTTTTGCTGAGCGTTATGAAATATCTGCATAAATGTCTGCCACTGCTCATCCATTGACCTTCCCCTTAGTCCATTTTTCCAGCCCACTTTAGATCACTCTTTTTTCCATACCTCTGTAATTGCACTTATTTAAGTTGAGGACATTGGTTTGAGACCCGAGTTGCTCGCCCTCAAACTGAACTTAAATTCTACCATGTTGTGATCGCTACCCCCTAGAGGATTCTTAACTACAATATCTCTTATTACACATTACTAGATCTAAAATAGCCTGTTCCCTGGTAGATTCTGCAATGTATTGCTCTAAGAAACAATCCCTGATGCATTCTACAAATTCGTGTTCCATGTTACCCCTGCCAATCTGATTTGTCCAGTTAATATGCAGATTAAAATCACCCATGACAATTATAGCACCCTTGTTACATCCTTATTTTCCGATTTATACTTTGTCCTACAGTGAGGCAACTCTTTGGGGGCCTATAGACGACTCTCACCTGTGACAGCTTCCCCTTGCTATTCCTTATTTCCACCCAAACTGATTCTACATCACGATCTAATGCACCTATGTCACTACTCACCACAGCACTGATACATTCCTTTATTAACAAAGCTACCCCACCTCCTTTTCCTTTTTGCCTATTTTTCAGGAATGTCGAATACCCTTGAATATTGAGCTCTCAGTCTTAATCACTCTGCAACCACGTCTCTGTAATAACGATCAAGTCATATTCATTTATTTCTATTTGTGCTGTCAACTCATCTACCTTGTTACAAATGCTGCGTGCATTTAAGGAGCCTTAAGCCTTGAATTTTTACCATTATTACTCATTCTGGTTCTGAGTTCTGCTGCACTCTTCTGCTTATATTTTCTTCCCCTTCCTGTCACACTTGATTATCGTTCATCTCTTCAATACCCTGCACTTCTGCCCTCTCGTTTCTTTTTTTTTTAAACTTCCTTTCAATTGAACCCCCCTCCCACTAATTAGTTTAAAGTCCCATCTACAACCTTAGTTATATGATTCACCAGGACACTGGTCCCAGCATGGTTCAAATGAAGCCCATCCCAACGGAACAGCTCCATCCTCCCCTAGTACTGGTGCCAGTGCCCCGTGGATCGGAACCCATTTCTCCCGCACAATCTTTGAGCCATGCATTTACCTCTCTAATCTTATTTACCCTGCGCCAATTTGCACGTGGCTCAGGTAGTTTATTATTTCAGGTAGTAGATTATTACCTTTGTGGTTCTGCTTTTTAATTTAGCCCTGAGCTGCTCGTAGTCCCTCAGCAGAACCTCTTTGTTAGTCCTACCTATGTCGTTGGTACCTACGTGGACGTGACAACTGCACCCTTCCCCTCCCACTGCGAGTTCCTCTCCAGCCCAGAAGAGATGTCTTTAACCTTGGCACCAGGTAGGCAACACAGTCTACAGGACTCCCTGCCTTTGCTGCAGAGAAAACAATATCTATTCCCCTAACTGTGCTATCCCCTATTACCACATTTCTCTTTTCTCCCCCCACTTGAATGATGCTCTGTACCATGGTACAGTGGTCAGTTCACGCATCCTCCCTGCAGTCTGTGCCCTCGTCCATACTGGGAGCAAGAGCCTCGTACCTATTGGACAAGGGCACTGGCTGAGGCTCCTCCAAAGCTAAATTCTGGATCCCCATACCTGCCTCACTCGCCGTCACATCCTCCTGTCCCTGACTACGATCCAAATTTGATGTAATTAATCTAAGGGGTGTGACTGTCTCCTGAAACACAGTGCCCCGGAAACTCCCCCTCCCTGATGTGTCGCAGCGTTCGCAGCTCGGACTCCAGCTCATCAACTCTGAGCCAAAGTCCCCCGAGCAACCAACACTTGCTGCAGATGTGGTCACCGTGGATCGCACTGGCATTCCCCCAGCTCGCACATACTATAGCTGCAACACATCTCCTGCCCAGCCATCTCTATTCAATTTAATTAATTAATTTAAATGTTAAATATTTTAAAAGTGAATTTCTTAACTGTACTCTTCAGCTGTAATAACGTCTCCCAATTTAAACCACTTGGCCAATCAAAAGAGACACGGAAGAGATACCCACCAATCGCCTACCTGTTTTCCTTTGACATCACACTTTGACTCTGACAGGTAGAAACTGGTGAGAGGGTAAAGCAAATTAATTTTGATCATTGGAAATGGACATTAAAGATAGAGACAGCGTATGAAGCTCTTAGAGGAATAATTCTAGTGGAAAAATTTAAAGATTCACATCCTCTAGTAGTTAGAACCCATGTTGAAGATCAGAGGGTTAAAACAGCTAGATAGGCAGTGGAGACTGTGAACACTGCTGTCAGGTCAGGAGAGGTGAATGCAATACATGAGAGTTATAAAGAATTTTTAGTCCAGAGGAAAAGTAACCCCCTTATCCCTCAAATTATATAGCTAGATATATAATCATACTTAGAGATACTGGAGCCACTCAAGCACTTCTGCTGGGGAAGGACACCAAAGAGCACATTAAAAGCCAAAATGCAGAATCGCCCCAGATTTGCACTAAGCATGGTAGTGGGTGGGTAAAATGAGGTTTTACCCGTCGGCTGCAGTGGTGACTTCTCATGCCATATCGCCCGAAACCCGCTGCATTAATTATGCATTCCTGGGAAGCACACGATTCACCCGCCATGCCATCACCTTGACTCTTCGTCACACTGGGCGCCACATTTAAAGTACAGCCACGTGCACACCTCTCAGTGCTTCCAGCCCATGACTGCTGCAAAGAAGTCGTGGCCCCGAAAGGCAGGAAAATTGCAGCCCCCAGGCTTAGTGACATGTCCCTTGAACACCTTTTGGACATGATGGAGGCCTGCCTTGATGTCCTCTATCCCAGCTATGGCTGCAGAGGGGCAGCGACATTACTACTCCGGCTTGGTAGGCGATGACAGTGGTGATTTATGCTGATGCTGCACAGAAGAGGTTCGCCATCCAATGCAGATAGAGGATAAATGATCTCATCCGTGCCGCGAATTTAAAGCAACCATCTCATCACGCAAGACTCACACACTCAAGCCTATCACACATTCACTGGCATCTCACTCACTGCCAGCTCAAGGGACATCACCACTCTCTCACACCCTCACATCTCCATTTGGCCTCATCTGCTCTGGACACTGCCTCCTCAGCCCTCACCATCTTGAGGCACTTGCATGGATCAACTTGTGTGCCCACACACACCCTAGGATACCCCCTTCCATAGTACAGCTTGCAGCCTCATCCCTCGCCTGAGACCACTTCTTCCCCTTCCCCAAGCAAGCCCTAGCCCTGCAGCTATACAAAGCCCCCCCACCTTACGGTTGGTCTGGCAGGTAGAGACCTGTCCATGAGCCCCCCCTAAGTACTGTGCTGCTGTCTGCAATGCCTGGCGCTGATGACTCTGAATGCTGTCTGAAGCAAGGTGGCAAACAAAACTTGAAGTTCTGAATGAATTTCAGCTCACCAGGTGCACATGATTTATATGCAGTTGTGAAACACGTCAGCATGCAATCATGCCAACGTGGGCGGACAATCCAGAGTGGGAGGGATGAATCCGTCAGGCTAACCTATGCAAATGTATTACAATAAGGCTCCCAACATCCGATGGCAGGAAGCACGGCCCGCCATCCATGAACTGAGCGGACGATCACAACTGGTTTCATAATGTCGTGAAACAGATTTTTGGCCTCCTTGCCAGCTTGTATGCTCATGCCGTCAAGCATGTCCGACGTCAGCATGGAAAGTTTCACCCAAGGTTTTAGTCCATGCTATTGGTGGGAAGTATATACCTGTACTGGGTGCACTTGGAGTGTGAGCTGTTGTCTGGGACAGTGACGGTAGGGGTTGTTCAGTTACCCGTAGATGGAGTTGATTTACTCTTGGGAAATTAGTTAGCTGGAGCGAAGTTAGTAGCTTCTTCCGTAATTACAGAAAGCCCAAGTGAGAATAAAGAGGCAGAGCAGTTACAGGAAAAGGTTCCAGGAATTTTCCTTCGTGTCTGATGACCCGAGCAATGGCTGAGCAAAATCGATCATCAAAAGTCAAAGTGATACCACAGACAGATATTTGGCTGGCTGAAACTTTCTTTAAAGATTTAGATAATCGGAAAAAGATGTTTAACAAATCTTCTCTAGTTGAGGCGCAACATGTTGAACCAGAGTTAAGTAAGATAGCACAATCAGCCCAAAGTGATGATGAGGCTAAGGCAGTTCCAGAATGTTATTATATTAGAAATGGAATTCTAATGAGGAAGTGGAGACCTCCTCACAGACCTGCAGATGAGGAGTGGATGCTTGTTCATTAGGTAGCGGTTCCTCCCAAATACTGTAAAGAGATAGCACATGAAATTCCTATGGCAAGACATGTAGGGATGCGTAAAACTCAATCGTAGATAAACCGGCAGTTTTACTGGCCCAGTCTTCATAAGGATGTGGTGCAGTTTAGTAGAACGTACTTACGTGCCAGATGGTAGGAAAACCACAACATGCAATCAAGCCAACAATTCCTCTGACAAAAGCAAATACTACGGATGCTGGAAATCTGAAATAAAAACAGAAAATGCTGGGAAAACTCAGCAGGCTTAACAGCACCTGTGGGGAGAGAAACAGAATTAATGTTTCGAGTCTTCTTCAGAACTCTTAAATGCTTCTCAGACCCTCCTTCAGAACTCTGAAAAAGGGTCACTTGGACTTGAAACGTTAACTCTGTTTCTCTCTCCACAGATGCTGTCAGACCTGCTGAGTTTTTCCAGTATTTTCTGTTTTTATTTACCCTTAATTCCTATACCAGTTTTTGAGGAACCATTCAATAGGATATTAGTGGACTGTGGGACCATTATCAAAAATGAAAGCAGGACATCAGTATATCCTTACTATTATGGATATGACAACTCGATTTCCCGAGGCCATCCCTTTAAGGACCATCACAGTTAAAGTAGCGGTAGAGAAGTTAACCCAATTTTTTACTTGATATGGATCACCGGTGGAGATCCACTCGGATCAAGATTCCAGTTTTGTATCTAAAATTTTTCAGAACATAACGAGTGGTTTGGGTATAAAACAGTTCAAGTCCACAGCGTATCATCCACAAACACAAGGAGCTTTAGAGAGGTACCATCAAACTCGTAAAACAATGACTAAAGCATATGATCATGAATATCCCCATGATTGGGACAAAAGACTGGATTTTCTTTTATTGCTGCCCGAGATTCACCAAATGAATCTACTGGTTTTAGCCCTTTGAATTAATTAACAGACATGAGACAAGAGGTCCTCTGAAATTAATCAAAGAAAAGCTTTCAGCAGAGAAGGACAAATCCTCTATGTTAGATTATGTGTCCATGTTCCAGGAATGGCTCATGGGAGCCAGCAAAGTGGCTCAAGAACATCTTAAAGTTTCTCAAACAAAGATGAAAGAATGGGCAGATAAGCAAGCTGTGACCCAAGCATTACAACCAGGAGATGAAGTGTTAGTATTTGCCATTACAGAGCGAACCTCTGAAAGCACGGTTCAGATCAAATTTGGGCAAGGAGACCTCCTGCTGATTACCGCATACTGCCCCGCTCAGCTGATGGATCAGTACTCCTCCATGCTGAATACCCTGTGGAGGAAAACTGGCCTATGCCTTCCAGACTCACTTGTTCTCTCTTCTAATTTTGGCTGTGCACCTACCCTTGCTGAACCACCTCTCAGGATCCTACGCCCAGCCCTCTTCAGCTGCTTCATCAATGACCTTCCTTCCATCAGAAGATCAGAAGTGGGAATGTTCGCTGATGATTTCACAGCGTTCTGCACTATTTGCGACTCTTCAGATACTGAAGCAGTCCATGTCCAAATGCAGCAAGACAATATCCAGGCTTGGGCTGACAAGTGGCAAGTAACATTCCCACCACACAAGTGCCAGGCAATGACCATCTCCAGGAAGAGAGAATCTAACCATGACATTCAATGGCATTACCATCGCTGAGTCTCCCACTATCAACATCCTAGGGGTTACCATTGACCAGAAACTGAACTGGACTAGCCATATAAATACTGTCGCTACAAGCGCAGGCCACAGGCTAGGAATCCTGCTGCGAGTAATTCACCTCCTGAATCCCCAAAGTCTGTCCTCCATCTACAAATCACAAGTCAGGAGCGTGATGGAATACTCTCCACTTGTCTGGATGAGTGCAGCTCCAACAACACTCAAAAGGCTTGACACCATCCAGGACAAAGCAGCTCACTTGATTGGCACCCCATCCACAAACATTCACTCCCTCCTCTGCCGACGCACAGTGGTACCAGAGTATACCACCTGCAAGATGCACTGCAGGAACTCACCAAGGCTCCTTAGACAGCAACTTCCAAACTCACAACCACTATCACCTGGAAGGACAAAGACAGCAGATCCATGGGAACACCACCACCTGGAAGTTCCTCTCCAAGCCACTCACCATCCTGACTTGGAAATATATCGCCGTTCCTTCACTGTCACTGGGTCAAAATCCTGGAACTCCCTTCCTAACAGCTCTGTGGGTGTACCTACACCACATAAGCTGCAGCGGTTCAAGAAGGCAGCTCACCACCATCTTTGCAAGTGCAATTAGGGATGGGCAATAAATGCTGGCCTAGCCAGTGATGCCCACATTCCATGAACGAATATATAAAAAAAATTTTGGAAAATGCCATTCAGAGAACAAACTGTCCTTTTTTTTCATAGTTTGACCCCATTTATCCACCTTCGCAACTTACTGTCCATCCTAGTCTCTCTCAAGGAATACATTTGAAGTTGTAGATTTTAAAATTCTGGTATTTGAGCTCACCGTTGAGTGCTTTCTGTTTCTTTTGTCTGTGTATTGTTACAGTTTACAAGGTTTATTATCCATTTGAGTACTTAATTGCATTCTTTTTCACTCCGCTCAATTGAATGACTCCCTGCATCACAGCACTGTGGTTAGTTTGCTCAATCACCCTGTAGTCCCTGCTCTCGTCCACACAAGCTGCAGGAGCCTCGAACCTGTTGGGAATTGCAGGGGCCAAGGCTCCTCTGGTGCTACCTTCTGAGTCCTACACCTGCCTCACTCGCAGTCATACCCCCCCTGTCCCTGACAACAGGCCAGAACAGAAGTACGTAGCCTAAGGGGTGTGACTGTCTCCTGGAACAAAGTGTCCAGGTAACTTTCCCTCTCCCTGATGCATCACAACCTCTTTCTCCAGCTCACCAACTCAAAGTCAAATTTTCTCGAGCTGCAGACGCTTACTGCAGATGTGGTTGGCATGGATTACAGAGGTATCTCATTAGCTCAGGCAGGTGCCCACCAGAGCCCACATGCAACAGCTGCAACACATCACCTGCCTTGTCTTTATTGTGTTTTATTTAACAATTCGGTTTCAAGTTTAGAAATATCACTGCTGTTATCTGTAGTTATATTAAGTAGTTTAAGTAGTTAAGCTATAAATTTAATGCAATACTTATTATCTCTCCACTAACAATTTGAACTGCTGTCCCCAATTAGAGGGATAAAATCTTAAATCTCACCAACCAGTTACCCATACCTGCTCACCCAATTAATGCCTTTTAGCAATTACCAGCGAGTGGAGGCTAAAAACAAGGTATAAAAAGTAGCACCTTTTTGCCCCTCTCCACCAGATGCCCACCTGCTCCAAATTCCCAAGTTGGCACTTGTCACCCATCACACTCAGGATTTGTCATCTCCACTATGTGCTCCTACTTATGTGGAACCACGTATCGTGGGACTGAAGTTGATATGCAGCCAAGAGCCCAGTATGGGTGGGCAGATTTCCTTCCCTGAAGGGAAGTGAGGGGACAAACCATAGGAAACTCCACAAACGTTCCCATCCTCCATGATGGTGGAACCTAGCACATCAGTGCAAAAGACAAAGCTGAAACATTTGCAACCATCTTCAGTCGGAAGTGCTGAGCGGGTGATCTGCCTCAGCCTTGTCCTGAGGTTCCCGGCATCACAGGTGCAAGTCTTCAGCCAATTTAATTCATTCCAAGTAACGGTAAGAAACTGCTAAATGTATTGAATATAGCAAAGGCTTTGGGCCCTGGCAGCATCCCATCTGCACTACTGAAGACTTTCACTTTTGAGCTAGCTGTACCTCGTGCATTATTTCATTATGGCTGTAATTCTGGCATCTACTTGTGAAAATTGCCCAGGTATGCCCTGTCTACAAAATGCAGACAAATCCAATCTGGCCAATTACTGCCCTGTCACCCTACTCTCAATCATCAGCAAAATGATTGAAGGTATCATTGACATGCTATCAACCGGTAATTAGCAATAGCCTGCCCATTGCTCAGTTTGGGTTCTATCAAGTCATCTTTCAACTGTACAAAGCTCTGCTTGTACCGCATCTGAAGTACTGAGAGTAGTTTTGGGCACCACAATTTAGGAATAATATATTGACGTTGGATGGGGTGCAGCGTAGATTTACCAGAATGGTACCTGAGCTCCCAAGGGGTAAATTATGAGGAGAGATTAAATAAACTAGAGATGTATACCATGGAATTTAGAGGGTTATGGGTGATTTGATTGAATTTTTCAAGATATTAAAGGGAACAGATAGGGTGAATAGAGAAAAACTATTTCTGCTGGTTGTGAAGTATTAGTCAAGAGGGCACAGGCAAAAAATAAGAGCCAGACTTTTTAGGAGTGCAATTAGGAAGCAGTTCTTCACACAAAGGGTGGTAGAAGTTTTGAATTCTCTTCCGCAAACCACAATTGATGCTCGATGAATTGTTAAATTTAAAATTAAGATCAATAGATTTTTGTTTTCCAAAATTATTGAAGGATATGAGATATGGATTTAGGTGGCATACCAAGCTCATGGGGGCTAAATGGTTTATTCCTGTTCCCATGAATTCAGTGTAACAGTTTGCCATGTTGAGATTTGAGCTCTCAATTGTTGGATTGCTAGTCCAGTACCATAAACTTTAACCTACTGTACCATGATCTCACAACCTGCCATTTATCATTTGTGCTGTCTCCTGGTTGGGTTATGAGAAATCCTTGCAGCTTTGCTGACAGTTTACAGCTTCAACTGCCAAAACGATACGTTTGAAAAATAAGAATATTTCAATATAGTTCAGCAACTTACCTGAGTCAATGAAAAATCAGCAGCTTGATAGCAAAGCTACTTGCTGCCCTCGTGCTAATTGTTTTACGTTTTGTGGAAAAAAGTGGCCTGACTTGACCTGAAATTTCTGTTATGTGAATTGCTGAAGCCTCTAATGATAACTGGACAAATTTTATATTTAGCAACAAACTACTATTAGAAAACCATGGTGATGAATATTGAGTTATAGTTATAAAGAGAACCGATAGCAGTAGTGATTATAAAGCGATTATCTGATTTTTAAATTACGAGTGGAATTCTGCTTCAAAAGACCCACAGAACGGCACTTGGTTTTATTGTAGGGGGAAAAAAATGACGAGGATCATTGTCCAGGCATTCAAATACCTGAAAGGAAATGGATAATACAGATATCAGGTATGATCTTAAAGTTTTACTTGAGTCTCTCACTAGAGGGCACCAATGCAAAATGAGGCAAGAGCAGTCAATATGGGGAACAGACTTCCATCAAAAGCAGTGATTATAGAGTCAGAGGTCTACAGCTCAGAAAAGGGCCCTTCAGCCCATCGAGTCAGCACTGATCAAACAAGTACCTAACTATTCTAATCCCATTTTCCAGCACTAAGCCCATAGCCTTGTATGCCATGGCATCGCAAATACTTCTTTAACATTATGAGGGTGTCTGCCGTGTGTTACTGAATTCGAGCTTGGTAAATATTTAGTTAGGAACAGGTGTGAAAGTTGTAAGCCAAGTCTGAGAAATGATCTATGGAACAGGACCTTAGGAACTTCTGGATTGAAAGGAATGTAATACCACGAAGAGCAGCTGGTCTAAGAGGAGTACTGTAGATTGTAAAATTAAATGTTTTGCAGCATTGCTCCATTTAACTTTGCAGAAATTTTACCCAAAGTAGATCGAGAAACTCTTCACAGCTACAAATGATTTGCAACTGAGAGGCTAGGATTTTCCTTTCCAGAGTGGTGTTTTGACTTGGCAGTACTTCTACCATCCTACGTGCCCGTTTTCCTTGTTCATGATTGTATGGTAGGCTTCTGGTGGGATTCCTGCCACCAAGAGGAAGCCTGACTATACCAGCCAGGAAACTCTGATATTTTGGCATCAAGAATGAAGGACTTAAAGGGACAGAAACGTCTCAGTCAAAGAGCTCAGCTGACACTTGAGGCCTTCAACAATTTGGTGACTCAGACTGTCTTGCACAGAAGCTCGCTACAAGGACACCTGCCTCTACTTGGGTTTTTACCACTACTTCCTGGTGCCTACTGCCACCTTCCTATGGTGGCCCATGGAAGCAGTGATATATGTGGTGGAGAGCAGAAAATCTGTTCATATCTCAGGCATTGCCTCTCTGTTGCAATTTCAGGAACGATTGCAGAGGAGAATTCCCACTTGGGAGGTTAACTGATCATGTATTCTTGTATACATTTCACACACAGTGTGAAGTGGTCAATTGATTGTCATGATAATTACATAATTATTGTAATTACTCCTTGGTGTATATTGTGGCGAGTTAAGGGAAATAAAGGGGATATTTCTGAATACACAGAATGGATACATTCCACCGAGTAAGGAAAAAGTCCAAGGATCGGGCGCACTATGTGTGGTTAACTAGAAAGGTTAAAGATAGTATCAAACTTAAAGAAAAAGTATATAACTGTGTAAAGATAAGTGGCAGGACAGAAGATTGGACAGAATATAAGGAACAGCAAAGGATGACTAAAAGATTAATAAGGAGGGAAAAATTAGAGTTTGCGAGAAAGCTAGTCAGCAATATAAGAATAGATAGAGTTTCTATAAATATTTTAAAAAGAAACAAGTTAACAAAGTGAGCATTGGCCCTAAAGAATGTGAGTATGGAGAATTGATAATGGAAAACAAGGAAATGGCAGATGAATTGAACAGGTATTTTGCATCAGTTTTCACTATAGAGAATACAAGTAACATCCCAGAAGCAGCTATAAACCAGGAAATGGAAGGAAGGGAGGGACTCAGGAAAATTGCAATTACCAGAGAAATGGTAATGAGTAAATTGTTGGAGCTGTGGGCTGACAAGTACCCGGGTCCTGATGGGCCTCATCCTAGAGTCATAAAAGAAGTGGCTAGTGAGATAGTTGATGCATTGTTTTTAATTTTCCAAAACTCCCTAGATTTGGGGAAGGTCCCATTAGATTGGAAGATAGCAAATGTAATTCCATTATTCAAAAATGGAGGGAGACAAAAAGCGGGAAACTACAGGCCAATTAGCTTAACATCTGTCATAGGGAAAATGTTAGCTATTATTAAAGAAGCTATAGCGGGGCACTTGGATAAGTTCAAGGTCATCAGGCAGAGTCAACATGGTTTTGTGAAAGGGAAATCCTGTTTAACCAACTTATTGGAGTTCTTTGAAGTAGTAACATGTGCTGTGGATAAAGAGGAACTGGTGGATGTACTGTACTTAGATTTCCAGAAGGCATTTGGTAAAGCGCCACATCAAAAGTTGTTGCTGAAATTAAAAGCTCATGGTATTGGGGGTAATATATTGGCGTGGATAGAAGATTGGCTGGCTAACAAGCAAAGAGTAGGCATAAATGGGTCTTTTTTCAGGTTGGCAAGACGTAACGAGTGGTGTACCAGAGGAATCAGTGTTGGGACCTCAACCGTTTACAATTCATGTAAATTACTTGGTTGAAGGGGTGGCCAAATTTGCTGATGACACAAAGATAGGTGGGAAAATAAGTTGTGAATAGGACATAAGGAGGCTACAAAAAGATATACATAGGTTAAGTGAGTGGGCAAAGACCTGGCAAATGGAGTATCATGTGGGAAAATTATAAATTGTCCATTTTGGCAGGAAGAATAAAAAAGTATATTATCTAAATGGTGAGAGATTGCAGAGCTCTGAGATGCAGAGGGATCTGGGTGTGTTAGTGCATGAATCGCAAAAGGCTAGTATGCAGGTACAGCAAATAATTAAGAAAGCTAATAGAATGTTCTCATTTATTGCGAGGGGAACTGAATACAAAAATAGGGGGGTGTTATGCTTCGGTTATACAGAGCACTAATGAGGCCACATCTGGAGAGCTATGTACAATATTGGTCACCTTATTTAAGGAAGGATGTAAATGCATTGGAAGCAGTTCAGAGAAGGTTTACCAAACTAATACCTAGAATGGGCGGGTTGTTTTATGAGGAAAGGTTGGACAGGCTAAACTTGTATCTGCTGGAGTTTAGAAGAGTAAGAAGTGACTTGATTGAAGCATATAAGATCTTGTGGGGTCTTGACAGGGTGGATGTGGAGAGGATGTTTCCTCTTGTGGGAGAATCTAGAATGAGGGATCACTATTTAAAAATAAGGGGTCGCTCATTTAAAATGGAGATGAGGTGAAATTTTTTTTCTGAGGGCCGTGAGTCTTAGGTACTCCCTCCCTTAAAATGTAGTGGAAGCAGAGTCTTTGAATATTTTTAAGGCAGAGGTGGGTAGATTCTTGGTAAGCCAAGGGGTGATAGGTTATCAGGGGTAGACAGGATGCAGATTTGAGGTTACTATCAGATCAGTCATGATCTTATTAAATAGTGGAGCAGACTTGAGGATGCTGAATGGCCTATTCCTGCTTCTTGTTTGTATGTAAAATTTTTTGGGGGGGGTTAAGGGTCAAAGACCAAGGGTTTTGGCACACTGACCCAAATAGCTGATATAGCCAAGTCGAGCAGGGTGCAGGGTTGTATTGCCCAGATTATTCCATATAAAACTAGTTTCATGATAAGCCTTTGATGAGACTTCACCTAGAGTAATATGTACCTCCACTTCAAGTAGAGCATGTTGACCCTAGTGATGGCACAGAGAAGGACAACAAGGATGTATCTTGATCGGAGTGCTTTGCCTACAGAGATGAATTTTGTCTCTTGTTTTTGGATTCATTGGAGCGACATAGACTTAAGAGTGTATTTGACTCAGGTCTTTAAAATTATTAATGATGTCAATAACAAACAAATGGATAGGTTATTTGAGGCGGTATGACTAGTATAGGCCTAGGAACCAATATAGATCTAGACCCAGGAGAAAGCAGCATGAGATTTAATGTGCAGAAGTTTATTTTCCTCAGAGGTTGATCAGTCTGTGCTACAGCAATCTGAAGGCGGTAATGAGAATTAACTCGTTGCAGTTCTTCACAAGGTCATTAGACAAATGTTAGGGGAACTATGAGGTCACAGAAGGAAGGTTTTGGGTCGCAAGTTTAATTTGTAGATCTGGCCTGAATAGTTGAAGAGAAACTTTTGACATGTTTCCTGAAATGCCTGCATGAGGTTTTTTTTTGTCCGTCCCTCCCAGGCAATGGGGGAGGAGGAGAAAGCCCAGGAACTGCAGTATATCAGAAAGAAAACTTTGCATTTGTCACAGTAATTGCACCTTGTTTCAGTTCTGATGAATAGTATGCATTAACGTCGTGTTCATAATTTTAAATTTAATTTTGGACTTAGTATATCAAGAAAAGAATAACAAATAATATCTAGCAACCTAGTATTTAAAATTTTTGATACTTGTCATAATTTGTTCAAAAACATGCCCCATCATCCATAGTAACAATTCCCATGTCAGCTGCATTTTGAGTGAAAGACTTCATGGTTGGTTAGATACTGTTGCTCACATTCACTAAATTTTGGCCTGAATTACATAGATCATGCCATTACTTACAAATATTGTTGTGAGAGCGTAGATAGATAAGTGTCATCTTGTAAGGTGCTCTTTGTCTTTCAAGCTTTGGTTGGTTTTTATTGTTGAACTTTGAAGCCCAAAGAGCTCAGAGTAGCAGAGAAACATTCCAAGGTGAAAGAAATGTTTTGAAAATAGATTAACCCGCATTTTGTTTTTGAAAGGTACCTTATCTTCCTCCTCCTCCCCGATATGTACCTGGCCAAAGTGACAGTAACCTATGTCATTTTGAAATGAGGTACTCAGTTCATGGCAAGGACAGAGGGTGAGATCAGGAGTTTAGCTCATGACCTTCAACTCTCAACTGAGGCACATAGAAAGTGCCAAAGGCTCCCCTGATGTGAAGGAAACGGTAGAAGTAAAAACCAAGGGGCATGCAGCTCGCAATGTAAACCATTACCCCATGCAAATCTTTGTGTTTAATCATTTGAGGTTGTTTTGGGTAAATTTCATTAAAAAACCATGCCAGGCCAATGATTGCCTCCTTTGAGTGGAATGTAGAGTGTGTAAATCTTTACCTTGACTCAAGCTTGCTGCCTGACTGTCAGTCAAGAGTAGCAACTTTAATATATTTAGATGTTGGACATCTTCATGAGGTAACGTATGAAGCAATTGAGTATATTTTAGTAGGCTTTGGGCACATCATTAATTTATTTGAAATGTATAAATAGCCAAAAATGTAATTTAGATCATTCTTAGTTTGATGTTTGACTTTTGTTTATAATTTTAAGAGTCTTTATTTGCTGATGAATTGAGAAATATTGAAATAGTTTTATCCCTGTAAGAAGCCTTTTGCTCAACTCTGTGCTGGTTGTGGTGGTGTTTATGCAGAGTTCCAAGTTTAAAAAATATTGTTAAATATCCTTTTAGTAAAATTGTTTTCCTTGTGTGCTAGTTAATAGCTTGGATCTTCTGCAAAGCGGAAAACATTGTGGGATTGCCACTCCACTTGAACTTTCCAATGCCACAACATTGCTTTGCATTTCTTCCTGGGCCTTCTGAGCCCAGCTTCTCCAGAAATGCAGAGTGCAGCATCCCTCGAAGAACTCCATCGTAGCATTGGGGGAAAGATAAAATAGGCTCCCTTTTTGACAAGGTGCCACATTAAAATAAGAGCTCATGGTATCGGGGGTAACATATTAGCATGGATAGAGGATTGGTTAGCTAACAGGAAGCAGAGAGTAGGCATAAATGGGTCATTTTTGGTTTGGCAAAATGTAATGAGTGGAGTGCCACAGGGCTCAGTACTGGGGCTTCAATTATTTACAAGCTATATCAATGACTTCGATGAAGGGACTGAATGTGTGGTTGCTTAATTTGCTGATGACACAAAGATAGATAGGAGAATAAGTTGCGAAGTGGACATAAAGACTCTGCTAAGGGATATAAATAGATTGAGTGGGCAAAATGTGGGAGATGGAATGTAATGTGGGAAAGTGTGAACTTGTCCACTTTGACAAGAAGAGTAGAAAAGTAGCATATTATTTAAATGGAGAGAGATTGCAGAACTCTGAGGTACAGAGGTACTTGGAGGTGCTAGCACATAAATCACAAAAAGTTAGTATACAGGTACAGTAAGTGATTAGGAAGGCAAGTGGAATGTTTTTGTTTATTGCGAGGGGAATGGAATAGACTAGGAATTGTGCGACGAGTAGCTCACCTCCTGACTCCCCAAAGCCTGCCCTTCATCTACAAGGCACAAGTCTGGAGTGTCACCTCCTGACTCCCCAATTGCCTGGATGAGTACAGCTCCCATAACACACAAGAAGCTTGACACCGTCCAGGACAAAGCGGCCCGCTTCATTGGTACCACATCCACAAATATTCACCCCCTCATCACCAACGCACAGTGGCAGCAGTGCGTACCATCTACAAGATGCACTGCAGGAATTCACCAAGGCTCCTTTGACGGTACCTTCCAAACCCATGACCACTACCATCTAGAAGGACAAGGGCGACAGTTGGGAATACCACCACCAGGAAATTCCCCTCCAAGTCACTCACCATCTAGACTTGGAAATACATCGCCGTTCTTTCTCTGTTGCTGGGTCAAAATCCTGGAACTCCCTTTCTAACAGCACTGTGGGTGTACCTACACCACATGGACTGCAGCGGTTCAAGAAGGCAGTTCACCACCACCTTCCCAAAGGCAACCAGGGATGGGCAATAAATGCTGGTGCAGCCAGCAAAGCCCACATCCTGTGAATGAATAAAGTAAATACAAGTAAGGAAGTTTTGTTACAGTTGTACAGGGTGTTGGTGAGACCATGTTTGAAGTACTGTGCACAATTTTGGTCTCCTTATTTAAGAAAGGACACAATTGCATTAGAAGCAGTGCAGAGAAGGTTCACTCAACTGATTCCTGGGATGAAGGGGTTTTATCATGAGGAAAAGTTGGAAAGGCTGGGCCTGTATCCATTAGGGTCTAGAAGATTGAGAAATGACCTTATTGAAATACAGAAGACCCTGAGGGGACTTAACAGGGTGGATGATGAAAGGATGTTTCCCCTTGTGGGAGAGACTAGAACTAGGGGACACAGTTTAAAAATAAGGGCTCTCCCATTTAAGACAGTGATGAGGAAAATTTTTTATTTCCTCCAGAGAGCAGCGGAGTCAGGGCCCTTGAATGTTTTTTAAAGCTAAGTTAGAAAGATTATTGACTAACAAGGGAGTTTCATGTATAGGGGGTATGCAGGAAAGCTGAGGCCACCATCAGATCACCCATGATCTTAACAAATGGCGAAGCAGGCTTGAAGGGCCGAATGACCTATTGCCGCTCCTAAATCATTGGTTTGTATGTTCGTGTAACAGTACATTTTATAGCAAAACATGTTTCTCCAAGATAGAGATATCTTAGGGTAGTTTCGCCAATAACCCTGCTCCACCACTCTCTGCTTCCTTTTAAGCCTCAAAACACAAGAAAGAGCTTGGATTTATAAGTCTTATTCACTCTCCAATATATATGCAGCAAGATAACATTTATAACATAAGCACATAAGTATTGCTGAAAAAAGACATTTTGTCAAATCTTTTTGTCTTGCATTCATTAGGACAAATGTAAGAATACCAATGTCAGGGGAAGCAACTTTATACTGTGAGAGAAGAGAATGCTGATTGGTAGAGGCATTGCCATGGAGAGTGCACCAGTTAATGGTGACTGGCAGTTAACTGCCAAGCATTGTTTGAAATTTAAATCAGGCAGCCTAAACTCTGATTAGTCAAGGTATTGTCCTGAGGAATGAACCAGTGAATGGCTATCACTTATTTTGTTTAGCTGAAGCAGGTGCAATGTGTGTGCATGTTCTTTCTGTCTACAAAGAACAGGGGCCTGCGTGTTAGTATATGTAGCTTCCAGTGCATGCAAATACGTCACACTGTGAACCTGATTGACAATCTTAAACTGATTGTCAGCGTAATTTTTAGCACACTGAAGATTATTTTGCAAATATTGTCCAATCATAAGCACATAATTAGTTCAGCAATAGTGGGCAGAAAAAGCATACTTGCTTCCTTTTCCAGTCACTCCAACAATTTTTCCTTGCAGCATGATGCACACCATTGTATGTTATTAATATTTCTGACCCATTCACATTTCACAGCATAGTTTGACCTGCGCAGCTGTGCCCTGGTTTTTGCAACGTGTAAAAGAAATCATGCACTGAAAGACCTCACTTACTGAAAGACTTATTCACTTGTTACAACTTAGAACAGTGCCATTGGGGAGGGTGGTTTAATCACATAAACATCTTCCATATAAAAAAAAGGATTCAAGCTTAGAAAGGGAAAGTGCACAGTGAAGCAAAATGTTTTACATCGTTTTATGGGGTGTGCTGCCACACATGGGTAATTGAGATCATGTGTGGTTTGTAGGCCAAACAGGTTTGGGGGGTGAAGGGCTAAGTGAAGCAGTGTTGAGGAAGAGCTGTGGCAGTTGAGGCTAGAGTGAAAGTTGTCTGTGGTGGGTAGGCGAAGCGGTAAGAATGAGTTGGGAGAATGGGGAAAGATGGAGTGGGGTTAGAGGCCAGCAGGAAAGAGCAGGCAGAACAAATAGACTTGTCTCTGTGAGGAACAGCACAACAAATACAGGATTGTTGTGAGGAAAATTAATCAATTTGGCTATGTCTTCTGATAAATGGTGATGCATCAACGTGCTGTTTTGTGCCAGAGATGAACTGGCCTCCCATTCCAGCAATTTCTGTTTTTCTTCTTAAATGTCATTTTTGTTGAGTTGTTTATTATCGGTTGTATGCAGGTTACCACAGTAAAGTTGGAATTTTTCATAGCGTGAATACTTGCTGTTAAAAGGCGCTCCATTTTTAATGCTGCTTTCATGAAGTTACAGAGGATAGTTTCAATCTCAAGTGCTTTAAAGTTTTGAGAACTGTGGTGAAATAGCTGTGCATAGATAGTTTTGCGGTTATTTAACTCGAACGATTTGCTGATTTGTTTTACATTGGGACGGGAGTAGGCTTTTCAGCTACTTGAACCTGTTGCGCCACTCAATCAGATCATGGCTGATATGTACCTCACGATTTACCTGCCTTTGATCCAAATCCCTTGATATCCTTGACGAACACAAAACTATCAATCTTATTCTTGAAAATTTCAGTTCTACATCTGAGGACTTTTGGAGGTGGGAGTTCCATATTTCCATGACCCTTTGTGTGGAAAAAGTGCTTCCTGATTTTACTCCTGTATGGCCCAGCTCTAATGTTAACATTGGTCCACCACCCCCATCATTCTGAATGTCCTCACCAGCTCCTCTGCATTCATTTTAAACTTTATTCTGGAGTAAAAACGTTTCTAAAGAGGTAAGTGTAATAACTGGTTGGTTTATTGATGAAATTGCATCTTTTTAACTTATTCTTTCATGGGATATGGGCGTCACTGGCAAGGCCAGCATTTGTCACTCATCCCTAATTGCCCTTGAACTGAGTGGCTTGTTGGCCATTTCAGAAGACAGTTAAGAGCCAACCACATTGCTGTGGGTCACATGATTGCCTTCCTTAAAGGACATTAGTGAACCAGATGTGTTGTTTTAACAATTGAGGATAGTTCCATGGTCACCATTACTGAGACCAGCTTTATATTCCAGATTTATTAACTGAATTTAAATTCCACCAGTTGCCATGGTGGGATTTGAACTCACGTCCCCAGACCATTAGCCCAGGTCTCTGGATTACTAGTCCAGCAACATTACCACTACATCACCATCTCCCCTACTGTCTGAGGATAGAATAGTGAGGATAGAATGTTCTGTTTTTTATCTCCAATTTTTGCTGCTTGCCTCTTCATTCCTGAATCCATTCACTTTTGCAATGGGACAACTCTAGAGATGTTAGGCTTTCAGTATCTCTCCTAGGTGGCAATTCCTCATCTCTGTGTCATTGTCATGAGTGTTAGCAAACTGGTTGACTAGAGAGGGTATCACAACTGAGCTTGGTTCTGTTTGCATTTCATTTCTCTACATACTGAGGCAAGTTATAGCTCTCTTAGATTTCTGCCATGTTGGCAACTGAAAATCCAGCACGTAATGTACTATTTGTGACACTGGACATGGCAACCTACGAACAATTGAAAAAAAAATGTGCAACTGTAAAACAGCTCTGATTAAAGATCTGTGACCAAGCCCACTACTTCCAGGCAACTGAATTAGTAACATTTCTGTTTATTATATTGGATTTCAGGACTTTTTTTGCCCAGTGTTTTTGGGTCACCTTCTGCAATTTAAGTTCCTTGTTTTTTTAAAATGTTGCTTTTCATTTTCTTCCACACTGAAGCAGCTCTTACATTCCTTGCCATTACTCAATGTCACATGGTTTTGGATGGATAATATAAGTGACTTGGACATCTAAGACAACATTTGACACAGCACCAAGGAGTTCCAGTACAACAGGAAAGCAAGTCATTAATTTGCATAATACTTAATACACAGGAAGATGGTCGTGGTTATTGGAGGCCAATCATTGTGGCACAAGATCATATCACAGGAGGCCAACAGACCAGAGTCCTCGGGCAGAGAATATTCATCTGCTTAATTGATCATCTTTCCTCCATCATAAGGTGGGGAGTGAGGCTATTTGCTGAAGATTCCACTCTATTCGACTTGATTTGCATCGCTGTTGATGAAATTGTACATGCTGGCTTACAGAAGAACTCAGACAATGGTGGGCCATGGGCTGTTGTAGCATTTATGTCACTAAAGTACCAGGTATTGGCCATCCTAAATGATAGCTACCTTTTCTGATCTTCCACTGGAATACCACTTTAGACTCCCTCATAATCTGGATCTTAACTGGACCAGCTGTAACAACACCGTGGCTACAAGAGAAAGGAAGACACTAGGTACTCTGCAATAAGTGATTCACCCCTTGACTGCTGTTTGTAGCTGCAGCAACACTTATATCGTCATCCAGGACCAAACAGTTTGCAGTATGTATGATTTACAAGGTGCATCTCAGCAACTCACCAAGCTTACTGAGTGGTAATTTTGTGGAAGAAACATCATCTCCAAGTGGCATATAATTTTGTCTTGAATGTGTCCTAGAATTTCTTCATTGTTGCTAGATCAGTGTAGTGTTTCTTGCCTAACACCATTGTGGGAGCATCATCATTACATGGACTGTAGCAGTTCAAGAGGATACCCTATCATCACCACCTCAAAGGGAACTAGAGATGGACAGTGAATGTTGCCTTGTCAGTATCAGCAAAATGGGGACAACAGGTACATCAAGTTATGAGAAAATTCGTTATAATTGGGTTATTTCACTTAAGAATTAAACAATTGCAAAATGTACACTTCCTGTATATTATCTTGATGTATCTGTACTTTATGTAAATTCACATCTTGTTAACATGTTTACAACAATTGCAGGAACCTTCGCATTGAAGCAAAGACCAATCCCTGCTGAACTATGTTTTTTTTGTATAATCACCAAACTTCCTGAGAGATCAACACAAAGATATGTGGATCCAATTTCTGCTGCCTGGGGAAAGCATGTTTGCATGTCACATCTGGCCTGAGATGCAACAGATGTTTTCCACTTCCCAGCAACCAAGTCTTGCTTTTTGCTTATTTTCAGTTACTCTTTTTCACTGAGCTTAGAGCTGTCAAAGAAATGCCAGGAGGACTATATGGCTCACTCTGGCTCCTAGGGCTTATTGCTGTAATCTGCAATATCAGTTGCTGTTTTTCTTAGCCAATACTGAGGTAGGATACCTAGGAACAAAGACTCCAATCCAGATAGCTACTTATTTCCTTGTCTGGTCTGCTTGTGAACTGTGTGGAGTACTTGGGTCTCAACCTGGCCTCAACCTTGATTGCTCAATTTGTTGTGCCACATTACTGCAAAAAACCTACTCAATACCCTTTAATTTACTTTCATTGCCTCTGTGCTACATTGTTGTTTGATCATTGAGCCACTGATGCAGCCTCCCTCCCCCCAAGGTATTGGAGGGAGATCATGGGATGATCTAGGCACATTGTGGGAGTTTTGTATATCTTTTTTGGATGCAAAAGCAAACGTGAACATGCGCTTGAAATGCAGATGACTGGCATCTCTAGGTGGCGCCTTTACTCAGTTGACCATTGGGGAGCTGCAGAGGTTTTTTAAGAAGAAATGGGTAAGCACCTATGGGTTTCAGCATCCTTACTGTGTTGACTTAGCTGTAGGTCATTGGTAATGCTCTTGTCTCTAAGTCAGAAGTTTGTGGGTTCAAGTCCCATTGCAGAGACCTTAGCACAAAATCTATCTGGATGCTCCAGCACAGTACTGAGGGAGTGCTGCACTGTCAAAGGTTGTGATTTTAAGACAAGATGTTAAATTGTTGCATGATTTGCCCTCTTAGGTGAACGTACAAGATCCAATGATACTATTTCAAAGAAGAGCAGGAGAGTTCTCTCTGGCATCCTCGCCAATATTTCGCCCTCAACATCAGTAAAACGGATTTATGAACACTTATTCAATTACTGTTTGTGGGTACTTGCTGTGTACCAATGGGTTGTTGAGTACTAATTGGCTTCTTTGTTGCTTACATTACAACAGTGACTACGTGTTAAGAGGACTTAATTCGCTGTAATGCTTTTTGGGAAATCCTGAGATTGTGAAAGGCACTTTAGAAATGCTGTGCTTTTTTCTTTAGCTAACCCCATGTTAGATTTTTTTGTTATTTCCTATTAAAAATTGAAAGTACAGATGCTTATAGGTTAAAATTAATTCATTAGGCAGTAAGTAGGTCTTCTGGCTAAAAGGTGCCTATCCCCCCTTTTCCAATAATTTATAATTTTTTTACAACTATATTTTTTTCTTTTCCCTCCTATTTTTAAATTTATTTCGATCTATTGTTTCATCTCCACCTTTTAACCCATATCACCACCGTCAACACCCCTTTCTCCTTTTGTCTATGACATCTTTGGCAGTCTCTTCTTGGCCTCCACCTATCACTGGCCCTCTATCGAGCTCTCCTGTGCTACCCCCTTCTACCATCTTATATTTCATCTCATTTCTGTATGTCTTAGTTCTGATGAAGGGTCATATGGACTCGAAACGTCAGCTGTATCCCTCTCCACAGATGCTGTCAGACCTGCTGAGTTTTTCGAGGTATTTTTGTTTTTGTTCTTCACTATCCAACCCTGACATGCTGCCCTTCTCTGGCCCAACAGTGCAAGATCTTGCATGCCCCATTTAATATATGATCACCTCAGTCAATATCTCTCCTTATTACCATTTTGTTATTTGTAGGCCTTGCTGCAAATTGGTTGGTGTGTTTTTCCACTTATTAACAGTCACTACACTTCCAAATTATCTCTTTGGCTGTGAAGTGCTTTGGGATGCCTTGGGACTGTGATAAGATGCTATTTAAATGCAAATATTTATCTTTCTTTAAGAGTGCATTCAAGCAGGAAGTTTAGTGTTAGTATAAATTGGCCTTGGTTTCCCACAACACTGTCATGTGAGGTGAGAAAAAACTTTTTCACACAGCGAGTAGTTAGGGTTTGGAATGCACAGCCTGGAAGTGTGGTGGAGGGAGGTTCAATTGAGGCATTCAAGAGGGCATTGTTTCTGTCTAAATAATCACCCAATGTGCAGGGTTATAGGGAAAAGGCAGGAGATTGGCACTAAGTTAAAATGCTCAAAGAGCCGGTGCAGACACGATGGGCTGAAAGGCCTCCTAAACCGTAAGAATTCTGTAATAATCAAATGTTAAAACTAAACTGACTCTGAAGGAAAGCAAATTGCTCCTGCAAGGAGCCCTTCTCCACAGTTCTGCAGGGTCTGGACTCTGGATTTAGGCTGCATTTACCATACAGCAGTAGAGTGCTAAATTAAACTGCTTCACACCAGTGCTGCAATTACAGTGTGAATGCAGCCAAGATGATTCAATCTTGACTGGTTTTACTCTACATACGCACTGCATTTCGAAAGGGGGTACAAAGTTTTTGCTAATCTCCAGTTATAGTTTAGCCGTGTTTATTTTAACCTTTAAACCTTCGTGGTTCTGCCTGCAGTCTCAGGCAGATGTAAAAAAAAACTCATAGGATTTGATTTTGGACAATGCATGGGAGCTCTCCCTGATGTCCTGGTCAATATTCATCCTTCGTCCAACACCAGTAACACAGATTATCTGGCTATTTATCACGTTGCCTTTTGTGGGACCTTGCTGTGTGCAAATTGGCTGCTGCATTTCCTACATTACATTAGTGACTACACTTAAAAAGGAATTAATTGACTGTGAAGCGCTTTGGGGCTCCTGAGGTGAAGACACTTGAAGACCACTCAAACTTTTTCCAATATTAATGATAACGGTTTTTCATTCTCTCTCCCTTCTCTGCTAAGATGTTGCTGATGTGTGAAGTCCATCTATCATGCTTTGTCCAGCCCGCGACCCATGTGGCCCCCGGAATGATTAGTGAAGATGCCAGTTAGACGTCTCAGTGTATTTAAAGATTTCTTCAGGGGCCTGCTTCTCCAATCACAGCCTGTTTTCCTCCCATGCAGCATCAAATATGGGAGAAAACTGCGAGTATTTGAAGGTAGAGAGAGAGAGACTTGGTGCGCACGCTTACCACACTTTCCTGTGGGTGGGTGAGTGAGTGTGAGGGTTGGTGAGTGGGTGAGGGTGAGTGAGTTTTTTTATTCATTCATGGGATGTGGCTACATCAACTGCATTGCTGTCGATCTGGCCAGACCAGGTAAGGACGGAAAGTTTCCTTCCCCGTAGGACATTAGTGAACCAGACTTTTGAATTCGAATCTCACCACCTGCCATGGTGGGATTCGAACCTGAGTCCCCTGGGTCTCTGGATTGGATTTGTCCTGCTTTTTGTGGACAGGACATAACTGGGCAATTTTCTACTTTGTCAGGTAGATGCCAGTGTTGCAGCTGTGCTGGAACAGCTTGACTAGGGGGTGTGGCTAGCCTATGCTCTCTGCACTACAGTCAGGCTGTTGTTGGAGCCCATAGCCTTTGCTGCATCCAGAGTATTCTTGGCATCACAGTGACTGAATCCGTTTGGTTGATATTGGGGACCTGATCATTCATTCCTGGTTTCTGGCTGATGATAGTTGCAAATGCTTCAGCCTTTCTTTTGCACTCAGGTGCTGGGCTCTCCCATATTGAGAGTGAGGATGTTCATGGAGCCTCCTCCTCCCATGGTTTAACTATTCACCACCATTCACAACTAGGTGTGGAGGGCTGCAGAGCTTTGATCTGATCTGTTGGTTGTGGGATCGATTTACTCTGTGTATAATATGCTGCTTCCGCTGTTTAATATTTTAGCTTCACCAGTTTGGTATCTCATTTTTAGATATGCCTCATGTTGCTCCTGGCATTCCTTCACTCCTCATTGAACCAGAGATGGACGCCTGACTTGATTGTAATGGTAGAGGTGAGGGATATGCTGTTTATAGGTTGGGGTGGACTAAAATTCTGCTACTACTGATGGTTCACAGTGTCTCATTGAATGCCCAGTTTTGAGCTGCTCTCTCTCTTCTGAGTCTGGCCCATTTAGCACGGTGGTCCAGCCACACGACATGATGTGTGATGACAGGACTTTGTCGCCACAAAGACTGTGCAGTGGTCACTTCTACCAATACCTTCATGGACAGATGCATCTGTTAGGTCGGTCAGTGAGGACAAGATCAAGTAGGATTTTCCATCCTGTTAGTTCTCTCACCATCTGCCACAGGCCCAGTCTGACAGCTGTGTCTTTCAGGACTTAGCCAGCTCAGGCAATAGTGGTGCTACCAAGCCTTGCTAATGGACACTAAATTCTCCCCACACAAAGTACATTCTGCACACATTTCAATGCCTACAAGTTATATAGAGCACTTTCAATTATCTTTCCATGACTTCCATTTAGCCATCAGCCTGCCTACTGTTATCCATGTCCTATTCTGCTCTTAACTGCACCCACGGCCTCCTATTATCTGTCTTTCCAAAAATGTAACGGTCTAAAGCTGTTGTTACTCCTTTCATTACTAGGACCTATAAAACCTGATCCCCTGCCATTCCGACATAACAGGCACGTTATTGGTGAGCATTAGTCATGTACAATGTACACAGTCTCATTTCTAGTCAATTCCAGAACATTCTAAGAATTCCTATGGTGGAAAGGAGTGGCAGGGGATCAGGTTTTATAGGTCCTAGGTAATGAAAGGAGTAACAACAGCTTGAGACCATTATATTTTTGTGGCGCTTTACCAGATGCCAGAAATTCAGAGAATGTAACAGAAATGGATGTTATTTGGAGCATTGTACCTGTGCCGGCCCTTTGAAAGAGCTCTTCATTTAGGCCAACTAGTCCACTTCTTCCAAATAGTCCAGCAAATTTTCTCTTTTCAAGTATATATCTAATTCCCTATTGAAAGATATTATTTAATCCACTTCTCCTATCCTATTAGGGAGTACATTCCAAATCTCAACAGCCTGCTTTTCTTGTCTGCTCTCTGATTCTTTTAACTTATTTCAGTCATACCATTATCCAAATATCACTCAATATCCTGCTTAAAATCCCCCATTATTATAGCATTATCCTTCTTGGATGCTTCTCTTACCTCCCTGCAAAATAGCTGATTCGGGTCCAACAGTACATAGTAAAATTCCCATCAGTCATTTCCCTTTGTTTCCCTCATTTAGTTCTACCCAGAGAAATTCAGGCTACAAAAAGCAGGACAAATCCAATCTGATTAACTGCTGCCTATCAGCTAGCTCTCAATTTCCAAAGTGATGGAGGGCACTATCAACAATAGCCGCCTACGGCCATACTAGTCTGAAAACGCCCGATCTCGTCTGATCTCGGAAGCTAAGCAGACTCAGGCCTGGTTAGTACTTGGATGGGAGACCGCCTGGGAATACCAGGTGCAGTAGGCTTTTAGAGGTGTCAGCTGTGGCTCAGTTCATAGCACCCTCGCCTTTGAATCAGAGGGTTGTGGGTTCATGTCCCACTCCCGGAAACCAAGAACTGTGATTGTGCTCAAAAGAGTTACAATCTGTGACTGTTGATAACTCGAAAGAGTATCAACAATAGCCCCATCAGTCTACACTCAAAGTGATGGAGGATGTGGTTGAAAGTCCTATCAAGCGGCAATTACACATCAATAACCTACTCACCGATGCTCAATTTGGGTTCCACCAGGATCACTTAACTCCAGACCTCACTATAGCTTTGGTACAAACATGGACAAAAAACCGAATTCCAGAAATAAACGGAAAGTGCTGAAAAAACTCAGCAGGCCCGGCAGCACCTGTGGAGAGAAAAAGAGTTAATGCTTTGAGTCCAATATGACTCTTTTTCAGAACTGAATTCCACAGGTGAGGTGAGAGTGATTGCCCTTGACATCATCATTATCAGCAGTCCCTTGAAGCGAGGAGGATGCTTTCCACTGAGTACAGTCCATGTTAAGAGCTTGTTTGTGGAGTCTTTTAACGTGGGGAGGCTGTTGCACCTGCAGCTAACACATGCTTCTGGCTGACTAGGAGACTCTCCCGCTCTTACCGCCTGTCATAAGCAAATTGGAAGGATTTTGCAGGTTGACTCAAACCTGGAGCTTCTGGCTCAGAGTCAGGGACCTACCCGTTGCGCCACAAGACCTCCTTGACATCAAGACAACATTTAACTGAGTATGGTAGTAAAATTGAAGTCCATGGGAATCGGAAAGAAATCTCTCCTCTGGTTGAAGTCATACCTAGCACAAAGGAAGATGGTTATGGTTGTTGGAGGCCAATCATCTCAGTTCCAGGACATCACTGCAGGAGTTCCTCAGGGTAGTGTTCTGGGCCCAACCATCTTCAGCTGCTTCATCAATGACCTTCCCTCTATCATAAGGTCAAAAGAAGGATGTTCACTGATGATTGCACATTGCTTAATTCAATCCTCACATAGTGAAGCAATTTGTGCCTGCGTGCAACAAGACTTGGACAACATTCAGGTTTGGGCTGATAAGTGACAAGTATTATATACATTGTATAAGTTTAAGGTAATGACCATATATAGCAAGAGTATCTAATTACTTCCCCATGGCATTCAATATCAACACTGAATTCTCCACCGTCAACATCCTGGGGTCACCATTGACCAGAATGCAACTGGACAAGCCATATAATTACTGTGGCTACAAGAGCAGGTCAGGGGCTGGGAATTCTGTGTCAAGTGATTCACCTTGAAATTTCCCAAGCCTTTCCAACGTCTACAAGGCACAAGCCAGGAGTATGATGGAAAACCCTCCAGTTGCCTGGATGAATGGAGTTGAAAAATGCTCAAAATGATCAACAATTTATCCTGGATTGTCCAGGATTAAGCAACCCATTTGATTGACGCCCCATCCCTCACCTTAAACATTCACTTGCTCCATCACCAGCACACAATGGCAGCAGTGTGTACCATCTACAAGATGCACTGCAGCAGCACACCAAGTCTCCTTCCACATCATCTTCTAAACCTGCAATCTTTACCACCTAGAAGAACAAGGGCAGCCGACGCATGGAGCACCACCATCTGCAAGTTCCCTTCCAAGTTACGTACTATCCTAACTATTTTGATATCGCTGCTCTTTCATTGCTGCTGGTTCAAAATCCTGGAACCCCCTTCCCTAACAGCATCTCTGCCTATTTGTGAGGATGAAAAATCAAAGGAAAAGCATCCTCGGGTATCACCTGACCACTCAACTCAACAGCCCACTTGTTAATTTAACGAGTTATAACTAGTACACAGTCCTATACTACACGAACTGCAGTGATAAAGAGATTGGCTCATCACCACCTCCTGATGAGCAATAAATACTGGCTTTGCCAATACCTCCCGTGTCCCATGAACAAATGAATAAAAACAGAAAACTGGCCTGCAGCAGAAATGAATAACAGCTAGATTAAGCAGGATATGAATTTAAAATTGCCATGGAAATTAGGACAAATAATTGGAAAGCTTTCTGGAAAGTACACTCAGAGCAAAAGGTAACCAAAAACTGCAAGATCAGGTCCTGAAAAGTGAAACAGTGCACATACTTAAGAAATTGAAGCCTTTGTTTTCCTTGCCATGTAGAAGGAAGTGGTATAGTAACGGGACTGTAGCAAAGTGGGTGTTCTAAATTAGTCGGAATGACATGTAGTATACAGTTAGCTTCACTGCAGAACTGGTGGCTACATGCTTGAATAAGACCCAAGTGAATAAACATCTGGGCTAGATGGGACTCAACGTAGAGTTCTTGAAGACTGGAAGAACTCCTTATTCAAACATTCAGATGAAATAAGGAGATGGTACCAGAGGCGTGGAGAATACAAAAGCAAAATATAGCAAAGGCTGAAAATTTGAAATAAGCACAAAACTGCTGGAAATACTGAGCAGGCTTGGAAACACCTATGGAGACCATTCATTAAAACCCTGAGTATAGCTCACAGACCTGAAACATTAACTCTGTTTTTCTCTCTCCCTGGATGCTGCTAGACCTGCTGAGAATGAAGAATGTTATTCATTGTTCATGAAGTGATCTTGGGATCCGCAGATAAATTAGTCCATGGTGGTGCGTGGGAAAATGCTTGAATAGATTGTCAAGGACAAACTGGTAAAATATTGGCAAGTAATATTCTGAATTTGCAACAGGAAATTGAATAGAATTTTTCAATAAAGTAATGAGAGATAAATTGAGTGATAATATTTGAAGTTCAGTTGAATTTTAATAAATCTTTTGATAAGGTGCTCTTTAAAACTAGCACAGAACATTAGGAGGCATGGTATTGATGGCAGTGTGCTGCACTGGGTCACACCATGACTGGGTGGAACAGAGGCTCAATGATAATTCCAGAGCCAGAATGGAGCAGGGGTTGAGCGGGGAGGAGAGGTGCGAGGATATGCAGAAGGGAATCTCGGAAGTAAAGCTTTCCTGAGGGTTCTGTGGAATTCAGTGGAAGGACTTGTTCACGTTTTTTTTAGCAGATTTATAGCTTGGCAGACTGGATAACAACCAGGAGCAGATCAGAGGTAACTCCAGCATTGTGGGATGGATATGGGGGCGCGGTGTGGTGTGATGGGGAGTCGGTAGATCGAGGGCTGTATACAGTTAAACATATTGGGTTTGGGGAGTGTTGGGTGAGGTGTGCTTCTGCTATGCACAAGCAGTGTTGTAAAGACATTTATCTGATGGATTTGTCCCTTCCCGCCTTTATTCAGCTGCTGGGTTTTCCTAGGGCCCAGGAAATCTTGCCTGCAGGAATTACAAAGGAAATTTTATTTGAAGTGGAGACATGCAGCCTCATTAAAAAAATTTAGTGACCAAACCTTCTCCACCCCATAACCCACCTCCAGTAGATGGGCGGGTTGGAGTTGAGATGTCCTTTTTAATTATTTTTAAACCCAGCCCTCCCTGGGAAGTTAAAATCCACTCCCCACCCAACCCCACGAGTCTGTGTACAGTTCAATGAAGGGGTACAATGAGTAAGACCAGTGTTGGGACGTGTACTGTTCCAGCATTTACATAAATGATTTGGAAGAAGGTTTTGGTAGCTTTATCTCAAACGTTTGGAAATGTCATCAAAATAAGTAATTATTTGTGGATGATGTGGACATGCTGCAAAGCAACCTAGACAATGAGAAAGGAGCAGCAGTAAATGGCAGGTGCAGATCAATATTGGCTTTGGGACATGAAACAACTGGAGGGATTTTAGGATTAATAGGAAGCTAGCAATGATAAATCAGGAAAAGGATAAGTTGGTATTAAGAACAACTTGTCAAGCGAGATTAAGCACATGAGTTTTTTCCAGTGTCCTCATCAATATTTGTCCCTCAACCGATATCACTGGAAAAATGTTAACTCTGTCTTTCTCTCCACAGATGCTGTCAGACCTGCTGAGTTTTTCCAGCAATTTTTGTTTTTGTTTCAGATTTCCAGCATCCACAGTATTTTGCTTTTATCGCTGGAAACATAGATGATCTGGCCTTAATCACGTTTCTGTGTGTGGGTCCTTGCTGTGTGTCAATTTGCTGCTGTGTTTCCTACATTGCAACATTGACTTGGAGTTTTCAATCAGCCATTCTTTTGGATGTGGTTTAAAAGAATGTTGTGCTGAAAACTGACCCGTGCACAAAATTGACCACAACCCCCACCCCAATTCAAATTAATCACCATTGGGAGTTTCCATTCATTGTACCTGTTTGTCGGCTTTGAAGAGGATTCTTAAAATTAAGTTGCTTATTTTAGAGGCTAAAGTCACAAATAGGCATTTTTTATCAACTAGCATTTTATTTGACTAAGAAACTGACAATTGTACTCCAATAAAAGTAGTAAATGGTTTGTTTCATTTTTTTAAAAGTCATTTTTCGGTTATTTAAAATTGGGTTGCTCACAGGCAATGGGCCAGACACTGATTAAAAATGTAAGCACAAAATACTGCGGATGCTGGAAATCTGAAATAAAAACAGTGTGTCAGAAGAGTCATATTCAACTTGAAATGTTAACTCTTTTCCTCTCTTCACTGATGCTACCCGTCCTGCAGAGTATTTCCATTTTGATTTAAAATGCCTATTTTTGTGATAAACCCATTTTCAGCTGTATTAGTAAAACTGCAGATTAAGATAATAAGGTATATTTTGTAATGCAAAAAATAAATTTCTTGGTAGTACAGAACTTGAATATTGCTGAAAGAGAGATGTTGAAATTTTTCGTATTGCACTCAGCGGGACACTTGCAAGAATACCAATATAAGGGGAAAACTGCCATTTATACTATATGAGAAGAGAGTGCTGATTGGTTGGCGAGTGGATTCTGGTAGAGGTGTTGTCATGGAGAATGCACCAATTGATGATGACTGACAGTTAACTGCCAAACATTTTGAAATTTAAACCAGGCAGCTCGACCCTGATTGGTCAAGGCTTTGCCCGAGGAATGAGTCAGTCAATGGCTGTCGCTTATTTTGTTTAGCTGAAACAGGGACAATGTGTGTACTTGTTCTTTCTGTCTGCAGAGAACAGGGCCATCTGTATTAATATACATAGCTTCCAGAATTCGCAAATGCACCACACTGCAAGCCCGACTGACAATCTTAAATTAGTTGTCAGCGTATTTCTTAGCACACTGAGGAGTACTTAGCAAATGTTGCCCAATCGCAGAATCACATCTAATGTTAGACACTGTATTTTGAGCTTTGTAAGCACAGACTGATTGGGTACGGTCTGTACCTTGCCTGTTGTGAACAGTGGTCGGGACATGCTGTTTGATACGATTTGCCAGTGTTTGGGATGTACAGCCTACATACCTAGCATCACACTGGCACTGAAATTCATATACCACATTACTCATTTGTGTGATAGGCAGAACGTCTTTTTGGCTTGACGGCAGCATTGTGTTGGTGGCGAATACCACTTGTGTTGCTACCGCATAGTAGCACTATGAAACAGCTAGCTTCACCTGTTGCTCAAATTTTGAGATACCTTGCCCTTCCAGGGGAATCTGAGGTAGACAGGGCATTTTTCAGGGCCAAAAGATCCATTCATGAATTTGTGTGATATACAGCACAAAATGATGTCTTCAGGGTAGCCATTATCCCACAGGATGCCTTTGATGCACTCTACTTCAGCATCAAGCTTGCATGGTGAGCAAATGGCTTGGGCCCTATTTACAAGGTTGCCGATAAGGCCAATCTTTCGGCCCCGAAAAGTAACAAGTCTACCTCAGATTATCCTAGAAGGGCAAGGTATCTCAAAAATTTGAGCATCAGGCGAAGCTAGCTGTTTCACGCTGCTACTATGCAGCAGCAACACGAGTGGTATTCGCCATAAACAGGTTGCTGCTGTCAAGCCCAAAAGACGTTCTGCCTATCACATAAATTAGTAAAGTGGTATATGAATTTCGGCGTCAGTGTGATCCTAGGTATATAGGCCGTACGTCCCAAAGACCGGCGAATCATATAAAACAGCACCTCCCAGCCGCTGTTCGCAACGTGCAAGTTACAGGCCATACCCAACCAGCCGGTGCTTACAAAATTCAAAACACAGTGTCCAACATTAGATGTAATGCTGCTATTGGACAACGTTTGCTAAATAATCCTCAGCGTGCTAAGAATTACACTGACAACCAATTTAAGATTTAGTCAGCTGGGCTCGCAGTGTGGCACATTTGTGTGTCTGGAAGCTACATATTTTACCAGGATGCTGCCTGGGCTTGAGGGTCTGAGCTATGAGGAAAGATTGGATAGGCTGGGGTTGTTTTCCTTGGAGCAGCGAAGGTTGAGGGGGACCTGATAGAGGTGTATAAGATTGAGGGGCATAGATAGGGTGGATAGGAAGGCACTTTTTCATTAGTAGAGGGGTCAATAACCAGGGGGCGTAGATTGAAGGTAAGAGGTAGAAGGATAAGAGGGGAGTTGAGTAGAAATGTTTTCACCCAGATGGTGGTGGGAGTCTGGAACTCACTGCCTGAAAGGATGGTTGAGTCAGAAACACTCGTAACATTTAAGAAGTATTTAGATATTCACTTGCGTTGCCATAGCCTCCAGGGCTATGGGCCAAGCGCTGGAAAATGGGTTTAGTGTAGTCAGATCTTTGTTGACCGATGCGGACACGATGGGCTAAATGGCCCCCTTCTGTGTTGTAAATGTCTGAGTCAATGTGGTTGACTCTTATATACCCTCTGAAATGACCAAGCAAGCCACTCATTTGTGTCAAGCCACTACAAAGCCTCAAAAAAGGAATCAAACCAGACGGACCACCTGGCATCGTCCTAGGCACTGGAAACGACAACAGTAAACTCAGCTCTGTCTATCCTGCAAAGCCCTCCTTACTAATATCTGGGGGCTAGTGCCAAAATTGGGAGAGCTGTCTCACAGACTAGTCAAGCAACAGCCTGACAGAGTCATCCTCATGGAATCATACCTTACAGACAATGTCCCAGACACCACCATAACCGTCCCTGTCCCATTGGCAGGACAGACCCAGCAGAGGTGGCGGAACTGTGGTATACAGTTGAGAGGGAGTTGCCCTGAAGTCTTCAACATTGACTCCAGACCCCATGAAGCCTCATAGCATCAGATCAAACATGGGCAAGGAAACCTCCTGCTGATTACCACGTACCACCCTCCCTCAGCTGATGAATCAGTGCTCCTCCATATTGAACACCACTTGGAGGAAGCACTGAGGGTGGCAAGGGCGCAGAATGTACTCTGGGTGGAGGACTTCATTGTCCATCATCAAGAGTGGCTTGGTGGCACCACCACTGACCGTGTTGGCCGAGTCCTAAAGGACATAGCTGCTAGATTGATTCTGCAGCAGGTGTTGAGGGAACCAACAAGAGGGAAAAACATACTTGACCTCATCCACACCAACCTGTCTGCCACAGATGCATCTGCCCACGACAGTATCAGTACAAGTGACCACCACACAGTTGTTGTGCAGATGAAGTCCCGCCTTCACATTGAGGATACTCTCCATCATGTTGTGTGGCACTACCACCATGCTAAATGGGATAAATTTCGAACAGATCTAGCAACTCAAGACTGAGCGTCCGTGAGGCGCTTTGACCATCAGCAGCAGCAGAATTGTACTCGAACATAATCTGTAACCTCATGGCTCGGCATATTCCCCATTCTATCATTGCCATCAAGTCAGGGGATCAATCCTGGTTCAATGAAGAGTGCAAAAGGGCATGCCAGGAGCAGCGACAGGTACACCTAAAAATGAGGTTTCTACCTAATGAAGCTATAACACAGGACTACTTGCATGCCAAACAGCATAAAACAGCAAGTGATCAACAAAGCTAAGCGATCCCACAACCAACTAAGCTCTGCAGCCCTGCCACATCCAGTCATGAATGGTAGTGGACAATTAAACAACTCACTGGAGGAGGAGGCTCCACAAATATCCCCATCCTCAATGATGGGGGAGCCCAGCACATCAGTGCAAATGATAAGGCTGAAGCATTTGCTACAATCTTCAGCCAAAAGTGCCGAGTGGGTAGTCCACCTCGGCCTCCTCCGGAGGTCCCCAGCATCACAGTCTTCAGCCAATTGAATTCACTCCACATAATATTGAGAAACAGCTGAAGTCACTGGATGCTGCAAAAGCTATGGGCCCTGACAGTATTCCAGCAATAGTACTGAAGACTTGTGCTCCAGAACTTGCCGCGCCCCTAGCCAAGCTGTTCCAGCACAGCTACAACACTGGCATCTACGTGGAAAATTGCCGAGGTATGTATTAAGGAACATATCTTGTTATTTCTGTTGGACTGTGAATTAAAATTACAATGGCTGCAGGTTGAAAGACATGTTTACTGGATCAGGATGAGAGATATATACAATGTTGCAGTCCTGGAACAGAATGTACCATGAAAGACAGGATGGTGCCAGAAGGGAGTCCTGGACCCAGGGAACTGCCTGACAACAGCATTTTAATGGGCTCGTGACCAGGGTTTGTGTGAAGAGCAGAGCAGCTGAATGGCTCCTAGCCTGAAAGGAACAAGACCTAAAACCCCTTTCTCCAGTGTGTGGAAGATTCCAGTAATTACACAAAACGGCTAGCTTTTCTTTTCTCCTCATATCTCTATAACTTGCTCTCTCTCTGAAAACCCTTGTCAAGAGGCAAAGGGGAGAATCACTGTCAGAGACATTGAAAGGCAAGTGCTCAACCGGTGAACTAAATACTGGAAGTGCTGGAAGACCACCTCGTGTCATCAACAAAAACTGAAAGGAATTTGGAAGACATCGATCAAAATCAACCCATCGAATCCTGTATTCTGGAATTGGTGCCATTGACTTTTTATCCCATCCTTAATATCTATGTTTTTGTGTGTCTTATGTGACTTGTATGTGTGTGTAGAGATTTAAAAAGGGGATGGAGTTTAAGTTATAGTGTTGGAAATTAGCAGCTCATCTTTCTTTTGCCATGGTTAACGACAGTTTGTTCAATAAACAGTTATTTACTTATTAAGTTTACAAACCTGGTGCTCATATTCTGTTAACCTAAATTAAACAGTTAGGTAGAATTGGGGCAATCTGGTAGTTTGATCAAACTTCTTCACACTTGTTGCGGCTCGGGGAACAGTGGGGCTTGAGATTACAGCGCACTATCCCCAGTGAGTTGTGACAATGTCCTGTACACAAAAAGCAGGACAAATCCAACCCGACCGATTACCGCCCCATCAGTCTACTCTTGATCATCAGTAAAGTAATGGAAGGGGTCATCAACAGTGCTATCGAGCTACACTTGCTTAGCAATAACCTGCTCACTGATGCCCAGTTTGGGTTCCACCAGGGCCACTCAGCCCTGGACCTCATTACATGGACAGAATAGCTGAACTCCTGAGGTGAGAGTGACTGCCCTTGATATCAAGGCCGCATTTGGCCGAGTGTGGCATCAAGGAGCCCTAGCAAAACTGGAGTCAATGGGAATCTGGGGGAAAACTCCACTGGTTGGAGTTAAAGCTAGCACAAAGGAAGATTATTGTGGTTTTTGGAGGTCAGTCATCTCAGCTCCAGGACATCACTGCAGGAGTTCCTCAGGGTAGAGTCCTTGGCCCAACCATCTTCAGCTGCTTCAGAAGTAGGGCGGCTGATGATTGCACAATGTACAGCACCATTCACGACTCCTCAGACCCTGTCCAAATGCGGCAAGACCTGGACAATATCCAGGCTTGGGCTGACAAGTGGCAAGTACATTTGCCCCACACAAGTGCCAGGCAATGACCATCTGCAACAAGAGAAAATCTAACCATCGTCCCATGACATTCAGTGGCATTACCATCACTGAATCTACCATTATCAACATCCTGGGGGTTACCATTGACCAGAAACTGATCTGGACTAGCCATATAAATACTGTGACTACAAGAGCAGGTCAGAGGCTAGGAATCCTGCAATGAGTAACTCACCTCCTGACCCCCCCCCCAAGCCTGTCCACCAACTACAAGGCACAAGTCAGGAGTGTGATGGAATAATCTCCACTTGCCTGGATGAGTGCAGCTCCCACAACATTCTAGAAGCTTGACACCATCCGGAATAAAGCAGCCGCTTGATTGGCACCAGATCCACAAACACTCACTCCCTCCACCACTGACGCACAGTAGCAGCTATGTGTACCATTTACAAGGTGCTCTTCCGGAATTCATCAAGGCTCCTTAGAGAGCATGTTCCAAACACACGACCACTACCATCTAGAAGGACAAGGGCAGCAAGTAGGTGGGAACACCACCACCTGGAAATTCCCCTCCAAGTCACTCACCATCCTGACTTGGAAACATACCGCCATTCCTTCACTGTTGCTGGGTCAGAATCCTAGAACTCCCTTCCTAACAGCACTGTGGTTGTACCTACACCACATGGACTGCTGCGGCTCAAGAAGGCAGTTCACCACCACCTTCTCAAGAGCAAATAGGGATGGGCAATAAATGCTGGCCTAGCCAACAAAGCCCACATCCCGTGAATGAATAAAAAAATTAGTCTGTTTTGTTGTTCTTCATCTTCACGTACGCGGCAGGGAACTTCAAATATCTCAAAGGTATTAGATAAGTTATTTCAGTCCTGAGTAGCTTATGAATTTGGCTTCATTTGGAATATTGTATGCAGTTTTCCAAACAGATGGGTAAGAGCAAGGCCATGGAGGGATTTGAAAAAAGGGATGAGAATTGTTATAATTGGGTGTTGCTGTCCCAGGGTGCCAGTGTAGGTTTCCGATAGAAATGGACTTATGTCCGATCAAAGGGTCAGCACCTGGACTATTTCTATGTGGCTTTTCCTTCTTTGTCTATTGATGGACCTTGTTTTCTGCTTTTATTAGAAACAGACAATGCTGATTTGTGCTTATTTACAAACTGAGAACGCTGATCTGTGCTTTATTTGATTTTGTTGCTCAGCTCTTAGTCTTCTAACTGTTTCCATCTGACCTAAGGAATGGAAACTGAATCAGATCAAGGGCTGCACGTATTATTGGTTTTCCCTCTCCTTCTGATCTCTTTTGTGAACCATTGCTGTTTGAGCTGCAAATACTTTAGGAGCCATGTGTGGGTGGGATGTTAGCAATAAATCGCACTCTGCATTTGTTTAAATTAAATGATATTTTGTGATCTTTAGTCCCCACATTACTCCTGGAAAATAAAACTTAATTCTTCTTGGCAGTAAATCTTCTTCATTTATCCTAATAATGTTCTCTGTTCAAAAATGATTTTTCAATAATGTTGTATTCATCAAAAAATGTAAGTTCATTTGTTCCCTCCACCATAGAACCTAGACAGCACAGTTAGTTCATCTCAGCTGGGTAGTGACCATAAAATCAGTCTGAACTAGCCTGAGTTCAAAGGGGACAATTGCTCACATTCCCACCTGATCGATTGCTGTCCAGAAAACCTTGCTGGAAAATGCATGTGCATGAATGTTGGGTGGGCACAGATTCAGGCTTGACTGGAATGCCCTCCACTGTTGAATAGCCTGGTGAGCATCACTGTCCAGGACACCCGAGTATGGGCAGTCTACAGACAAGAGTGAAGGTTAAAAAAGATTAGTGGCAGTGCACAATTTGACAAGAAATGTGAACTTCATCTAATAGTATCATAGTTGTTACAAGTGGAGCAGGTGTTTGACATAGTGGAAAGGAGAGAAAATACTGAAAATCGTATCAGAAGTGTTGTCCATGGAAGTGATGTAAACGTAATATTTCAGGGAACTGAGTATTTGCCCAATCAGGCAGCCTGCATGTGCCCATTTTCAAAAATTAGAACCCAAAAGGCAATGAGCTTATGTGCTGGATAAAATGTGGCTTTAGTTTGCAAAACCTATATGGAGGATTTCCAATTTATTCAATCCGCAACTCACTTTTGCCTGACCACCCCATCCTGAATTACTGCAGTTACAGACCATTAGTGGGAGTGAGCAGCTTCCTCCTGGCTGACTGTCAATGCCATTCTATAGATGCCCACCAGGAGGAGCCTAAGAATTGTTTCTTCCTTCCTGCCTTCAGTGAACTGGCTGGAGTTGGAATGAGGGGAAGATGGCCAAGAAGATAATGAGATCGTATGCCATGGACTTAACACCTCCCATCAAGGAGAAGCATGTTGTCATTTGGGTTTCTGTTAACGGTAATGATGGGTGTGAATTTTTCTTCTACACCCTCCTGAACTATGAAAAGCACTCAGTGATGCAATTATAGGAGTTATTCTGCAGCTGTGCTTAGAAAGCATTTAAAGCTGCCTAACACCAGACTCAAAGTGTTGATTGTAATGGGAGCAATTTGAAGTGATGATAATGAATCAGACATCAAGAAGTACATTATACAACATTAAGGCATTGCTGATGTAAGTGTGACTTTTCCCTTTGTGAATTGATTCCAGGATGCTGAATAATCCAGGTGACAATGCTGACCACTCATCTTTCAAACCTCTGGCTCCCTAGCACAAAGCCCAAAGAGTTTGACTGAGGTGTCTTTGGCCACATCTATCATCTGTGGCATTAAGTTCTTGTCCCATGCCTTCTCAAGCACTGTGTAGTTGTCTTTGTACCTTACCGTGACATCAACCACTGCCACCTCCTGCCCTTTTTAAATTTTATGTCTGGCTGTCCCAGGGCTCTGTCTAGTGTCTTAATCCTGGGCTGTAAGTACATGATCCATTTGTACTTGGGGACTCCATCCTAAAGTTTAGCCAGGATTTTGTTGTGTTGCTTGATATGTGCATCTTAGACCGAAAGGCACCTTCTGGGTGGATATATGTGCAAGAATTTCACTGCCCATCATACATCACCTGCATAATTTCTGGTTAGTTCATGCCTAAACTCATTTCAATTGTGTTTTTCAAACAGCCTTAGAGGTTGCTAGAGAAATTGAAAGGAATGAGAAGATCCAAGCTCAGCTTGAAAGCAAAGCAGGTAAAAAGGTGAGTCTGGTATGGTGATTTTTATGTAATTTAATTTAATCTTTCTGGAGGAAGAAAAGAAACCAGTTCAGTTGTTTTTATTAGGTGATGAAATTCGCAAAGGACCAGTCAGAAGAAGAAATCGATGAAGTCCACAAAGAATATCGTGAGTACATGATTGGTTTGTTTACACTGTTTAAAGGTTTGGAGGCTCATAATTCCTGACTGCTGAACTGAATGCTTGAACAGTGACAATGCTCTCACTCCTTTCTGTGACCAACTCTGATGTCAACCTTAAAGACCTTGGAGAGGGTGCGAAGGAGATTTATTAGAATGTTGGCAGGGTGAGGGACTTTACTTATGTGGAGAGATGAGAGAAGCTTGAATTGTTTTCGTTAGAATATAGAAGGTTACAGACAGTTTTAATAGGGGTATTCAAAATCATGAAAGGTTTTGATAACATAGATCGAGTGAAGGTTCCCACTGATAGTTGAGCCAGTAACCAGAGGACATGTTTAAGGTAATTGGCAAAAGAATCAGAGATAAGATTTTTTTTACACAGCAGGTAGTGATAATCTGAAACACAATACCTGAAAGGGCGTTCAAAGCAGATTCAATAGTTACTTTCGAAAGGGAATTGGATATATACGTCAAAAGGAGGCATTTGCAGGGCTAAAAGGAAAGAGCAAGGGAATAAGACTATTCAGATAATTCAAAGAGCTGACACCAGCACAATGAGCCAAATAGCCTCCTTTCTGTGCTGTGAGATTCTGGTTGAGAACAATATTAACAGAAAAAAGGATGAGTGGATGTTTAAAAGCTCAGGTGCTCTCTTCACGGTATAGTTGGTGCTCAGTGTTCTCCCCAGTGTTCTGACCAATAATTATCCAACACCTAAAAACAGATTATCAGGTCGTTTATCTAATTGTTGTTTGTTGGACCTTGTGCATAAATTGGTTGTTGCGTTTCCTAAATTACAACAATGATTGTACATCAAAACGTATCTCATTGGCTGTATTGCACTTTGGGACAGCCTGAAGTTTTGAATGACTCTAACTGCTTAAGGTGGAAACTTATTCCACTGAGTCCAAGATGGTACTATGGAAATGCAAATTGATTAACACCTGCCTGCCTGCCAACACTTGAAAGAAAGAAATTAAAGATTTTCATTTACCTATTGCTTTCCACTACCTCAGAACACCCCAAAGTGCTTTACAACTTTTTGAAGTGTAGTCACTGTTGTAATGTCTGAAAAGTGTTATGGTCCTTGACCAGACCCCCAAGTTTTGGTAAGATTTGGCTAGGGGCCAATAACGTTTTGTTTAAAGTAGACAAAGTTTGAGATTCAAGACACTTGCTCAGTGAATAAAGCCACAATATTTCAAGGGTTTTGAACAAACAAAAATAAACGTTACTATACAAGGTCAGAAAGATCTTGTACTCTTAACATTCAGGGTTAATATGAGGTACATGTGAATTAATAGGCAAACTATAGTTGAACTCACCACACTGCACACTGAACAACAGATGCAACCAAGACAGAGTCTATGGATTTCTCAACAACCCACCCAGGCGTCAGTAACACTAAGTCAACCCGTTTCACTGAAACTGTCTCCTTCACGAGGGAATCCAGTACTTACCTTTGAAGATCTCACCTGGGAATTCTCTCCAAAAGTCACTCCAACTCAGACGGCATCAACAATGACCCACTTCGCATAGTTTCAGTCTCGTCTCCTGAGATTCCGTTTCCCTGGATTCCCGAGTATGTATTCTAGCACCACCTCACAAGCATAACTTCAGCTCTTCAGCCTTGTTGAGCAGAACACTACTGCTCCAAAGGAGATCCTTTCAACCCAACGCCCCTCAACATGGAGTCACCAGCCTTCTGCCTTTTCAGACCTTCAGGGCTTCTCCTGAGCCCTCTTAGATTGCCAGGGCTTCTCCTGAGCCCTCTTCACTTAAAGTCTGCTAACCGCAGCCCTTTCTCTAACTGGAGTCTCTTTCTCTTTTTTTTTCACTGAACTGAGACCTCTTCCTGTCCCTGTCCCCTGTCTGGCACTCTTTTTGTGACTTCTCCCTATCCCCTCTCCCTTTGGGACTCTCTCCCTGTCCCCTGAATGGGACTCCAGTCTCCAATGGTGCTGCACCTTGGTCACCTGACTAGGGGCTTCACGCTATTTCCAGCTCTGCACAGGTGCATGGGCCCATCGTTGGCCCAAAGAACTTGCACTAATGAATTGTGCGTGTGCATTCTGCTCCTGGACTACGCATGCATGGAAACTCCAAAGTCTGTCGGGATTTGGGGTTCCTCAAGGTAAGTGTAGCTTTCATAACAGAAGTAGAAGCCAGTTTTCACAAAGCAAGGTCTCACAAACAGCAATGTGATAATGGCTAGATAATCTGTTTTGGTGATGTTGATCAAGGATCTAGTGTAGGTCAGAATACTGGGGGAAATAGTGCCCTTCGAAATAGTGCCTTGGAATATTTTATGTTCACTTGTGAGGTCAAACAGAGCCTGGCTTAGCATCACATCTGAAAGATGACACTCCCTCAGTGCTGCATTTCAAAGCGTTTGTATGTAATAAAAGTACATTTACATAACCAGGTAAATAATTATCTCCACCACTGAAGGTGGGTGGAGGTAACGTTTTCACCCCTGTTTGTTAATCTGTTTGTCTGTAAACAATATATCTCAAAAACTAATGGAGGATTTCAGCACAACTTGGTATATAGATAATTATGGCCCAAGGAAGAACTAATTGGTTTTTGATGAAGATCCAGATGATCCTGGAATTTTTTGAATGATCTGTTAACATTAGATGATAGGGTAAGTTGACTTTTATTTACAGTGTTGTGGGTTGTTTTATTTAGAATGTTATTGATTGTTTTGGAATGTTGTGGGTTGTCTCAGCTGCTGTTGTGGAATTTGCCACTGCTATCAAAATGTGAACAGAGTTTTCAGAGCAGGTTGTTGGATTTGGTTTGCCTGAAGCTTCCTCAATGAGTTGGAAACTCTTAATAAAAACATTTTGTTTTTCAGCTTTGTAGTTACAGAACATCAACCAGGCAGGGAAAAGCCTCAAGCAACAGCTGCGTAATTGTAATAATGTTGAGTTAAGCAGCAAGGCCATGTTATGCGCTCTACTGAGTACCCTCTCTACTTGTTAAAGTTACATTTCTCTGGCTTTCAACAGCTAATGGCCCACTAGTTCTGGGATTTGAGCTCAAAACCAACCCAGATTAAGGCAATGAAAGATTCTTCTTTCTATCAGCTGCAAGGGTCTTCTTTGGTAAAGACAGTAACTTTTACTAGGGCACACTTCCACCCAAGCTGGCAGGCCTGTACTGTATACCTAAGTGCCCATTTTCTGTGTGTGAGAGCCTGGGCAGTGAATGCTGGCAGCCTATTTCAGCATGTGAGTCATTACAGGAGAGACTGTTCATGTTTTCACTCAATGTCCGGGTCACTGACTTTCAAGGAGAAGTGCCTGGATAGTGGTTGTGAGTGGAAATCCTGACTGATGCCCCACCTCCTCCAGCCCTAGGGAACTGAGGCTAATTGTGGCACCTAACAGCTGAGATTAGCTTACTTAGAAATGCCCAGTAACCAAACCCAAGACTTTTCTGTCTGTAATACACCATAAAGTGAATTCAAGCCATCAGATTCTTTGTTGCTTTCAAGAAGAGCTGGGAGAAAATGCTACCTTTCACTCCATTTCAACTCTGCATGGACATGGGAAAAGAACACAAAGTCAAAATCATAGATTCCAGGAAACTGTGCAGATTGAGACTCTGCCAGTGTTTGAAAGGAAATAAGTGAAAATTGATTAAAATTATTTTAAAACATAGGAACATAGTAGTGAAACTCAGTGAAAATTAATCACCTCTTACCTTTCCTGAAGGAGGTGACTCCTGCTGAGACCTGGTTCCATGGGCACCAGGAGCCTATGTCCAAAGGGCCATTCTTCACATGTGAATTTGGACCAGTGTTGAAGGCTCCATCCTAATAGTAATTAAGTTTGAGAACTACTCTGAAGAGTGCAAACTAGCCCATGTAGATGAGTTCAGAACGGTCCCAGTGAATGCTTTTTTTGGGTGTGAGATTTACCACTGTTTATGCACACATGCTACCAACTTATAAACCAGACATAAGATAGCTGGATATTTTCCACTAACTTCTCAGGCCACTCAATTCAAAACAGAATGTGTCGTCATCCTGAGAGGAATCAGTAAATAAAAGGGGTTACATCTGACCTGGTGTTGTCAATATCGTGATGGGTCGCAAAACTAGCCAGAGGAAAATCATCAGCTCTTCACTCGGGTGAAGGATTCAAATTTCAAAGGATATAAGCTAATAAATCAGAAGTTGGTAAGAACCAAAGTCAGATGGAGTTTATCATTGGAAACTATCATGGGAAAAGTATTGAAGTAGATAGTGTATATGGTCACAATGATTATTTGGGTCTGTTATTTGGAGAACAAATTTACTGATCCAGTGAGAAGGCAGCCAAGTGAGGTTGACCTCTGAGAAAGGAATGTAGCTAATGGCCTTTCCTAAAAATTCTTATGCTCCAAAACTTTCCTTCCACAGGATCAGTGCCCCTTTTAAGGAGTGATGTAGGTTCTGTTTGTTTTTCTGCATGTCATACTTGAGTCCAATTTGAAATGGGCATGGCAACAATTCTCTACACATCAGTACATTAGTGACACGTTATGACTTCCATTAGCACGAGCAGTTTGCCTGTTTGTATTCATTACTGACACATTAGGCTTTGCTGAATGAAAGTAATTGCAGTTTCAGGCTCATCTCATTAGTTGCTGCCTAAAATTAATTTCTTTTTCTAAGTGTATGCAGTAGTAATGGGTTTCCTTTGAGCACCGAGATTAGCTGGACTGATAATTGTGCCTTATTTGTCACCAATTGCCTAAATCTCCTGAGGGAAGTTTGAATAGCTTTGTCCTGCAAAGTGTTGGGTTTGCATGATGACTACTGGATGCACTGTTCTTCCGATCTAATTTTTAGCCTTTGAAATGAATGCCTGACTTTCATTGTGTGGTCAGCTTCATTGAATAAATATTTGAAATGAAGGTGAAGTGGATGATGGATAGCGCAGTATAACATGATAGATTTTCCAAAATCAGCCAGTGTTATGCAGAATTGCTGTGGGCACTCGTCAGGATATGGGCATCACTGGCAAGGCTGGCATTACTGTCCGCCCCTAGTTGCCCATGAGAAGGTGGTGGTGAGATGTCTTCTTGAGCCACTATAGTCCATGTGGTGCAATTGTTGGAGCCATTCATCTCAGTTCCAAGACATTGCTGCAGGAGTCCATCAGAATAGTGTCCTAGGCTGCAACGTCTTCAGCTGTTTCATCAATGACCTTCCCTCCATCATAAGGTCAGAAGTGGAGGTGTTCACTGATGATTGCACAATACTCAGCATCATTCGCAACTCCTCAGACACTGATGCAGCCTGTGCCAATATGCAGCAACAGCATTCAAGCTTGGCTGGTAAGTGGCAATTAACATTTCTGCCATACAAGTGCCAGGCAATGACCATCTCCAACAAGAGAGAATCTACCATCTCCCCATAACATTCAATGGTATTTGAAGCACTGAATCCCCCACTATCAACTTGCTGGGGGTTACCTTTGACCAAAAATTGGATTGGACCAGCTATATAAATATTGTGGCTACAAGAGCAGGTCAGAGGCTGGGAATTCTGAGGTCGGTAGCTCACCTCCAGACTCCCCAAAGTCTGCCCATGCTCTACGAGACGCAAGTCAGAAGTGTGATGGATTACTCTCCACTTGCCTGGATGAGTATAGCTCCAATTACAGTCAAGAAGATGGGCACCATCCAGGACAAAGCAACCTGCTTGATCAGCACCCCATCCACCACCTTAAATATTCACTCCCTCCACCATCAATGCACAGTGGCAGCAGTGTGTCCTGTATATAAGTTCCAATGCAACAACTCATCAAGGCTCCTTCGGTAGCACCTTGCAAACCCGTGACCTCAAACACCTAGAAGGACAAGGGCAGAAGATGCATGAAAAGACTGCCACCTGCAAGTTCCCTTCTAAAGTCACCATCCTGACTTGGAACTATATTGCCATGCCTTCGCTGCCATGGGATCAAAATCCTAGAGCTCCCTTTCTAAAAGCACGTGAGTGTACCTGCACCAATCGTACTGCAGTGGATCAAGAAGGCAGCACATCAGCACCTCCTCAGTGGCAGTTAGGGATGGGCAACAAATTCTGGTCGAGCCAGTAATGCTCACATGCCATGATAGAATAAAAAATAGTTATTTCAGCAGTGCTGCTAGGTAGGAATTTCCAGGATTTTGACCCAGTGACACCTTTGCTCTGGGGGCATAACATTGGGGAGATCAAATGCAGATTGGATGACTGCTTTGCAGACACCTTTGTTCAGGCCCTATGAAATAGGTGCAGTAATGCAAATCCCTTGGAAATGTGGACCTTTTCATTCTTTGGATTTGGTTCTGAATAAAAGTCCTAATTTAAGCATGTATGGTTAAGTGGGACTTTTTGGAAACACTAAGTAGTTGTGAGTGCTAAAGAAGGAAGCAGAGCTGCTGTCAGTTGATGTTAAAGTATAAGGGCAAACATTCTGGCTTCCAAAAAACCCCTCAAGCTATTCATGCATTCCACAAAGAGAAAAGGTTTGATCCCATCAACTTTGCTCAACTCCTTGATCAGCTCTTGCCTCTGAGTCAGAAAGTCAGTCATCAAATCCCACTCCAGGATCATATTCAGGCTAATATGTCAGTCTAGCACAGAGGTGGTGCTGCACTGTAAGAGCTGCCATCTTTCAGATGACATGCTAAACCGAATTTCTATCTGCCCTCTCAGTTGGAAGTAACAGATCCCATGATACTATTTGAAGAAGAACAGGAGAATTTTCCTATTGACCTGGCCAACATTAATCCTGCAACCCAACAACTAAACTTCCAGAGTACCTTCATTAACTGTGAAGCGCTTCAGGATGTTGTAAAGATCTAGAACAGATTGTATGAAAGCAGATTCATTCTTCCATTCTTTTTTAAGTCAGACTCAGATTCGTCTCTATACTGGCAGAGGCTGCATATAACCATTTTCCAAGGAGTAGCAGACATGTCTTTGGCAAGGCTGAAGCATTTGCAATCATCTTCAACCGGAAGTGCCGGGTGGATGGTCCATCTTGGCCTCCTCTGAGGTCCCCAGCATCACAGATGCCAGTGTTCAGCCAATTTAACTCGCAATTCAGTTCTTATCATAAGAAGTTACTTGCCTACGAGGCTAAGTACTAGTCCTAACTTTCTGCAATGGGTTTATTTGGTAATTACTGAGGAAATGCAGCAACATCGTTATTCTCACTATGGAGGTTGAGGTGGAACAGCGCCAGAACTTGAATCCTAAATGAGTGCAGTTTTGTTACTTGCATTTCAGTAAAATATAATTAGTGCGTGAAATTTGCACACTGCATCCATTTGAATTATGAGGAACAATTATAAATTCTGTCCAAATTTGATTACGTTAAGCTGAATAACACATTGATAAAATATTGTTGATTGCTGTTGTGTCAGTGGAGTTAGGAGCGATGGATACAATTGACAGAAATGATTTAAGAGTTTTACATGAAAGTACACCAGTTTAAGCAGGATAGATCAGCTAAATTAGTGTCAAATTTAATTCGCACACTGTTATTGCTCTGTAAATTATTCACCAGCTAATGTGAGGAAGTCATATCCTGTGAATTGCAAATTGTTATAGTTGCTAGATGATTTGTTTCGCTCCAGCATTAGCTTGTGAAAAAGACAGCTCCCCCTCAACCTCCCTTAGAGTTTCAAGAAATTACCACTCTCGTGGATTAATTACCAATTAAACTCACCACAGAAAATTAGGGCTAGTACTTAACAGTGTAAGTACCCTATTAATGTCGAGATTTATGCTCCTGCAATACTACGGAACCACTCTGGCTGAGAAAGGGAGTAGTCTCATTCTTGCAGGTAATAAATCATTGTTGGAGATTTTCAGTTTCCTTTTTTAAAATTTATTTTACTGATGCTCTGTCTATTTTTTCTCAATGCAATTGGCATTTCTCTTTCTGTACTGGCTTTGACTTCTAATTTCCTCTAATTCACTCTCTCTCATTCCTCTGCATCTTCCTCAATCCTTAAAAGTTATTGGTTAAGGACTTACACTATTGATACATTGTTCCCAAGGTGCTAGATACACATTGGCCTTCCACTTCCTGCAACATAGAGGGAAAAACTCTTGAGGGCAGAATTTTGCCGCAGGGGGCAGGGCCCACTCACCGACGCGGGATGACGTCGGGGTTTCAGGAAGGCGGGGGCACAACGAAATCAGCTGTGCACCTACCGACCTGTCAATGGCCAATTGAGGCCATTGACAGGATAAATTAAACAATTAAAGGACCTACCTGTCCAACCTTAAGGTTGGCGGATCGGCTAGGAGCCCTGGTGGCAAATAGATAAAACATGAAACCTCATCCACCGGCGGGATGAGGTTTCATGCAGGGTTTTAAACATTTTAATAAAGTTATTATGTAAATTATGAACATGTCCCATTTCATGTGACATCGTCATATGAGGGGGACATGTTAGGGAATTTTTTTTTTTTACTATTTTTTAATATTTTTTAAAGTGTCAGCGATCTCCCCGAGGCAGCACTTAGCCTCAGGGAGATGTGTGAGAAAGAGCGCACTCTTGCTTTCAGTGCTTCCCCCCCCCCGCCGCCCGCACAGGAAGTGCATTGCGCTTCCCACCGGATGTCATGCTGGGTGGGCCTTAATTGGCCTGCCCACGTAAAATGGTGGTGGGGCCCGCTTCTCCGACGGGGATCGGCTCCCCGCCCGCCGGAGATTGGGTTGGGCCCACCCACCCGACGGGCAGAAAATTCTGCACTGAGTTGAAGGGGGAGGGAAGAAAAATCAAACAAATGATCCAACAAAATCTGGCCAATGTTTTTATTCTGTCTGTTGAAGTAAAGAACATTTTTATTTTATAAAAGTGGGCAATTAAACTGAGCTTTTGAGCCTGTATTCTTGCATTTGAAATAAGAAGTGGAGTAGCCTATTGATTGGCAAGTTAAAATTTGACCAGGTAAATTTTGTGGAGTAATGTGGAGTAATTTTAATGCTTTTTGAAATGTGGAAAGAAGACAGCTACAGTTTGAAAATCTGAATAAAAGTCTCCCAGGGATTTGGTTTGAATCTTTTTTTTTAAAGCTGGTAACTTCTTTTGTGGAAAATGATAGGTATTTTTGAAGGAGTCCAGTGAGACATCTATACCTGGACCACATTTTCTAAACAGTGCCTGTCCACTTTTAGAAAATAATAATGCAATTTTGGACAATTTGATAATCTTTTTCAGCTGTGTGAAAAGCTTTTCTTTTGTCTATCTTGTTTCCAAATAAGGCATGCGGAAATTATTGAAAATCTTCCCATCACCAGCACAGGAAACATAATTCCTTAAATTATAGCTTATCCAATGTAGAGATTGAGGAGAAATTTAGAATAACTTCAATGAGTGACTAGGAAGTGCAGTCTGACATAGCTGCCCTGCTGTGGCACGGTGTTCTTCTAATGCACTGAAGTTGTGATAAGTGATCATCAACGCAGAAATTCTGCGTCAGCCCTGTGATGGCAGATTGAGCCACCTACACACTTCACTTCAAATGATACCACTTCAAGGCAAGAACACGAAAAAAATCTCTTTGCAAAATATATAATAGTTTTTGGCTGTGGTAGTTGACTAAAGAAAATATACTAGAACCTTTTGTTGTGAATAAATCTTAATGCTTATAAGGAAGAACAATTGGACTATGTTGAGATTTTCCTTCAGCCTTTGAAAGCAGATAAAATGTCACACAGACCTTGATTAAAGTGAAAGATATAAAGCCAACAATTTGTAATAAACAGTGAACAAACCTACCCATTTCACCACAAGGATCGATCCTGGAACCTTATTTATGCCCGTCTGCCCAAATGTCTGACTCTTAAAATTCTTCTATATAGTAGCTGAATAACTTTGAATCATTACAATATACGGCCTACTTTTGTGAATTAATTTGATTGACTGGATAATTAGAATTTAGGCCAAAAAGAAACACTTAATAGTAGGCTACTTTAGGCATTTGTTTTGGAGATATGGGTTTGTGTTACATTTTTGGGTCTTGTCAAAAAATCTCGATCTAGTTATTTTGGCCTTCCTTTTCCTTAACCTTACATGTGAGTTCCAACCCCCAAACCTGTTGATTATTGAGATTGGACTGATGGAATGATAATTGGCTGGATTGGAATTGTTCTGGTGTTTGTGCATAAGACATACAATTTTCCACATTGTTGAGTAGAACCCAGTGTTGTAAATGTACTGGAATGGCATTGTTAGAGGCATGGTTAGTTCTGGAGCACAAGCCTTCAGCACTACAGCTGTGATGTCGACAGGGCCTGTAGCCTTTGCTGTACTAGTGCGTGCTCAGCTGTCTCTTGATAACATGCGGAGTGAATCAAATTGAGTGATTGGCTTCTGTGATAGTTGGGACCTTAAGAGGAAGCCGAGATGGATAATCCACTTGGCACTTCTGGTCAAAGATGGTTGTAAACGCTTCAGCCTTGTCTTTTGCATTCAATTGCTGGGCTCTGCCATCATTGAGAATGGCGATGTTTATGGAGCCCCCTCCTCCCGTTAGTTGTTGCGTAAAACAAATTCTCCACCTTTTCCCCCCAGGATTTTTGCCAAGTATCCTAAATCTGTGTTCTCTGGTTACTGACCTTCCCATCAGTGGAAATATTCCTATGGCTGAAGATACTGGAAACTTTGAGTAGCTGCAAATATTGTAACTGTTTCTTCTTTGACTTGGGTGTTGAAGTTGCTTAGAACATTGTACCTTCACTTTGAGGATCTCGGTCCACGGTACTTTTCTGAGGTTAAAGTAATGTTGCTAGGGGCTTACCAAGTGCGCATTGTGCTGTATCTAGTTTGTGGTGTCTGAATGGGGTGGTTGTTGGGGAGACAGCCTTGAGCTCTTTTTATGGTGCTTGAGACAATTGCTAATGGCACAAGCTTCTAATGTTTGGGATTTGTACATTGCCCTACTCTGTTCCAGTCATCTCTTCCTGCTCATGGAGAGTTCAATACCATTATTTCTCAATCTGGAAAGAGAGAAGTTAGGCTAATGCTAATAAAATTAGCTTCTGTAAAAAGTAAAAAGGCGCCTGTCATACTTATATCTTTATCAATTTCTAGTAATAAATCCATTTCCCTCATATTTTGGAGACTGCGATTCTCCCACCTTCTATTGGCTTTCTCTTATTCGGGTTGAGAGAGAGTAAACATCAGTGAATCCTGACACAAGTATCGTGACAACAAGCAGGATCAGAGATGGAGCAAAGATGCAGAGAAATGGGGTGGATGGAAGCGACTGTAAGTCTGGTGCACAAATGTTACAATGTAGATGTAAGCATTTTTAGGGAAAAGATGGTGAGAATGGTTGGTGGGGGCAGATCTGATGCAGTTAAAATGAATACCTGCCTATAGCCCTGTGCCCCATCATCTCATCTGTTAGGCAGGATGAAATTCCCCTTCACGCCCTCATTCTTCAGTTCCTGTACCCTCATATGGGTAGATATGGAGCTGGACTTGAGAGGGTGATGCATTTCCTTGAGAGGGTGGATTGTTGTTGTGAAGTATGGTGCAAGTAATCAAGCTGAAAGGAACCCCAGGTAGATATCCGTATGATGAGACATAATTGGACTTAGACATTAAATCTGTCCAGAGGTTCCTAGCCTGCCCTAGAGTTAGAAAAAACCCTTCTAATTCTGGTGGTTATTTGAAAATCTAAGGAAAATGGAGGATGGATCGGTGGGATCACTATTTTCTAGAGTTATCTATGTGGTGAGGTCCTGCCATTCACTACCACTATTCATAGGCTCATTACAACATTCCCAAAAGGGGTTGTCACGATCATTCCCATAGTTACAGTGCAAATGTTCAATAAAAACATCTTTTGACATGTTACATTGCAGGTGTAAAACACCAGAAGGAGTTTCAACAGCTGGTAGCTGAGGTGAAAAACAGATGGAAAACTAAGGGGAAGAACATGAAGAGCGACAAAAGCACCGAAGGACAGTGTTTAACGATCACAGGTAAAAGGAACAAGAAGGTTGATTTTCAATTTTGCTTCACAAAGTTTCATGTAGTCTTGCAAACTTGAGTCCAACATCAGTTGGCCTTTCACAAACCAAACTAATCATCACAATTCCAGACATGAATATTCTTTAGTTCCCAGTAGAGTGACAATATAATTGGTTTTATTGTCTTTAAGTTTTGGTGTTCTTTGCTCGCACCAGATACCATTATTGAAGCTTTAATTTTTGTCAGAATCAGTATAAAATCAAACTCAAAGCACTTTGTCAGTAACATAATAATATTGAACTTATTTCATATGTAAAGTTGCATATTAGTCAAAACATTATAGTGGAGGCTGCCCGAAGCTCAAACAAGTTATCCAAATGCAAAGCAGCTTCTAAAGGGGAAAAAAGGGCTGCTCGGAATAATCCAATGGCAGATACAACTGGGAAGCAGACAGACCAGTCTGTACTCCCAATAGCACTACTCTCCCCTTCCAAGCAGGAGTTGGTCATGACTAAGGAGATCAGAGCTTCTGAAATAGGGAAGGCGATGCTCAAGTGCCAAGATATTTGACAGCACTGGCTGTTTCGTTCTGCTTTATCCTCTAGATTTTCTGGACGTAAGTGCTTTTCATAGCCTTTCTCAGTGGGGCGCTTACACTGGAATTGACAGAGCACATTGTAGTCAGAGTTCAACTAATTTAATTTCGAATCCTTGGAAGAACATGCAACAGACAGGCTTTTTTTTGACCTATGCCTCACACTAGCAAATACCAGGCTGATACTCTTGCTTACTTTAGCAGTCTTACACTGCTGCAGATTCAGTGCAAGTGTTGACTATGCCTAATTCAGGAAATAATTTGAATGTAGTATCAAAACACAACCCTTGAAGATTGAATTCAGGGTAAATTTGATGCCTGTTTTATGTAAGAATGAACCGAGTGAGTTACAAATAATCAGTCCTATTCCATGATAGATTGTTGACACTAGGATTTTAATAAGGCGTAATGGTAGGTGTGTGGAATTTTTGCAGAAATAGAATGTCCAGTTAAGCCATAGAAAATACCGAGCTGCACAAATATGGACATTTTTTCCTTCCAAATTTGAGTTGTATCTGGAGAATGTGTTCTGAGTTGTATAATGGGGAAAGAAGATAGATTGTGCAGACAACTTTGAGTTGCATCAAGGCTGTCATTATTAACATATTAACATTAACATATATTGACAAACTAGAAATTCTTAGTGCTGTATATTTGTGTGTGTTTATAGTAAGACAACTACAAAAAAGTGCAGAGAGCAATATCGGGATCTATATATGCTGTTCATAGATGTAGCTAAAGCTTTTGATAGTGAGAGTTGGCCCAGTTTATGACACTTCATTTCCAAGCTAGGGTACCTGAACAAGTTTAAGAAAATCTTGCGTCTACTGCCTGATGGCATGACTGGATGTATTTGTGCCTGTGGTGAGATGCCCAATACCTTTCTGGTAACCAACAACACAAAGCAAGGATGCGTCATGACTCTCTAACTCTTCAATTTCTTCTTTGCTGCAATGCTTAAGGAAGCCATCGTAGACATACCTGTACTTATGAGTTATGTTTCCGCTAGCACCGGGCATATGCTATGAAGCTCCAGACATAACCATTGATGGCACTGGTTTCAAGGTTGTGGAAAATTCTCATACCTTGGTAGTGTACTCCCTAGGGGTGCCACTATTGATGGAGATATCCATGCACGTATCCAGAAAGCAAGTTCCGCCCGTGGCAGGCCCTATGATCATGCCTGGACGCAGAATAGCATTAAGTTGAAGACTAAAACCAAACTCCAACCGGACATTGTTTTTACCACCCTGCTGTAAGGGAGCAGATTCCTGGGTCTGCTGTAGGTGCCACATCAAAGCTCTGGAACACTTCCACTTAAGATACCGAGGCTCATCATAAGGATTCAATGGCAGGAAAAAGAATCACAAACAATGAGGTCCTCCATCTTGCTGAGCTCAACAGCATGGAGACCACCCTCCAGAAAATTCAATTTGCAGGGCAGGCCAAGTCTCCCACGTGGATGATTATAGAATCTCCAAGCAAATCTTCAATGGGGAACTGGCAAACAACATCAAGGTGGTCTGTATAAATGATATAAGGGCACACTAAAAAGGAGCCTGTCAAACTTCTGCATTGCAGACCATCTCTCTTGGGAAAATACTGCAGCGAAAATGGAGGCCAGCACTGAAATTTTTTTCCATATGTTGCAAGGACCATCCACTCTAAGCTCACAACATCCAACATGCTCAGACGAAGGCCAAAGGTGGCACAGCTGCAGAAGGTCCCCAAACATTGACAATGACAATTTGAATTGTCAGTTCTGCGGACATCCATGCTAATTCTACATCGGACTCTCCACTCAGGAGAGGACCCACAGAAGATGATGAAATCATTTATAACTTGAACATACTAAAACAATGAGGAGTCTACCCAATTACTGCTATGTATTAGCACCACAACAATGTGGTATCTTGATATAACTGCTTAACCTAATAACCATTGAATGATAGATTTTGGTCTCTTTGCACATCCAAAGTCTGAGTGCAGTAGTTTCACCTACACTGAGGAACATAAGTTAGAATTCCAATCCCCCTCTCTCTCCTCCCTTACAAAGCACTGCGTGCCACTCCTTTTGAAGATCTGGATTATGGGTGATTTCTTGGTTTGGATTGTTTAGAGCAGATATAGTAGCCATTACTAAACATGCAATCAGCATAGCCACGGAGTTACTGTGTGAGATGAATTAAGAAAGTTTGCGCAAGACCAGATTTAGCAGAATGTACATCATCACAAATTTAACAGCCAGTGGAGCTCCTGTGACCTATTCCTGCCTTTTAATTGTCTCAGCAGGAGATATATATATTATGCCACCATTGACTTTGTAGCAGTGTGATGACTAGCACGAGACTTTGAGCTCAGTACTGACGCTAGTGTCAGCCACTCTCACCTCTCAACTGCTTAGCTGCTGGAGAGTGATTAATAGCGTTTATTAAAAATATATAGCAAAATGAAAAGGTGCCATATGTAAAACAGTGACCCCTACATTTTAAAAACTCCATCCATTTCTTGTAGGTCACTTGTACATGATTGTCAGGCCTGTCACTCTATCCCATGCATTATCGAAGATTGGAAAGGTCGCCAGCAATCCAAGTAATAGGAAATCTCACCTGTGTCAAGGGGACTGATTGACTGTCAGCAGGACACTATTCTTGGACAGATAATTAGGCCTTTGCAACACTCTGAATGTCTCCTGGGTGAAGTGCTTGAAAAATAATTTTTCGAACAATACTTTAATAAATATTAGTGGAGGGGTGAATCAATTTTTTTGATTCGCTTGAGTGAATGATTACAATGCCGCTGATGAATTCTTTTGGCGAAGTTTGAAAATCCTTTTCAACTTTTAAAGATGTTATTTTCCCCACATTATTTTACTAGGTTCTACCATTGCTGATGAGCTTGCGGTTACAATTTCTGCTTAGTTCTTTACTGTGAATAACCTTAGTCATTGAAGGCACAGATGCATTGACAGTTGCCCCTGGCACAAACAGCCATGAAACAAAACAGGATATATGATGCATGTCAAGTGAATCCTTCAAGGGAGAAACAGGCCAAATACAGTAAGTTGAGAGGGGAAGTGAAGAGGAAAATAAGAGTGGTAAAGAGAGTAGAATGGCAGTTTCGTAAAAGATAACCCAAAAGCTTCTACCACCTTGTAAATAGTAAGAGGCAGGTGGGGCCTGTTAGAGACAAAGAGAGTGAAACATGCTTAGAGGCTCAAGGCAGGGCTAGAATACTAAATGAGCACTTTGCATCAGTATTTACTAAGGAAGAGGAAGCTGACAAAATATCGGTAGGAGTGGAGATAGTAGTGGAAATGGATGGGGTGAAAATTGATCAAGGGAATGTACTGGAAATGCTGACTATGCTTAAAGTTGATAAGTCACCTGGTTGGGATGGCTTACACCACAGGCTCCTAAAAGAAGTGGGGGTGGAGATAACGGAGCGTCTTGCTGTAATGTTACAGTCTTTAGATACAAATTGGAGAGTGGCAAATGTTGGCATCCTCGTTCAAGAAAGGGTGCAAGGGCATTCCTAATAACTACAGGCCGATCAATTAACATCAGTGGTGTGTAAGTTTTAGAAATAAAAATTAGGGAAAAGATCAGCAGCCACTTGGAGAGGCTTGAGTTAATTAAGGAGAGCCAGCATGGATTTATAAAAGGTAGATTGTGCTTGGCTAATTAAATTGAATTTCTCGATGAAGTAACAAGGAAGGATAATAAAGGCAATTCAACGTATGTTGTGCGTTTGGATTGAAAGAAAGCATTTGATTAAGCACCTCATAAAAGGACTGATTAGCAAAACTGGGGCTCATGGAATAGAAGGGTCAGTGTCAGCTTGGATAAATATTGGCTTAAGGACAGAAAACAGTGAGTCATGGTAAATGGTTATTTTTCAGATTGGAGGATGGCAGACAGTTGTGCTCCCAAGTGTCAGTACTAGGACCACTGCCTTTTTTGGCATATATAAATGTCTTGGATCTTGGCATACAGAGTAAAATTTCAAAGTTTGCCTTTGATACCGAACTTAGAAATGTAACAGCCAGTGTGATATCAATCAACTGCAGTAAGACATAGATAGGAATGTGCAGACAAGTGGCAGATACAATTTAATACAGAGAAGTCTGAGGTAGTGCATTTTAGCAGAAGGGATAGAGAGGGGCAATATGGACTTAATGGCACAGTTCTAAAGTGCAAGGGCTGAGGGAACTGGGAGTTCATATGCTTAGGTCTTTGAAGATGTCAGGACCTGATGACCTGCATCGTAGGATCTTAAAAGAAGTGGCTGCAGAGATAGTGGATACATTGGTTGTGATCTTCCAAAATTCTCTAGATTCTAGAAAGGTCCTAGTGATTGGAAAACCACAGATGTAACACCTCTATTCAAGAAAGGAGGGAGACAGAAAGCAGGAAAGTATAGGCCAGTTAGTCTAACATCTTTCATTGGGAGCATGTTAGAAGCCATTATTAAGGAGTTAGTAGCAGGACATTTACAGACTTGTAATACAATCAGCCAGAATCGACATGGTTTTGTGCAAGGAAAATTGTGTTTGACAAAGTTATTAGAGTTGTTTGAGGATGTAACAAGCGGGTTGGATAAAGGAGAACCTGTATTTGTTGTGTCGAAAGGCATTCTATAAAGATTGCTGTACAAGATAAGATCTCAAACCTCTCAAAACTTTCAAAGCAGACTGCTTTGTCCTGTATATAGCGTTGAACTTCTTGAGTGTTGTTGTAGCTGTACCAATCCAGGCAAATAGTGTTCTCAGAGATGCTTTGGGGTGGTGTATGGCGGTTGTGGGGAGTGAGCCACTTGTTACAGAATATCCATTTTCTAGTCGCGACTCCACTTATGTGGCTGACCCACTTGAGTCTCTGATCAATGCTGAGCCCCACAATATGGTTATAATTTTATAACAGTATTATAGAAGTAGAATAAGGGGATATGAAACCGAAGACATTAAATCCTATGTTAATATTAGTGCAAAAGTAGTAGTTTGGTCATCAGATTTAGAAGTGTATATGCTGGCTGTGCAGTGTGAGTTTCATGCATGTATATGCATAGCACTGAAATAGAGCAGGTTGCCTACCCAGGTCTGATGGGATAGGTTGCATAGAAAATGAAATTATTGCTAAGCATCGACTCTCCCAGATTCTATTGAGACTAATTTGCAAATCTTACTTGCAGGAGAGTATGTTAAGCAGTGCCAGGACATAGACTGCAACATACAAGAGGGGCATCAGGATGAACCACAAATATCAGAGAGCTCAGACTCTCTTGCGACACCTGATACTTTGACAGAAAAGCTTTGTTCATTCGATGTGGTCCCAGCTTCACCCTTGTCAACAGCCAGGTAACTTTATTTTTCCTTCATTCCTCAACCCCACCCAGCCCTGTCCTAGGAGCATTGACTCCTTGCTGGAGTGCATTCCAAGTCTCCAATTGCTCTGCTGTAGATTGCCCAATGATTTGTGTCATACCATTGGACTGCAGGAGGTATCACAGCTGGGCCTGATCCTGTCTTCACCCAGTTTTCACGGGGGCACTTTCCAGCAGGCGTCACTGGGTAGGATCAAGGGAAGGGTCACTTATGTAAGCTTTTATCTCCCTGCCCTAGGTGTACCTAGAATATTTGTATTCCTAGCTGATACTTTAGTCGACATCAGGAAACTCAGCACAGACTGTTTATTAAATCTGACCTATATGGTTTCTATGAATCTGGTTGAATTGCCTGTGGCCTTTATCGGCTGGGCCACTTGCATTGGCAATCCAGATGTTTTGCAGTATTCTTGTGTAATTGAAGACTGTGAGATGCATGCACCCTGGATAGCATAGAATGAGATCAAGAAGGAAGTCTGGTATGAATGGTTGTAACCTGCGGTATTAATCTGGCACAGTGCATTTCAGTTCCAGTACATGTCCAACCATTACTTATTTTGCATATTAAACAGAGATGTAGGATTGAGTGGTACAGGTGCTTTTATATTAGTGAGATTATTCCTTGTCTGGGGAAAGCCTTGCTCTCTTCCCCTGCTCTTTTTTTTTCTGTGTAGCCCAGAGAGTCGATGCAAATGGTCAGAACCTGCAGGCTGCAGAATTGGCAGCATTAACCTGACCGCTTATTCATAGACCCACGTTTTTTTGTTTGGTCACTCAAATGAAGTAATATATATTACAGCTCCTGTGCATTATCGAACTCAGCATCTCATTTCAACCAGCACACTGTGTTATTGGCTCAAATGTTGACATTAGTCCAACTCCCTAACACCATCCAGCTTCCCTTTTTTAATTGTATGTTGCCAATTCACTAGATTGATTCCTAGGATGAAAGGGTTGCCCTATGATGAGAGACTTGGTAAGCTGGGCTTTTACTCTGGAATTTAGAATAATGAGAGATGATCTCTTCAAAACATACAAAATTCTGAAAGGACTTGACAGGGTAGACACAGAGGTTGTTTCCCCTGGCTGGAGAGCCCAAACACTCCAGAGCACAGCCTCAGGTTAAGGGGTCAATTATTTAGGACTGCGCTGAGAAGGAATTTCTTCATTCAAAGGGTTGTGAATCTTTGGAATTCGCTACCCCAGAGGGTTGTGGATATTTTATTATTGTGTATTCAAGGCTAAGAGAGAGAGATTTTTGATCTTTCAGGAAATCAAGTTATATGGGAGTGCGCAGAAAAGTGGAGTTGAGGTAGAAGATCAACCATGTTCATATTGAATGGCAGTCCAGGCTTGAGTAGCCATATGTTCTATGCCTGCTGCTATTTCTTATGTTGCCAATTGCTTCTGTCTTCCTTGACCGGTAAATACACAGTTCGAATAAAAACAGAGCCATGCAGGTAAATGCATTCCCTGTAGAGGTATCATGACATCAGTCATTGTTGATGACATGAGGACATCATTCACAGAAACTTTCCAAAATGTCATGGACGGTCTGTGAATGTGCAGCATACCAATACTTACTTTACAACTAGGCTGCATTCTTAATAGCTGATGAGCAATAGGCATATCACAAGCAGTAGACATCTGCCTTTTGAAGTGAAAGAATTTTATTTCCCCTCTCATCAATTTTCTCTCCCAAATGCACTGACTATTTCTGGGTTTGGTTGAAGTGTCATTGGAAGTCCCCTAGTATCATTCTGAGGAGATCTTTTTTCATGTGTGATTTTTGGCAAGCTATTTCACCATGAAGCTCATCATAGTTAATCTCTTCTCCCATCCTTAGTGCCCTTACTTAATGTACACACGCAGAATTTCCAGGAAGTAACAGTGAATATTGCTCAAGGTGTAAATGTGGAAGAGTAGCTCATAAGACCTAGCCTGCATAAATAAGGACCTTTTGATATAATAGCCTGCTCAACTGAGAGAGCTAATTGTACTCAAATGGCTGACAGTTCAATAATTCCTTCCAGCTCTGCCTTTTTAAGAGAAAAAGCCAAGCTCTAAGATCTTCTTTGTCTTCAACACAAATCTAGTCAAGCATCAACATGGATTGCAGCAGTACTTGGATGGAATTAAGCGAGATTTGTCTTTCAGCCTATTTTTCAAATCCTTCCATGATCTGCCCCCACCCTAACTGTAATCTCCTCCAATCCTAAAACCCACAGAGATATCTGCACTCCTCTTAATTCTGGACCCTTGAGCATCCCTGATTTTAATCACTCCATCAGTGGTGGCTGTGCCATTAGCTCCCTAGGTCCTACGGTCTGGAATTCCCTCCTACAGCTCTCTACCTCACTTCCCTCATTTAAGACACTCCTTAAAACCTACTCCTTTGACCAAACATTTGGTCATCTGCCCTAATATCCCCTTATGTGGCTTCTATCATAATTTTGTTTTATAATGTCACTGTGAAACTCCTTGGGACATCTTACTTTGTTAAAGGTGCTATATAAATGGAAGTTGTTGTTGTCTGCTTTTTTTTAAAGCTTTTTTTCCCCAGAGAAGGCAGACCTCTACTGCTTGTGCTGTACCTTTTGGTAGCTGAAGATGAGGGACCACTTGCATTCTGTAATAAAAGCAGAATGTGCTGGAAATACTCAGCAGGTTCTATAACATTTGTGGAGAGAAAACAGAGTTAATGTTCAGGTAGATGACTCAATTAGAACTGGAAAATGTTAAGAGATGCAACAAGCCTTAAACAAGTAAAGTGGTCGGGGAAGTTAAGAACATAAGAAATGGGAGCAGGAGTGGACCATGTTACCCTTGAGCCTGCTCTGGTGTTCAATATGATCATAACTGATCTTCTGCCTCAACTCCACTTTCCCTCTGCTCACCATATACCTTGATTCCCTGAAAGACCAAAATTCTATCTATCCCAGCCTTGAATATACTCCACGATTGAGCATTCACAACCATCGGGAGTAAAGATTTCTAAAGATTCGCAGCCTTCTGAGTGAAGACATTTCTCCTAATTATTTCCCTTAATAATCAACCCCTTATCCTGATACTATGTCCTTACGTTCTAGATTCCCCAACCAGGGGAAACAACCTATATGTCTACCCATCAAGCACCTTCGGATTCTTTGTGTGGAATTTTACGGCAGCGGGATTTTGCGTTCCAGCCGAAGTCAATGGAGTTTAGAATGGCTCACCGCATTTTACGGCCCCGTCCTCACTGTAAAATTCTGGCCTTTATGTTTCAATGAGAGTACCTCCCATTCTTTTTAACTCCAGAGAGTATGGACCTTATTTATTCAGCTTGACATTATAGGGCAACTCTCTCATAAATAAATGACGTTGATATTGGAATACAGAGTAACATTTCTAATTTTTATGATGATACTAAACTTAGAGGTGTGGCAAACAGTGAGGATGATGACTGATCGATTGCAACAGGATGTAGATAGGCTAACAGAATGGGCAGACAAGTAGCAGATGGAATTTAAGGTGATGCAGTTCAGCAGAAGGGATAGGGAGAAGCAATATATATTTAATGGCATAGTTCTAAAGAGTGTGCAGGGGCAGAGGAACCTTGGTCATTCATGTTCATAGATCTTTGAAGGTGGCAGGACATACTTTATAATTGGAGGCATCGACAAAAAGCAGAGAAGTTATGCTGAACCTTTATAAAGCTCTGGTTGGTCCACAGCTGGAGTGTTGTGTCCAGTTCTGTTCACTGCACTTCAGGAGCGATATAGAGATCCTTGAGAGAGTTCAAAAGGATTTACCAGAATGGTTCCAGGGATGAGGGAATTTAATTACAAGTTTAGGTTGGAGAAGCTGTGGTTGTTCATCTTGCGGCAAAGGAGGTTGAGGGCAGATCTAATAGAGGTGTACGAGATTATGACAGATTTAGATAAGGTAAACAAAGAAAAGTTGTTCCCATTAGCTGATGGTACAAGGACTAGCTAAATATGGGTTTAAGGTTTTGGGCAAGAGATGAAGGAACAATGTGGGAAAGCACTTTTTCATGCAGTGGGTGGTACTGACCTGGAACTTGTTGCTTACGAGGTTGGTGGAAACTGAGACGATCCATGATTTCAAAAGGAAATTGGATAGATACTTGAAGGAAATAAACCTGCGGGGCTACGGGGAAGAGTGGGGGAATGCCACCAACTGGGTTGCTCCACAGAGAGCCAACTTGTACTCAGTGGGCCAAATAGCCTCCTCCTGTGGTGTTATGACCCGATGACTCCATCTTGCGAACCAATTTAGTGAATCTTCCCTGTACCACCTCTGTGGCAAGTATATCCATTGTTAGATATGGAGACCAAATATGGCAAAAGGCATCATGGTGCAACAGGGTTGCAATGAGACAAGGAAAGGGACGAAAGATGAATTTAGAAACAGCTGTAAATAGCAAGAATTATCAGCATCTGCTGTCCAAGAAATGGGGAACAGTGGTTATGATCAGAAATTTTTTAACTTGTGTTCAGCCCGAAAGGCTTTAAAGTGTCTAATCAAAAGATGGGGTGCTGTTCCCCAACTTTCCATTGAGCTTCATTGGAACATGCAGGGGGCAGATGGCAGAGGGATCAGAGTGGGAGTGTTGCGGAGAATTAAAATGACAGGCAACCGGAAGGTAAGATCATGCTTGTAACTGACTGATTTGTTCAGCTGAGTGATTTCCCAATCTGTGTTTGATCTCAAATCCATGGAGGAGGCCACATTGTGAGTAACAAACACAGTATCCTAAGTTAAAAGAAGAATAGTAAATTATGATTTCATCTGGAAGGTGTGTTTGGTACCCTGGATGGTGAGAATGGGAGAGGTGAATGGGCAGGTATTGCATCTCCTGCTTTTTTGTTAATACATTAACTGGGGTCATTTTATAATTCTAGTACTTATGGAATTGCTGACACTTGAACACAGGTGCGGCGGGAAGGGAAGTGAGTATTTGGGGTGAATGAAGAGTGGCCCAGGGTGTCGCAGAGGGAACGGTCCCTTTGGAATGCTGAGAGGGGAGGAGAAGCTATACTTTGTGGTGACATCATGGCGGAGGTAGCGGAAATGTGGAGGATGATCTGTTGAATTTGGAGGCTGGTAACTTGGCGGGTAAGGGCAAGGGAAATGCTATCATAGCTCTGGAAGGGAAGAGGTGTGACCAGAAGTACAAGAAATGAAACACAGATAGTCAAGGGCCCCATCAATTGCAATGAAGAAGAATCCTCACTTGAGGAAAGAGGAAGACATATTGGAAGCACTGGTGTGGAAGTTGGCATCATCATAACAGATGCGACAGTGGTGAAGACACTGGAAGAATAGAATAGAGTCTTTAGAGGAAGCAGGTTGGGAAGAAGTGTAGTCAAAGTAGCTACGGACGTCAATAGGCTTAGTGTATTGGCTGATGGCTTATCCCCATAAATGGAGGTAGAGAAGTTGTGGAAGGGAAGAGTGGGAGATGGACCTTGCATTCTGTAGTTTATAAAGTTCTTTCTCATTCACTGGAGGAGTGCTACACCATTAATCACTGCTGCAGTTATTATGTAATGCTATCCACCACCAGTATGTGTGGCAAAATTTTGAAATTGTTGTCGAAATAATCAGTGAATGAATTCATTGTAAATTCTGGAAAACAGCAGCTGCAGCCCTGCCCCAGGTAACACAGAGTGCAGTATTTGTGTCTCACGTGAGAATATTCTATAGAAGTTTGCAAAAAAGGTCCAACACACAAAAGGGTCCTTTCTCTCTCTGCTGCCCGTAAGTGAGTTTGAGCTGTCATAATTTAGTGGCCCATTGCAACTCAACACTTAAATGGCAGTCTCACTCGGAGAGACCACAAATGATTTCTGGCTCCCCTAGTGTGAGAAATTAAAAATTGCCAGAAAATTGCTGAGAAGATTGGAGCTGAATCTTGTTGGGGCATTGTCAAGAGAGCTTGAGTCTGCAGCTAACCATGCAGCACGTTTGATGCAAACAGAGCTTTCCATTACCCAGCTTTAACATTTATAACTTTAGTGAGTAAAAAACTTTACAGAACATGACATTGAAGAAAATATATTAAAACAGCAGCACCATGTAATAAACAGAAAGCATAGCATTAAACTCCCTCCCCGCCATGCTCGTGAAGAGAAAAGCTCATGTATTCCAACCTAAAAGACTAACTAAAACTTCAAAAACAAAAGCTAACAGCTCTGAAAACAGACATGTGACATGTGAAGACGGATTTATACTGAAAGTTGAAATGCAGCAGAGACTGACATGCCAGAATGGGGCTCCTGAGCCTCAACAGGTGATTAACATAGGGTTGACCACCATGGCGCAAACCATTGTCTCACGAGATGGAAAGCTGCCGAGAAGATGACTGAAAGTGCTATAAGACATGGGCTTAACATTGCAGATCTAATCAACATTCCATCACTTTCACTGCAGTGCATAAAAGTGCAGTTCGCAGCAGTGAAGGTGTAGAAATCGGGATGCTGGCATTTTCCAGCATGAGACATGTCTGCTCCAGAAAATTTGGATTTTGGACATTTGATTTGGTTCATTTATTGCTATTTTGGAGCCAAATGTAATTCTCATATTTTCATATTTTTATATATATTTAAAATATTTTGTGTTCAAGTGTCAGCAATTCCATAAGTACTAGAACTATAAAATGACCCCAGTTATTATATTAACACTCGGGCAAAACTCTTATCCCTGAAACAAATCTCAGGCAAAGATTGAAGAAAACAAATCTTTATGAAAAGTTTATTTTCAAAAAAATAAAGCTATTAGCCTGACTTTAGCAGCTCAGGTACTGCTTTGGAGATGAATGCTAAATAAGCACATCATGAATGGAACTCTCAGAAACAAATAGGTCATTTAAAATGTTTCTGCCTCATGTTTGCATGCAATAAAGCATGGGGAAATTGAAGCCCAATTGATTACTATCCTATCCTATAACACATTTTAACACACTGGCAAGTCTCAGTCTTCTCTTCCACATTATCTCGTGGTCTGTCAACCTTCACACTACACTTTGTGAAATCGTTTAAGCTCGTCTGCTTCTCCATCTCCCTCTCAACTTCCATAAAATGTTACCCCTCTTAATGTCTGCTTTGGCTTGGCACCCATTTTTGTCTGATTATACCTCTGTGAAGGATCTTTGGAAGATTTTCTACAATAAAAGCAGTATATAAATTACGGTTGTTGTTTAATTGTCGGGATAAACATTATCAATTCTAGTCATAATGGTGAAAATATTTATTGGCTTGCTGATCTTAATTTGCCATGAACCACACTGATTTACAATCTTTAGATGTAAAACAAATTGCATGTCATTTTCTGTATTTATTATGTCAAACTGTATCATTGAGGTTAAGAGCAGAAAATGCTGACAATACTTGGCAGGCTAGTCAACATCTGTAAAGAGAAAAGACAGGTTATGATATTTCAGAATCAGTGAATCATGTCTTATTGCTCTCATTGTCAGGATTGAAGTTGACAGATGTGTCTGTGTTGAACCTCATAGCCAAAAAGAAAACACAGCAATAATCAGTAGCGGGCTCGCTCGTGAAGATTAGCAACTTGCGTGAGGAATTGAGAGGGCAGCAGGCAACTGTGAGCTGTTAACCAAGTGAGAGTCAGGGTGGAATTTTCCAGTTCTCCCTGCTGCAGGCTTAATGGTGTGGGAACAAGGCAGTGGGAGCTGAAAAATGGGTTTCCGGCTGGCATAAAAAGGTGGGAACTTGTGCTCTTGCTCTTGTGGCGGGTCGCCATTCCTGCTAGAAGCCGGCGTGAAATGTCTAGTAGATGGGTCTTTAAAAAGATGCACTGCTTTTGAGTGCATTTTTCAACTTCAATAAATGCAATTTTCCTGGCTCAAATGTGTAACATGAAGCTGTAAAATTGCTTGTGTTATAAACAGGAAATTCAAGGGAGCTGGGCGATGTAGTAAGTTAGCAGATTCTTCTTTCACCTTTGAAACCTGGTATGATTAAAGTGTCTCTTGACCTTTTAATGATGGGACTCCTACCTGAATGGGTTTGCTGCAACTTCAACTTGATTTCTACTGGGGCTTTCTTGTAACTTGGAACTAGCATTAAATTTTCAATCTTGCCAAGTAGGCATGAACATAAAAACATAAGAAATAGGAGCCTGAGTGGACCATACAGTCACTTGAGCCTGCTCCACCATTCAAAGCTATTGTCTGACCTTCCGCCTCAACTCCACTTTCCCTCCCACTCTCCATATTCCTTGATTCACTGAAAGACTAAAAATCTGTCTATCTCAGCCTTGAATATACTCAACGATGGAGCATCCACAACCCTCTGTGGTAGAGGATCCCATAACTTCGTGACCCCAACTCCATGTGCCAATTTTGTGGATTATGAGGATGGGATGAGGAAAGTTGGGGTTAAGGTGTCTAGATGCTGTAGTGTACAGGTAACTTTACACTGCTTCCATCCCTAGCCACATTCGATTGGAAGTGAGCAGGATAAATGAAGCATTCCTCCACATTTAACTACTGCAGTACCTGACTTGGCAGTGCTTCACTTGAACCTCTCCACCCCTCGATCCCTCTCTCTTCCTTTAAGACACAGCTTGAAACCTACAACTTCACTCAAGCATTTGGTCATCTAGCTAATATCTCCTTCTTTGACTTGGTGTCAACTTTTGCCTGATTACACTCCTGGTTTACTACATTAAGGGCACTATATAAATGCAAGTTGTTGTTTTCAGTACCAAAAGCGCAAATATTTTCCATTACCGAGGACTGCCATAGCCCAACTTGATAAAACTCAAAAAAGAATTCAACATCTTCCTTCACTCTATGTATAGGAGCTCCTTTAAGATGCTCCTTAAAACCTACTTAAGCTTTGATCACCTGTCAAATATCTTATGTGGCTCGGTGTCAGATTTTGTTTGATATTGCTTCTGTGAAGCATCTTGGGATGTTTGATTACGTTAAAGACACCATATGAATGCCAGTTGGTGTTAAAACATCTATGGTATTCAGATGTGTTAGCTATTTAAATGTGTTTTTCTTCCTCAGAGTAGTTAGCATGAAATTGTTCCATCAAATTACCAATTTACTGGATGAACAGTAACTGAAAAGAGAAAAAAAAATGCACATGGATCAAAGATGGAAATTTAATTTCTGTAGTTATGTCCCCAGGAAGTTGGAACACTCAACACATTGGAGAGGGATCATTCTGCACATTGCAGTGATTTTTATTTTTTTGATACACAGAACCATTAATTTGCAGCTTACATCAAACATTGTAACACTATTTACCTTATTACAATGCAAACACAGATACCCTGACACAACAGTGCAGTGACTAATTGAGATCAGTCCCGTGTGCTTTTAGCCATGTGTACAAACACAGATGAGAGAAGCAGGCACAAATAATTCTGACTGTGGTTGATCTTTGGAAGCTTTTCAATGTCACAGTGGCTTATGAAAGAATAACAAATATATGGATAAGAAAGGATGCAGAAGAGCATATTTATTCTGAAATTAGAAATATATGGGATTAAATGCAGGGTGCTAATTTGGGTGCATAATTGGCTAAGTGGTAGGATGCAGGGAGTAACGGTGAATGGATGTTTTTTTTGACTGGAGAGAAGTATTTGGGGGTGGGTGGAGGGGTTGCCCGGAGATCGGTATCAGGACCATTACTGTTCTTGTTCATGGGTATAAGAAGTACAACTTTGAAGTTTTCAGATAAAACAAAACTTGGAAATGTGGTAAATACTGAGTTGGTTTGTCCCAGACTTCAAGAGAACATAGACAGTCTCTTCAAATGGTCAGACTAATGGCAGATATAGTTTAATGTGGTAAGTGTGAGGTGATGCATGTTGGGCGGAAGAACACGGAGAGGCAGTATAATCTAAATGGAACTATTTTGAGGGAGGTTGAAGGGCACAAGAACCTAATTAAGCATATTCACAACTCTTTGAAGGTGGCAGAGCAAGTTAATAAGGCGGTTAAGAAAACATACGAGATATACTTGGCTTTGTAAACAGGGGCATTGGATACAAAAACAAGGAAGTTATGCCAAACCTTTACAAATCACTGGTTAGGCCTCAGCTAGAGTATTATGTACAATTCTGGGTATCATACTTTAGAAAGGAGGTGAAGGCCTTAGAGAGGTATAAAGGAAGTTTACTAGGGATGCAAGACTTCAGTTTTGTGGAGAGATTAGAGAAGCTCGTATTGTTCTCCTTAGAGCAATGAATGTTAAAAATAATGAAGGGTTTCATTAGAAAAAGTGAGGGTAAATTGTTTCCTTTGGTAAACGGGTTGGTAATCAGAGGTCATAGATCTAAAATTACTGCCAGAAGAACTGGAGGTGGGAAATGAGAATTTACTTCATGCTGCTGGTTGTTATGATCTGGAACGCACTACCTGAAAGGGTGGTGGAAGCCAATTCTATAGTAACTTTCAAAAGGCAGTTGGACATGTACTTGAGGAGGACTAATTTGCAGTATTATGGGGAAAAAGCTGAGGTCTGGAATTACATAAGAGCTGGGGTTAAAACCGTGAAGTTGTGAGGATGGATGGATGGATATCCTGCAGCTTTGCTAGGGATTGATGAGCAATTGTGCAGAACGTTCCAGCTGGAGAAGAACTGGGTGGAAGGATGCATGGTCTGTAAAGAATGGGAATGGTGAGCCATTGTGTTTTTCTGGTTATGCTTTCCTAGGATTCTTGCATAGCACATCCAGAGTCTACTTCAGTTTAGTATGCGTTAATATACATAAAAACATAAATAAAAAGAGAAAATGCTGGAAAAACAGGCCTGGCAGCATTTGTGGAGGGAGAAACAGAGTTAACATTTCGAGTCTGTATGACGACTCTTCATAGCTCTGAAGACGAGGCAAACAGACTCAAAACATTAACTCTGTTTCTCTCTCCAAAGATGCTGTTAGACCTGCTGAGTTTTTCCGGCATTTTTTGTTTCTATTTCGAATTTCCAGCATCCGCAGTATTTTGCTTTCATCTGCTTAAAAAATATTGTTGCTTTCTCTTGTGTGGAAAAGGTATTTGAAGGACAGTGAAGCTACTGCACTGCTTCCAACAGTTGTATCTTAAGAATGTTTTTAACTTTGTACTTTTGAAATTGTTCCTGAATTGCTGCCATCTTTCATTTTTCTCTGATGTTGTGATGTATTGTTCCAATGTCTGCTTATGTAAGCTTCCAATTCTTGAGTAATGTGCATTCTTGTATGCTTTGTTAATAGTGAGAAACTGACCAAAGGAGCTCACAGATCATTGATCAGTACATTTGATATTTTTATACCATTGTGATACTCCTAACCTCACCGATAAAAGTTAACTGAAGTTCTGTATCTCAATTTTACCATGGACATGCCCGAGAGATTTTAAATAGGAGCTTTCTGCTCTTGTGCACAGTACAGCTTTTCTTTTGCCAACTACTTTTCTCCCCTGTTATCTGAAGACAGTCCCTTAGGTAACACAATCACCTCTAAGGAAGAAGATTTGGGCAGAAGATTTGGAGGCAGTACTGGATGTGGGATGGCCCGTAAATTGGCATTGGAGAGCAATGTGTCAGGTTGCTGGCATTTTCCCACCCCCGGGCAACTGTCGTTCACGCAGAGCATGGTGATGTTGGCTACCTGTCCGCAAGTGGCGCATGGCCAATTAGATCAATTAAATAAGGCCACTGACCAGAAGCCAGCTGGAATTTTCCAGTTGTCTTGCGGGCCTCCCACTGAGGCCAAAACAGCTGGGGTTGGAAGCGGCCTCCCAGTGGCAGATTGCAGTGTGGGGTGCCTACGCATTATTCTGCTGGGAACCCTGCATCCCCACCCGTCATGTTGGTTGTACCACAGTTGTGGCTGGTAGCCACGCAGTGGACCCTCTAGCATGACAGCCTGGCAGTTGTGGCCTTTTTGAATTTAAATTTTTTTACCTTGCCTTCAGAGGGCACATCCATCCTCTCTCTTACATACAGTGGCAGCTCCCACCTCAGATGGTGGGGTTGTCGATGTGTCAGTGCTGGAGGGAGGGTCTCATATTGCCCTCCAACCTCAGGAACCTACCCACCATCCTTAATTGGATAGTGGCCATCCCTACAAAAATTAAGTCAAGTGTCTGAAGCCGACACAATGCAGGGTCGGGACTTCACACTCACACCTGTTGAGGTATCATTTATTCGCTCCATTTTCCCCCTTCCATCTGAAGGTGGCTCATCTGTTCACGACCTCTTTCCCCAAGCACACTTGTTTCAGCGTAACCAAGCACCATAGAACTGCAATTATTTTGGTTCATGCTTAAATATAATATCCTTTTGCTGTGGTTTGTGAGAATGCTGAGGATCTGGATTGTTGTTTTATATTTATTTTAGCATGAGTCTAATACAATTTTAGTCAAAACAGCCCATGCAGATGTGGAACATTTTTATAGGAATAAAGAAGACTAGGTTAGTAGGGTGGCAGCACAAAAGCAAAATGCATGAAATAAAAGCAGAAAATGCTGAAAATACTCAACAGGTTCGGTAGCATTTGGGGAAAGAGAAACAGTTAGTGTATCAGATCGATGACGCTTCATCAGAACTGGGAAAAATTAGAAATGTAATACTTTTTAAGCAAGTGAAAGGGGAGGGTGGAAGATAGGAGAGATAAAATGACAGAAGAGTTTCTGGTGCAGGGCCAAAGGGAGTGGCAATGGGACAAGTAACAAGAGATGTGTTTAGAGGAGGTGTGAATAGCAAAATGATGAACAGCTGTTGTCGGGTTGTGGAATCTAGTTTCTGTGAATTGGACAACTTCAACATGTTCAAGAGATAGCTGATACATTTCTGGAGGTCTCAGAAAACAGAAAATGGGGCTCATCTGTCGAAAATATATATGAGCATTTTGAGCCCAATGGCATTACCTTTCCCCTAAAAGTTCCCGTGTTTTTATGCAAGTCATGGTCAGCCATTGAATAGAGGCCAGGCACTTTCATATAGGGGGCCGGGGAAGGAGAGTTCAACTTTCCCCTACAACAACAACCTATATTTATGTGGATTTTAACCAGAGATTTAAAGGAAGAGAAGTAGAGAGACAAAGAGAGACTTGGGGATGGAATTCCAGAGCTTTAGGGCCTGAGCAGCTGAAGGTATGGCCACCAATGGTGTAGCGATTAAAATCAGGGATGCTCGAAATGTCAGAATTGAATGGTTGCAGATATCTTGGAGGGTTGTGGGGCTGGAGGCGATTACAAAAATAGTGGGGGGGGGTAAGACTGTGGGGGGGCTTTGAAAACAAGGATAAGAATTTTAAAATCCAGATGTTGCTTGACTGAGAGCCATTATCTTCTCCATCACAAAGCCCACTTACTTCTATCTCCCTAACATTTTATGCCCCTGCTCCTACCACAGCCCATCTTCTGTTTAAGGTTTTATTATTTCCAGACTCGAGTATTCCAGTGCTCTCCTGGCTAGTCTTCCACCCTCTAGCATTTTAGCTGTGACTCAGTGAGCTTGCCTGTGCGTCAGAGTGTTATGGATTCAAGTTCCACTCCAGGGACTGAGCACCAGATTCAGATTGACAGAGGTGTTTTTAATGAGATGTTAAACTGAGGCCCTGCGTGCCCCCTCAAGTGAACATAGAAGATCCTGTGGCACTATTTGAAGAAGATCCGGGAAGTTCTACCTTGTGTTCTGGTCAATATTTATCTCAAACCAGCATGCATTAAAAGAGACCATCCGGTCATTTTCGTATTTTTTTTGTGGGATCTTGCTGTGTGCAAATAGGCTACACAGGTACAGTTGTATAGTTGCTATGTCATTGAAATAGTAATCTAGAGGCTTGGACTGATATCTGGAGACATCTTCAAATTTGAACACGGCAGTTGGGGAATTTAATTTAGTTAGTGAAATTTAATTAATTAAATAAACTTGGAACAAAAAGCTGGAATCAATAATGGTGATTATGAAACCTAAAAGTTTATTGTAAAAACCCATCTGGTTCACTAATTCCCTTTATGGAAGGAAATCTACCATACTAACCCGGTTGACCTATATGTTAGCAATGTAGTTGACACTTAACTACTCTCTGAAATGGCCAAGCAAGCTACTCAGTTTTATCAAATCCCTGTGAAAACATCTCATAAGAATAAAACCAGACAGATTACCCAGCATAGACCTAAGCACCAAACAAGTCAACCCTGAAAAATTCTCCTCGCTAACACCTGGCGACTTGTGTCAAAATTGAGAACTGTGTGACAGCAACAGCCTGTCACAATGATGCTCACAGAATCAACCAAAGGCCCAAACTCCTCAATCACCATTCCTGGGCATGTCCTGTTCCACTGGCAGAATAGACCCACCAGAGGTAGTGGCGCAGTGGTATGCACTCAGGAGGGAGTGGCCCGAGGAGTCCTCACTGTTGATTGTGGACCCTATGAAATCTCATGGACAAGGAAATCTCCTGATTACCACTGACCATCTCCCCTAAACTGATAACTCAGTACTCCTCCATGTTAAGCATCACTTGGAAGAAGCACTGTGGGTAGCAAAGGCTCAGAATGTACTTTGGGTAGGGGCGTCAGTGTCCTTCACCTAAAGTGGCTTGGTAGCACTGCTACTGAATGGCTGGCTAATTCCTGAAGGGCATAACTGCCAGACTGTGTTTGTGGCAGGTAATGAGAGAACCACCGTGAAAGAAAGATTTAGGTGATGGGTCAAGTTATTCTTTACAAGCCACCTATTCCCACTCTCTCACTGTCTGCCTGACAGCACCTGGCTCTCATGGCTGGGCTACTGGGTAAATACATTCTCTGCCTTGCATGAACTACATCTAGGACTTCAAAGACTGAATGCAAACATCTTCAATGTCCAGGTTAAAATTAAGTCGATGATGAAAGGAGGAGGAGGAATTCTGCAGTTTTACCAAACATGCATGCACTCCTGACAGCGAATGAACTGCCATTGCATGTTAAAGGTGACTTCAAGCGACCTCTCACTGAACTGGCAACACAATTATGTGATTAATTTTCCTCAGTAAGAAGCAGAAACAGCTACATTTCACAGATTTTTACACAGTACCTATGCCAAAAGGCTTGTGAATAAAAGAGCAAGAGAAGCTCTTAGACATCTCAGCTAACAGCAGGCTCAAGATTAAGTTCCAATTAAAGCAGTTGGTTGAGTTTTGGGTCCAAATGTGAACAGATTTCCATGATTTGTCAGATAGGGCTGTCAAGGTTTTGCTACCATTTGCTACAACTTACTAGTGTGTTAGTGGAATTTCACCAGTCTCTGGAATGAAATCAAAGTATCGTCAGTGCTTTTGTGTAGAAAACAACTTATGACTCATTATTATCCATCACTCCAGACTTTATGTGCCTATATTTAAACAAACAAGTTTATCCATCACAATGACAAGTAACACTATTGTTAATGTTTAATGTATGTATACGCATATTATAATTTGTACTTTTGTGCAATGCTTGGGCATTAAAGAGGTTAAAATATTAAACCAGTATTCTGGTAGGGGTAGATCGATCTGGAAGGGGGTAACCTTAAGTTGTGTTTAGAAATCTGTTCCAAAGTGCAAACAAGAAAATAATGCTTTGTGCTGTTTTGCACATAAGTGAATCTGTTTCTAAAGAGTGCTATTTTCTGTAGATGAAATGTAACAGTGAATTCATTACATGATGTGTTGGGTATTAAAATTTCAATAACTGGAGATGAGCATTCTTGAGTGAGGACTGTTATACTTGGATCAAATCTTTGTGCAAGAGTGAATAGCTGGGTTGCAGTTTGAGGTGTGCATTTCTGGCTAGCTGCAAAGTTAGAGTTAAATTCCCTGTACATTGTTTCTAATCAGTCTACTGGTAATGGCTTCTGTGTCTACAATGCCAGCTGTTAGCATGAAAGACACTTTTATTTTGGTTATATCCCATTGGACTGTAGATTAATCATGCTACAAATACTGACCGCATCCAACAGTATAAAGGATACAAGATCCCACAATGGCAGCCATAACTTGAGACCCCGTGGATCCTGGGACAAGCTGTCAGTCAGCGGACAGCAAGCCCCTCATTCCTATTGACTCTGATGGAAGTTGCTGGTCTCTGTTTGAGTAAGCATTACCCAGCAGCCCTGCTTCAATATAAAAGCAGAAAGAACAGAAGAAATAGGAGCAGGAGTTGCCTAGTTAGCCACCATTCAGTATGACCATGGCTAATCTGATTGTGTCCATAACTCCACATTCCTGTCTGCTCCCCCACAAACCTTGACTCCCTTGTAGATCAAAAATCTGTAACGCGATCTTGAACATATTCAAGGACCCAGCCTCCACTATGCTCTGGGATCAAATATTGCAAATATTGACAACCCTCAGAGAAGAAGTTCTTCCTTATCTCCATCATAAATGGGAGACCCCTTATTTTGAAAATGTGCCTCCTAGTTCTAGATTCTAGGGGAATCATCCCCTCAGCATCTACCCCGTCAAACCCCTGCAGAATCTTATATGCCTCCAAAAGATCACCTCTCGTTCTTTTAAACTCCAATGAATACAGGCCCAACCTTCTCAATCTTTCCTCATAAGACAACCCTTTACCCCTGGAATCAGCCTAGTGAACCTTCTCTGAACTGCCTCCAATGCAAGCATATCCCTCTTTCTGTAAGGAAACCAAATCTTTAATAATGGATTCTAGCATTTCCCCAATGACAGATGTTAGGTTAACTGGCCTATTTTCTTTCTTGAATGGAGATGTTACATCTGCAGTTTTCCAATCTGCTGGGACCTTACAAGAATTTTGGAACATTACAACCAGTGCATCCAATATCTCTGTCATTTCTGTTAAGATCCTAGGATGCAGGCCATCAGGTCCAGGGGATTGCCAGCCTAAAGTCTTATTAGTATTCCCATTCCCTTTTCTCCAGTGACAGTGATTATTTAAGTTCCTCCCTCCCTTTTGCTTCTTGATTTTCAATTATTCTTGGGATGCTTTTTGTGTCTTCTGCTGGGAAGATGATACAAAATATTTGTTCAAAGCCTTTGCCATTTCGTTGTTTCCCATTATTTCCCATTATTAATTTACCAGCCTCACGCTCCAAAGGACCAGTGTTCACTTTAGTTATTCTTTTCCTTTGTATATACTAGTAGAAGCTTTTAATGCATACTCTAATTTCTCCCTCTTTATTTTTTTTTAATCATCCTTTGCTAGTTTCTAAAATTTTCCCAATCTTCTGTACAACCACTACCCTTCGCAGCAATATATGCCTTTTTCAGTTTGATACCATGAGTAACTTCCTTAGTTAGCCACAGATGATGCATCCTCTGGTAGAGTCTTTTCTTCTCAATGGAATATATTTTTGAGAGTTATGAAATGTCTCCTTAAATGTTTGAAACTGTGTCTTCACAGTTTCACCTTTTTTAAACTATTTTCCCACTTAAACCAAATCAGTCTTTATACCTTGTCCTTACCTTTATTTATGTTTAAGATACTGGTTATGGACCCACATTTCTCTTTCTCAACTGAATGAAATTCTTTCATGTTATGATCACTGTTGCCAAGAAGATCCTTTACTATGAAGCCCTTAATTAATCCTGTCTCATTGCACACTACCAGGCCCAAAACAGCCTGATCCCTGCGAGGCTCCAGAATGTATCGTTCTAAAAAACTGTCCTGAATACATTCTGAGCACATCCTGCAGACCACTGTTGCCAATTCTATTTGTCCAATCGATGTGAAAATTAAAGTCACCCATGATTATTACAGCACCTTTCTTGCAAGGCAACATTATTTCTTGGTGTATGCTCTGTCTTACTATGTAACTACTGTTAAGGGGTTTATAAACTACTCCCACAAGTGACTTCTTTCCTTTGCTATTTCTATCTTTGCTCAGACTGATTCTACATCTTGATCTTCTGAACCAAGATTATTCCTCACAGTTATACTGATCTCATCTTTTATTGGCAGAGCTGGCCAACTCCTTTTCCTTTCCTCTTGTCCTTCTGAAATGTCAAATACCCTTGAAAATATCCAGGCCCCAGCCTTGGTCACATTGCAACCACGCCTCTATGGCTATTTTATCATAATCATGTATTTCTATTTGTGCTATTAATTCATCAATCTTGTTACGAATGCTGCGTGCATTCAGCTAAAGAGCCTTTAATTCTGTGTTTTTACAGAAGGAAGACGAAAGGTTTACTGTAGACTTTTTAAATGAAGTATACCCATTCAATATAAAATCCTTTAGGCTAAGTTTACTTTGTGTATGCATAAATGTACAGACTTTTAAGAATTCTATATTATCAATATGATAGATGCTATAAAAGTTAAGCTTGGTATGTTGCGTGACTATGCATGCTGCACTGAAGAAATTATCATCCACCCCCAATTTAAAAAAAGTGAAAGGGTTATTTTGCTCCTGCGGTGAGTACATCATGCTTCCTCTGATATTCCCAATGAATTATCAATCTGTTTCTCATCTGTGTCTTCTACTCAATCCACCTGGCTTCACTTCTTTTGTTCGTTTGTAGTGTTCCAAGGGGAGTGATGTGTATAATAGGCACTTATAGTGCTGTTGAGAACACAAATTATCATATACTGTTGGATGCTTCTATGTTTGTGGACTTAAATGTTACTGTTCCCTCAGCAACAAAGTGTGTGGCAATTCTGAGTTTGCCCCCCCTTAAAATGCTGTAGGTAGAATCAACAAAGAAAATTCCCTGTCTCTCCCACTCATGCTATGTCCATACAAAAAACCCATTGAGTGGATATTATGTGCTTGAATTTTCTGAAGATGTGTTAATAAATTTCCACATGTGAGTCTGTTAGAGAAGATTAAGACTCTTAGATGTGATGTAAACTGGTTTAATAATAAGCAGTTGTATTGATGAATGGAAAAACTGGGAGGCAGTAGCTAGTGTAGTTCCAGTAATCCAATATGTGTCTCCTGTTTGTAAATGTTGTTATTATAATATTTGGATAAACAACACCCAGAAGGGTGGCTTTCTTAGCATTTGGCCCTGATGACTCGCCTAACTCATTTAATGGCTCAAGGTGTAAGATTTCAGGTTAATTACAAAAGACTGAGTTGGGAGAGAGCTGACATTGTTCAGACTAGCTACAAACCACGCTGGGTATGAGTATGTTGTCACAAGCTTCACAGAATTTATTACGTTAATCACAATAAGTACAAAATGTGATATTAAGCAAAGGCAGTGGTAAGCAGTCGATTCACTCTGGAACACCGACTCGCAATTCTCCAGCTGACTGTGGTGCCTTCTCTTGTTCTGTTGTCAGACGTCTTGCTTCTTTTCTTCTTGATGCGCGCTTTGGGAATTTACAAGTTCTTATTTTATACCCTTTACCAGCCATGGCTCTGTTCATATTAAGTAAAGCTTGTTTTCTAACTACTCGATTGGCTGGTAATTACCTCATTTTAGTACCCAAGGCTATACCTTGAGCTGGCATGTATTTCAAGATCCTCATGGCCATATGATTCCTGTCTGTTGTTTGCAGGGGCTTCACAGTCTCTCATGTCCTTGATATTGTTCACTCTATGCAACTCATATATTTTGTCTTTCACAGTTGTTTGACCAAAAGGTCACACCTCCTGCTGCTGTAGCTCCGTGTTCATGTCATTTACCTAACAATGACAATTTTAAGGGTCAATATGCGCAGCCTGTCTTTGCAGCTCTGTACCAGATAGAATATATTTACACTCTTTTACTGGACAAAGGATTGGAAGTTTCCCTGAAGTTGTCCACGGTTTAAAGCATTTGCAGTAATGTTTTACATTAACTGAATTAACTATTTTACATCGCTTCTCGGGGTTTCATATTACTTGTACAAAACTTCATCTAACATTTAGCTAGGCTTACCCATCAAGCCTTTCAGTTATATTA